>NW_003852583.1:727319-742812 GCF_000181295.1 Otolemur garnettii
TCATTACACCACATCGTGACACGGGTGCGTCATTACAGCACACCGTGACGCAGATGTGTCATTATACCACACCGTGACACGGGTGTGTCATTACACCACACCATGATGCTGATGCATCATTCCACCACACCATGACGCTGATGCATTAAGGAACAACAATAATGTGTGAATTGTGCATTTGGAAATTATGATCCTTGACTGAGAAGAGCAATAGTGGAAAGATGTCAAACACACAGTGGATTCAGCTTTTAATAGCATGGCCTTGGGCGTGGCCCTACATCTGCGGCCCTGTTTCTTTCTCAGTCAGTGGAAAACTCTTGTGATAGGATGACCTACTGTGGTTGCATTTTTATAATTTCTCTACTCTAGTTAGAGAGATGCCACAACTCTTTAGTCAGTCTTTGAACTTGGCCATAGCTTAGGGATCATGTGGACCCTTGATACCATTTAAGAACTTTTCAATCAGGTGAGTGAGGGTGGTGCTAGCTTCCTTGAGAGGGGAATGGAGGCTCCTGAACATTACTGAGAAGAGTGGACAGAGTCCTGTGATTTGAGCAAGGGGATAGAACCAGAATCTGAGGTTTTTCAGTTTTCAAAAGAAACACTTCCCAAGGCCTAAGTTGTAATTCCCAGAGACAAGGAAAGGAGAAATTAATTCTGTGTCATGAAGATGACAAGCGTAAGAGTCACTCCTGGCTTGATATACTTGGGGTGGTTTGTTACTCCTGAAACCTTGGGCGCTTGTGGCATGAAGCCTAAAATTAGACTAACATCAATGTTGCCTTGAAATCTGGTGAAGCTGGTATCACAGTTCCTAACCACAAGCCCTCTCTCCCGCTTGCTCCAGTCATGAAGCCCCTGAGCTCAGCCCCTCTCCTTATTAGAGGAGCTGTCTCTGAAGAGTGGGTTTCCATTCCCTGCAGCCCACAGTGCCACACACCAATCCAGTGGTGTGCTCATTCAGTACTGTAGTCGGAATGCCTGTGTCCCCCCAAAATCCACATGTTGAAGTCTTAACCCCGAAGGTGATAGCAAGAGTGAAAGGGCCATGAGGACAGAGCCCCCTGGAATGGGACTAAGACTCTTACAGAAAGGGGCCACAGAGTGGTCCCTTACCTTTCCCACCCCATGAGGGCAGTGAGAAGGTGCCATCTGTCCAGCAGGAAGAGGGACCCCACAAGATTTCACCTATTCCTGTGACTTGATTATGGACTTTGCAGCCTCCAGAACCATGAGAAATAAATTTCTGTTATTTGTAAGTCACCCAGTTCATGGTATTTTGTTACGGTCGTCAAATGGAAGAAGACGCACGGGAACTGGGCACTCACTCTCTTGATACTACAAAGCCTGCTCCCACACACTCTGGCTGTTCCCTCATTTCCAGGTGCAGTTCCTGTGTGGCCCTCATGGTGTGTGCTGTCTCTCACCCCCAGGTGTGATTATCTTGTTTCTACTAAAATGCTGTCGACCTCATCTGTCCAGGGTGGGATGTCATGTGTCAGATGTTATGTGTCCAGCCTTCTTCATAACCATAACGAGGGAACAGACAGAAGAGGAGGAGGTGAAAATAGGGAAGACTGAGGAAGGAATCATCCCCACCCAGAGGACACTGGATGGCTTGTGCATCAGCTGGTGAGTCCCCTGTCCTTAAGAAGTGGAACACCAGCCACCCAGATGACACAGTTCAAGCTGTCCTAGTAAGGGGACCTGGTCACTGAAAGCAAAAGTGGGGTCTAGGTCGGACTTCGGTGCTACCACTGCTTCAGAGCAGGCATGAAGAGAGCTTCCTCCACGCTGTGTAAATCCTCAGGAATTTGGACAATCTCAAGGTAAGGATTCAATTTGTTTCTCCATGAAACAAAAGCTAAGAATGCACTTGCACCCTGAATCCCTCCTGCTACAGCAGCAATTGTCTACCAGACCATGATGTTCCCAGAAACGTCTTCAGAGACCTGGACCTGTAGTGCTCTGTGCCATGAGTCAGCCATCCGGGGGCCGATGCCGGGATACCTGGTGTGCCCAGCAGATATTCCTCATGAAGACAGCCCCTCAGATCTTGCACCCAGATACCAGGGCCGGGGTTCAGATGTCATGGCTGTTCCCCAACAACTGTACCCCTATTTAAACTTGAAGACCAGCTACTCCAGATAAGCCTCACATTCTTGTCCCCCTTGAAGGCTGCTGACACAGAAATCCCCACGTCCCTCTTGCTGCCTGTGCCCTTTTCTCCACACCAGGACTTCCCCTGTCTCCTAGGACCCCCTCCTAGCACCCCCTCCCTGCTATACTTTTCCTTTAGACCTTTCGTGGTAACTTCAACCTCTCATCATTTTGTAATATTCCTGCTTAGCCCTGGTGATATTTCTGGAAGTCTGTATTTTTCCTGATACTACTTTAGGCCCTCAGATTTTGCTCGTTTGTGTCTGCATGGCCTAACCTTTCCATCCTCCCATTTATGTTTTCACCGTGGTGCTTATAACTATGTGTGCATCTGATGCTGCTATGAAAGTGGTGGGACTTAACCCTAATGTCTTGCTAGTTGTTTTTTGGCATCTGTTTGTCATTCCTTTTTCTTTTCCTATGTTCTACTACACTGAGTATTTTTAGTATTCTATTTTATTGTTCACCATTAGCTAAGTATACTTCACTTTTTAAACTGATTAAAAGCACATATTGCATATATGTAAAGCACATATTTGATTTATGGCAGTCTACCCTAAATAACATTTTAACAAGGTATGTCCAGTGTAAGAATCTTGCAATATTGAACTTCCAATTCCTCCCTTCTGTCCTTTGTACAATTTTGTCAAACTTTTATTTATGCTTTAAACATACAACACATAATTATTATCTTTGCTATGGAAACTCAAATATCTTAAACGATTAAAATTAAGAAAGATAAATTATTTTATAATCCACATTCACATTTACCATTTCTGGTTATCTTTCTTTGTTCCCAGAGATCCACATTCCCATCTGGAGTCCTTCTTCTTCTGCCTGGTGAACTGGCTTAGTGTTTCTTATAGTACATATCTGCCAGCCATGAATTCTCTTGGTTTTCATTTTGTGAAGAAATATTTACTTTAAATTTTTAAAGATAGCTCTCATCTTAGTACTTCTACATTGTCCCTTTTCTTAATCTTTCAGTACTTTAAAGATGTCATTCCATTGTCTCTCATTTTACAAAGTTTCTGACAAAATTGTACTTTAAAAAATATCTTTGTTATTCTATGTAATTGTTTTTTTCATTCTGTGTTCACCTTATTTTTTCTTTACCTTTGAGTTTTAGTAGCTCAGTTGTGACATTGAAGCACTTTACATAATATATTTTTACCTTGCTTGGAATTCTGTAAGATTCTTGGATCTGTGGTTTGATGTCTTTCATTAACTTTGGGAAATTCTTGGTCACTTGCACTGCATTTTTAATTATACAGCTGTTAGATTGTTAAAATTGTCCTATGATTATTGGATAATATGTCATAATTTTTTCTATACCCTTTTTTCCTCTTTAATATTTAGAATAACTTATTTGGACTAATTTTGATTTTCCTAAGCTGTTCATAGTCTACCAGAAAAGCCTGGGATATTTCCTATGTGTTGAGTTCTTTGCCAATAGGCTGTGTGACCTTGGTCTCACAGCTGAAGCTTAGGAGCCAAATAGCTTTCCTTAGAGATTTCCCTCAACTTCTAGCCAGCCCTTCACATCACTGCCATGGTGTGGGGGTAGAGCCTTTCTACACTTTAGCCCTTCCCAAGGAGGCTGGGAGCTCTTGCCTGGTGTTTGATGTTAGCCTCACAATGGGACTGGGGTGAGTCCCTCTTTCCTGAGTTCAGAGTCTGTTTTAGGGGGGTCTCACTTCATGCAATTGGGCTGCAGGGTGTGAGGCTTTCTTTGTGTTCCTATCCACAGCAGTTAGAGTCTTTCTTCTGTCACCAGCTGATCCAGGAAAGATATCTTTGTCTTCTCTTGCCAATACTGGTAGCCTTGTGTTGGGTGTTGGTATAGGATGCTGGAAGGGTCCAAGGGGTTGTTGCATGTTCTTGGCTCTGAGTGTAGGTGTTTTGCTCTTATCTTCCACCAGAAAACAGGCACTTTGTTCATGTCCTGGAGGCAAGAGGGCTTGGTGATTCCCCACTGACTCAAGTCTTTTGCTTTATATGGGGAAACTTGTGTAGAAAGCAGTCAAGACCTGTGTCCCTCCTCCAGGAGTTTCCAGTAAATCCGGGGCCCCTGTGCTTGTCTCTTGACTCTGCTGCCCGTAACAAAGACCCAGGGAACAGTGGCTGTGAGTGGGTAGGAACTTAGCCTGTGACTGGACTCCCAGCTATTCCAAATTAACATAGTCTCTGTCATTGGGCCTGTAGGATTTTTTTAGTTACCTAATTTCTTTTCTTTTCTTTTTTTTCTTTTCTTTCTTTCTTTTTTTTTTTTTTGAGACAGAGTCTCACTTTTTAACCCTTGTAGAGTGCTGTTGCATCATAGCTCACAGCAACCTCAAGCTCTTGGGCTCAAGTGATCCTCTTGCCTGAGGCCTCCTGAGTAGCTGGGACTACAGGTCTCCACAACATCACCCAGCTATGTTTTAAGAGATGGAGTCTCACTCTTGCTCAGGCTGGTATCCAACATGTGAGCTCAAGCAATCTACCAGCCTTGGCCTCCCAAAGTGCTGGGATTCCAGGCATGAGCCACCGCACCTGGCCCAGTTACCTAATTTTTTGATATCTATCTAAAATGAGACTACCTATTTTTCCCATGTTCAACCAAACTGTGAGGATTTATTTGTCTTGCCTCTCCTTTGAGGAATATGTTTCTCTTTGGAATTCTGTCTTCTTGGTTGGCTTGTTACTTGAGCTCTCTTATGGCCTAAATAAAAAGGTGTGACTTATAGGTGACCTGGCTTCTTTTCCTTACTTAGGATAGAAGCAAAACTCCTAATTCCACTCAACATTGTAAATGGAAAGCAAAAGTCTCATGCTTTGATTTTAATTGACTGCTCTGTCCTTAGCTTTTAGAACAGTGCCTGGCACACAGCAAATGCTCAATAAATATTTGTCTAATGATAAAAGATACAATAAAAAAGCCAAATATCATGTAAACAGATTGTCACTAGGCAAGTCTACCTGATTGTTTAGAAATAAAATACTAAAAATGTTCTGTTATTTGTAAGAGTAAATGCTAGTATGATACAAACTGGACCTTTTATCTTTTATTTAGCACAGAAGCCTATTCTCAGCCTCAGTTCTTTATAAAATAAAGAAGACACAAAACACACCAGAAAAATCTCTGCTTACTGAGTCCACAACATTGTGAAGGTGTTCAGCAAAGTGTCCTCATAACCAAACGGGGATTTGCAAAGGTTACAGACATTTAGACGTTTCAATCGATGTTTCTTGCAAGCTGTAAAAACAGAGTGGTAGGAACGTCAGGTGTATCGTAGAAGAAAGTTACTTGCAAGCTGGATGAAATTATTTAATTTTTCATAAGCAGATGAGGACATGTACAATTAACATCAATACTGCAAAACTGGCATTCACTAAAATCTATTGTTTTGTTCACACTTTAAAATAATATCCCAAGCTTTAGTAATTTATTTTGTACATATTGTAACAACATGAATCAAAATGTACGTTCCTTGGTACTGATGTAGATGTCGTGTGTGATATCCACGTTCTTCTGTGAAATTTGCAGCATGATTCAGATGTAATTACGCTCTCTCTTGGGATGCTGATGTTTCCCTTTTTCTCTTTGTGTTTTCTCTTACATACCAAATTCAAGAAGGAATATATTTAATTTAAAAAGAGAACTCTAGAATATTTCAATTATTGAAAATTCTTAATATTTAATAGGCATAATACTTTTAGTTGTCATTTTTAAAAGTAAAATTTTAAAGAGAGAAGAATATGAATATTTATGTACCAATGGATCACACCAAATAAAAAAAGAAACTTTATTCCTTTGTAAATACATTGTCTTTGATTTCAAATGCTTGTCTGTTTAAATAGTTCATAGACTTTTACCATAAGGTACCTTCTTGATCAATTGGAAAATATTCACACACCATGTTTTTATATAAAAAAAAAAGTAGCACACCTAGGTAAAAGCATATATTTGATGTGCATTTGATATAAAATAACTGTTAGTCCCAGGAGCACGAGTGCTAGCAACAGAGTGCTTATGTTCAAATCTGGGTCCTGCCACTTCCTTGCCAGACAGCCTTCCCGTGTCCTGGCTACGGTCACCTCTGCTGTGTAGAGTCCTGGGAGTGTCCTTAGGGATCACAAGTGTGGTCACGAATTGTCAATTTGTACTTGAGTTTGAGCAAGTGTTCAAATAAAAACAAAGGATATACCGTGAGATTTGGGTCAAGCCTTCTTTTGAGAGAGCTCTTTATTATGTTTGAACCTGCCAAACCTGAGACTAGGGTCACCCCAAAGCAGCCCCAAGGGAATTCCTGAAGGAAGGGGTGCCCCAAACCACCCAGTGGTGGGGTCAAATGAGAGGGCATGAAGGCCAGTGTGACCAGCCCACAGGGTTTGTCAGGGGGACGTATGTACATGGGGCTGCCACGGTGCTCTTGACAGACAGTGAGAGCATGTGTCAGGGACATCCCACACAGGGCTGCCATGATGCTCTGGACAGACAGCCAGAGAAAGGGTCCTTCCTGGGTATGTCCACAGTGAGGGGGGTCAGGGTGTGGCGTTTGTACAGGGTTTAAGGAATCTGGCTCAGGGCTGGGCCAGTTTCTTTCAGAGTTTTGGGCCACTACTCAGTTATATTTACCAGTGCTTGGGCACATGGCTTGGCTTCAAACGTGCTGGGAAATTCCTGCATCTGGCTGGGTCACAGAGAAGCGAAGGCACATTGGGGCTTGGGGTCTAGATGTAGAAAGGAAAGGGGGAGCTGGGGGGCCCTAATGTGGCATTTATAAAGCAAGTCCTGCCTCTTACCCCATTCTTTGTCTGACCTCAGATCATTCCAGGACAGTTTCCAATTTGCTTCAGCCCTGGATGGGAGAGATGAGACAATGTGGAAACAGCAAGGATTCCCGGGTAGTGAGAGCTGGGAGCAGAGGCTGGAGGTTCTGCGATGGTGGCCCCAGTCACACCTACTCTGTCTTTTCTTCACGACGTTGTAAGAAACAAATGCTTGCTCCAGACTGCCAGATGCTCTGCTAGGGACATCCCTCATGAAGAGAAGGCCTTGGATCTGTGCACCTGACTAAACTCAAGGGTGGGATGCAGGACACAGGGAGTTCCACACAGAGCAGCTCGTCCTGGTCTCCACCACAACTCTGCACGGTTGGCCAGTCCTGACTCTGCCGCATTAACTGTGCAGAGAAACACGCATCCTTCTCAGGGGCAATCCTGGGAAAATCACAATCCGTAATACGTGTTCTTGTTAACAAAGGCCTATTTAATAGTATTTGCCCATTTTAGCAGGACAACGCTGCCACGTGGAATTATCATAAACTGCCTCATAAAACACGCTGCTCATATGAGAGTAATCTCTGCATTTCACCAGGGAGTCCGACAGCTCTCCCCTCTCGATTTCTGTCATTCTTGAATTTCTACAAGCTTTGGGGTTTGTGCAAAACCCAAGGAGAACTAAATGTTCACGTGGAAAGAGAAAACTAGGGGTACCATTAACTCATTTATGATTTGACTCCTCAGGCCATCTTGTATTTCTCTTAAAAGTGGCTCTGAGCAACCTGGTAGCAGCAACCCAAAGGCTTTTTGAGATGCAACAATCGGTACATGGTCATGGCTCGTGATGGGGCAGGGTGAACACTCCCTCTTGGTGGAAGTGGACACACAACAGGCCGATGTGTGGGCTGTGGTGGCTGCACCTCTGTGAAGTTCCACTCACAAACGGCCACAAACCCTGAGTAAAGATGGAACCTGGAGATGTCCACCAGGTCCTTGGGCTGGCTTTTCCTTTCCCACCATGGAGATCTACCTCTTGGAGTTCTCAAGAAATTTATAATTTTTAAACCCTCAAAATACAAAATATAAAATGGCACTCTTTCCCCTGGATGACAGGCCAGGGAGGCTGAGTGGGAGGTTGCCCCAGGAGATACCATTGGGCCCTTTCCATTTCTCCCATCTCTGGTTCCCAAGTGACGTTGCTTTCCAAAGGGCAGTTTCTCAAGGCTGCCTTGTGTGCCTTGATGATTGCAAGAAGAGCTTCTGATGCTGTGCTGGGAAGGGAAGGGAAATGAATGCACACACATCTTAAGGCACAGTGAGAGGCCAGAGTTGCACGGATCATAGTACAGAGATCTTGAGTCTATTTGCCAATCACCTTAGGTCTTGGTGAACAGTATAGGGTGGGAGTGAATGCAAATCTTTCTTGCAAGATTTTGCACAGTGAAACATCCTACATACAGTGCTGGGATATTGCTGCAACATCCAGCACTATCCCAGCCAGCACCATCCTTATCTCCTGACAACATGGGCAAACCACTAAAATAAGGAAGTAATTATAGTTTCTTTCTCTTTTTCTGGACAAAAGCAAAATGCAGCTATATCTGGCTCTGACCAGCATCTAAAGGTTTCTTGTGCATGTCCCTCCTTTGGCCTCTTGTGCTCAGCACTGACACACCGGTGGCGGGAGTAGGGCTATAGTGAGGCTGTGCATAACAGACATAAGGAAACACTGAGGATCAGGTTTGTCTTCCCCTTTCTAGAGAGTGAACTGTGAAACGTCTCCCAGCAAGTCACTAGCTATGCCCCATTTGACAAGGCTGACAGGCACACAGGCTGGGCAAATACCAGTGAAAGGCAGGGGAGGCGGGACTTCAGGAAGACACTTATCCAGGTAATAATAGTAGCAGCTTTGATAATTATGTAATTCACACTAGAAAATTCTGTATTACTGCAATTAAAAAAAATAAAATCTATATATTTGGAAGACTCTGAAATTAGTTTAATATGAAAAGATGATATAACCATGCTATTCCTGAAGGAAAATATTTTAAGGACAGTTTTAGGCAAAGCAGACACTTTGTTTCAAAAGACAAATGTCTCAGCTACCTGAGAACATGATGCTAATATTAAAATGCGATTTCTGAATAGGAAAGTATCTTTGACAAGCTTGTTAAAATACCTAAATATTTGGTAATGTTTCTAAGCATTAAGTTCCTGATACTAATACATTACTTACAATTAATTTTAAGAAATTCAAGTTTAAATTATTATAAAACAAAAATGTATAGAGTCCCTATAATCATAATGTATGAAATATAAATGGATAAAATAACTTCTGAAATAAAAGAAGTGGCTAATTTTTTCCCTCTAGGTTATAACACTGTAGCATGTATTACATATTAAACCTGCCTGGCTACACTATTTCACAATCTTCATGAAGTCAGAATGGATAAAACTAGACTAGGTTTAACAAAGGTAAAACAAAGTTCAGCAGGGTTTGAACTTACTAAGGGCTTTAGGTGGCAAAGTCTGGGGTGAAATCTGTCTCTGGGGACGTCACCATGACAGAGACAGAATAATATGGAATGTTCCTGAGTGACTCGATGTTAACTGAAAAACCTATTTTATCTTATAGTGAGTAACATCATTTAATAGTGTGGATGACAAGGTGCTCTTTGTTTATCCAGATTAAAATTAAAAAAAAAAAAAGAAAAACCAAAACGTGTTACTATATCTGCCAGGTGGTCTGGTTCTTGATGGAATCTTTCTTTTATTACAAATTAAATGAACATTAATTGAAATTTCTATTAGATTTAAATATGCAAATATTTCATCAAGAAAATATCTGAGGTGTATATAGGTATGCAAATTTATAAAATTTTATAGACAGGTTATAGGTCTAAAATTATATAGATAGGTTTTCATATATTGAAGAATATTATAATGCAAATTTAATTATATAGTCACTATACCATGGGCATGTCTTAGAAATTAGGTTATAAATGCAATAATATATACTTATGTGTTTTCATTATATACGGATTTATCAGAATCAATAAATTAAGATGAGAGACAGGATGGAAGTCTTCTTTGAGGGAAGATACAGCTGTAAGCTGTTAGAAAAAACCCAAACTGTTTTTTCTCTGTCCCCACATCACCAACAACAGTTAACACAGAAGACTTCCATGACACCAAAACATGAGAATCTCCCCCCACCAGACAGCAAGTAGTCAGCCCTGCAGTGGACACCAGCTAGGTGTCTACCAATTCAATTTTTTTAATCTCTCTGGAAATAACCTCAAATCTTACAAGATGAGGGCTCAGTCCACAAAACTACCTCCCCCCAAGACAGTAGTCTCAAACTGGTCACCAGTTGCAAGTTGGGGTTCCTGTGACCTCCCTCTTTGGGTCTGATGAATTAGCTGGAGTCGCTCAAAGAATGCTGGGAGACTTATATTTACTGATTTATTATAAAGGATTATTTAAAGGATACAAATAAACAGCCAATGAAGAGAAACCCAGGACAGGGTCTGGGGTGTTCTAAGCACAGGAGATTCTGTCGCCGTGGAGTTGGGGTGTACCACCTGTCTGGCACAGGGGCGACCTCTTGTTCACCTTCCTGTCACCTCCATGGACTTGGCTCTCCAGAAGCCCCTGAACCCCGTTTCCTGGGCCTCCATGGAGACTTCATTAGAAAGGCAGATTTGCACAGTGGATGGCTCTGTTGAAATGTGGTGGGACAGAAAGGCTGTGATCTACACCCAACAAATCCCCACTGTTCAGAATTTTCTTGGCCTTTCTGAAAACATTTCTTCCTCTGGGCTGTGGGACAAAACCCCTCTGGAATGAGGATCTTATGACCCACAGTCAGATTAGAGTCCTGCTTTGCGCAGGTGAATAAAAAGCAAGAGAAGATCAGAGAAGGAGATCCCTATAAGAAGGGAAATAAAGTCCCCAAATTCCAAGAGTGTATTTTTAGCCAGCCCTGCAAGATAAGAGGATAAGAGACAGCTCAATTAATCTGTAAACTCTTACAAAAAGCCTCGCACCAAGACCAAAAGTCAAACAAACACACAGTAAGAAGAAGCTGACAGGTTGGTTCCAGTCATGAATAGTAATGCAAACACTTTAAATATAACCTTTACAAAAAAATACGACACTTATAAAGAAACGATATTGCATCTTTAACAAAAGGAAGACAGCTAACGGCCAGGGAATGCACGAAAGGCAGTTTAACATTATTAACAACAGGAAAATACAAACGAGACTGGGATGACACATCTCCGTAAATAGATTTTATTGCTGAAAATTAAGTAGCCTATCAGAAACCTCTTGGAATTTACCAAGAAGACGCAGGTCAAAAGTGTCTCATATGTGACCACATGTAAGGAAATTGGTGCTGCTTCTTGGAAGAGTTTGGTTGTCTCACCATCCCGACTGCTCACGTACCACTCCCTAGAGCACGTCCCAGGGACACTGTGGGCCTGGAGGCACAGGCGTCAGGGCTCCTGACCACATCTCAGAGCAGCAGAGACAGTGCCATGTGGATGACTGTCACCTGGGGAGTGGGCAGCTGAACCAGGGACATTCACATGATGTGATATTCCAGATTTATCTGGAAATTTTAAGGTGAAGAAGAGAAAAGCTGTGTTAGAATCTTAGCCTGATTTCACTAGTCACCAAGTCCCCAGAGCATCTCCTAGTCTGGACAACTTACTTTAATAGGTGCTGGACCAAGAAGGGTCTGGACATGTAGCTCTGTGAACGGCCTCCTATTCCTGAACCTAAATCAGGCAAGCTCAGGCAGGAGTGTTTGTCAAATTAAACTGGGAAATACGTCAGTGGTTTTGAAAGAAATTGGGAACAGAGGGGAAGGGTAATCTGTGAAACCGATGGAGGAAGGGGTGCTCGCAGCTGGGGGTGCCTCTGTCAGGTCCTCCTCACTCCGGAACAGAGCAGGGGCTGCAGGGCAGAAAGGTCAGGGCCAGTCAGACGCCTGGTCAGCCCCCACCCCCTGCTCCTCATCCTCAGTCAGCACCTTCTGACAGCCTGGGCAGCCATGTCTGCCGCGGCTCAGCCAGCAGGATGAGCTGCTGTGAAGGCCAGGACGTCAGGAGAGGGGAGGGAGGGTCAGAGGTGGCGTCGGACTGAAGTATCAGCACCTTGATTTTCTGCAACAGGACCTCGGCCAGAGCTGGACCAGGCTCCTCAGCTGCCTTGGGCCATCACAGCCCATCAGGCGTTGAAGCCCGTGACCTCCCAAGGTAGGGGCAACACTGACCTATACCTGGGATCATGGGATTCTCAAACATGCACCTCCACAAGGAGCCATATCTTGAGACAGCCCCACAGAGGGCTGTCCAGCACACTATGAAGGTCAGCTTTTCTTTCCAGAAGGAAAAGATGACAACTCCTAACAGAATCTTATTCTTCACAATTGGACAAAGAATTAAGTGGCTGTGGTCTTCCTCTCCTGCTGAACACAAAGTTAGAGGGTGGTTCCAGGTGTCACCTGGGCTGGGGACGTGTGGGCCACTTAGGACCCTGCCTCTCTGATGGGGAACACAAATGTGAACTGCTTAGCTGTGGCAGTGTCTGCAACAGCATGTCTGGAATGCAAAGAGGCCTTTGCAGTAATTAGAAATAATCAAATCCATACCCGGGAAATAGGTGTGAGAGTGCTCAGTAATTTGTAGCCACATGACTCTAGACCTTCAGGTAAAACGTCCAGGTGGTGCTTACAGAACTCATAAACACTTGATTTAAAGGGGCACTATTAACATGGAGGTTTATGATCAGAGCACTGAAATTAAATTGATTGTGTCTGCTCCGGCTCTAAAAATAAAAACGAAATAACAACTTGGCTACCTAAAGTTAAAAGGCTGCAAGGCATGACTTACATGGCAAGGCAGCCTCTGACATCAGCACAGCTCAGGGGCTATGGCCCAAGCACCAGACAAAGCTCCCAGTGGCTGTGAGAGGACACAGAATGTCCCCCAGGCTCTGCCTGACCACGGTGGGTGAGTCACTTACTGTTTTGTTTCTCTGCACCCTCCCGGGAAAACTGGAGACAGGGCATCTCTGGAGCTATCAAGCCCGAGCTGGCACCAGCTGGGTAAGAGGGTGGCAAAGAAGACTCTCAGGTAGAAACGCTCTGGGACCTTGGACTTGACTGTCCAAGGAGGTGACCTCCAAGGGAGCCAAGCAGAATATGCAAACCAAGAGGGGAGCAGAGGGGTCTCTGACCTCACAGGCTAGCTGGGTTGTCCACGATGATGCAGTGGAGAGGAATATGGGGGGACAGATGTCTTAGAAGGCCTCCGGAGATGATATAATCTGTGAAATATGTTTCACTTCTGTGGCTAAAAGTTAGTAGTTAAATAACTCATTTAGTGTTGGCATTGCTGAAATGGAAATTTTTCTGTATAACTATACTCTCCAATAAAACTAAACCTCTATTTCAGCAATCTTCCCTTCCACCAGGCCACTGATGACACTGATCCGTCTGCAGGTGTGTCTCGTGTCTTTGACTTCCGGGGCCGTGAAGTATGCGTTTCTCTGATAGTTCAGGGTCACTGATATAACACCGGGCCTTGCTACAATAAAAAGTTTCTGGTAGTGAGTTGGAATAAAACTTTCAGTCATGCAACACATATTTGATTCTTGAAGTGAAGCTTTGAGGTAGGTTTCCTGAGCGCAGTGTTAGTGAGGAGGGCAGGATGTGATACGGATGAAAAGTGTCTCTTAGCTCAGACAGCTCCAACAAGCAGCCCCTAGCCTGGGGTATTTTAACATGAATATTTCAAATGTTTATTAAATAATAGATGCTTATTTCTCACGGTTCTAAAAGCTGAGATGTTTAAGATCCAGGCTCTAACAGATTTGGTGTCCAGTGAGAGCCCTGTCCCCGGGGGTGGTTGCCTGTCTCTTGCTGTGCCCTCCCAGAGCCAAGTCCAGAGGGAGGGAGCAGGCTTTCCTGTGTCTCTCAATAGCAGGGCTCTAATGAGGGCACAAGCTCATTCAGGAGAGTCCCTCCCTCTAGTTCCAACACAGACAGTGGCCCTGGTGATCTTGGACTCACATGTGGGCTGCTTCTTCCCTTCTCCTGAAGGACAGCTTGCATTTTCAGCTTCTGCCATTTTGTCCAGTGCTCTATTTTCTTAATCCTAGCGGTCAGCATTTCCACGTGTATAATCCCCTCTCTGCTCCTGGCTTCTCTGACATGCTGATTGGGCCCATGATTCACACCCATATTTACCTCCTTGTCAAAACTTTGGTCCATCCCACCCTTAAAACTCTCCTTTGTGAATAAGCTTTCTCATTTTCCTATACAAGGTCCAAGCTGAGAATTTTCCAAGTCTTTAAATTCTGGTTTCTTTTTGCTTAGGGATTTTATCTTCAGTTATTTCTCTCTCCTCACTTTTTACCATAAAAACAGAAGTGGTCCAGACAGTCCTTCGACACTCTGCTTAGAAACCACCTCAGCTAAGCACCAAATTTCATCACTCTGATGTTCCACCTTCCTCGGAGCATTACAGCGCGACCACAGCTCAGCACTTTGCGGGCAACTTTCCTCCAGCATCGGGTGACACGTTCCCCATCTGTGCCCAGGACCTCATCAGGACAGCCTTCCCTGTCCATATTTCCGTCCATATTCTGTTCTTCTTGACTTATGTATTTGCCAAGAAATCAGCAGCTTCCTCTACAGTCCCCTTTCTTTTCTAGGCCCTTACCAGAATCACCTGTAAACACCCTTCATAGCAATCTAGGCTTTTTTTGCCTACAGATCAAACTGTCCCAGCTCTGTCTGTTATACATTCCAAAGCCACGTCTACATGTTTAGGTATTTTCACAGCAGCACCCCACTTCCCGAGGTATTTTCAAGCAGCACCCCTCTTTCTGAGGTATTTCTGCAGCGGCACCCCACTTCCCAAGGTATTTTCATAGAAGCATCTCACTTCTTGAGGCATCTTCACAGCAGCACCCTACTTTCTGAGGTATTTTCATAGCAGCACCCCACTTCTGCACCAGTTTCTGAATTAGTCGCCTTGGGTAGCTATGACACAATAACCACAGACTGAATAGCTTACCCAGAAAGTGTCCATTTCTTGTTCTGGAGGCTGGGAAGTTCAGGGGCACCAGCACATCTGATGGCTTGTGAGGACCTTCTGGGCAGCCCACAGCCATTTTCTTGCTGTGTCCTCACATGGCAAAGAGTGAAGAGAGAAGAAGAAAGATTTCTGTGTCTCTTTCATTGGAGCACAAATCTCATCATAATGACTCCACCCCCATGGCCTGATCACTTTCCAAGTGCCCCAGATGCTAACACCAATGTAAGAAACAAGGGTGAGGGTGTCATCCCACGTGTGTAGGGTGAGGGCTCCATCCCACGTGTGCAGGGTGAGGGCTCCATCCCATGTGTACAGGGTGAGGGTGTCATCCCACATATACAGGGTGAGGGCTCCTTCCCACGTATGTAGGAGTGAGGGCTCCTTCCCACGTGTGTAGGGGTGAGGGCTCCTTCCCACGTGTGTAGGGGTGAGGGCTCCTTCCCACGTGTGTAGGG
>NW_003852583.1:742832-749338 GCF_000181295.1 Otolemur garnettii
GTGAGGGCTCCTTCCCACGTGTGTAGGGGTGAGGGCTCCTTCCCACGTGTGTAGGGGTGAGGGCTCCTTCCCACGTGTGTAGGGATGAGGGCTCCTTTCCACGTGTGTAGGGGTGAGGGCTCCATCTCACGTGTATAGGGGTGAGGGCTCCTTCCCGTGTGTGCAGGGGTGAGGGTGTCATCCCCCATGTACAGGGGTAAGGACGTCATCCCATGTGTTCAGGGGTGAGGGCTCCATCTCACGTGTGCAGGGCTGAGGGCATCCTCCCACGTGTGCAGGGGTGAGGACTTTATAGTGTAAATTTGAGGAAAGACACACACACGTGTAGTCCGCAGCTGTCCTGCCACCCAGGCATCTGTGGCTACATGACAGAGTCTGGACACAGCACAGCCAGGCCGTCTGCTCAAGCTCTCACAGACCATAGTCAAGGTTCTAACTCGAGCTATCACCTCCTCTGAGGATCAGAGTCTTCTTCCAAGGCCAGAAGTGCCTGGCAGGATTCCCATCCTTGTCCCCAACTCACAGAGGCACATCTTAACCCCATTCCCGGGCACTGTCCACTCCACTGCATGGATATTTGCTCCTTTAAGAACAGAAAGAGAATATCCTGCTGGCTGGAGTCTCCCCTCCTGGCCTTTACTTAAGGACTCACCCACCAAGTCCAGGCCTGCCGGGGTAATTTACCTCCTGAATAACTGGAATCCAGCTGATTAGAGAGCTCAGTTATACTGCAGAGTATTTTCCCCTTTGCATACTACGCAGCCAAATCATGGACATGATGGGTTGAGTTGTCCTTCCCCCAAAAGATTCAAGTCCTCATCCCAGCACCTGCTACCATGACCTTGAGTCTAAACAGATGTGGTCAGTTAAGATGAGGTCATTTGTTGGACCTTACCCCAATATGGCTTAAATTCTTCCATCCAGGGGAAATGTGCAGTGAGGCATACACCAATGAGGGCCACACCCTGCTAGGTCGAGGCAGAGCCATGGTGATGCTTCTGTAAGGCCAGGGGACCCCGAGGGACCAGCAGCTGTCAAAAGCTGGAGAGAGGCTGGAACAGCCCCCCTCACAGCCTTCAGAAGGTGCTAACACCTTCACCCCAGACTTCCAGCGCCCAGAACTTGGAGACAAAAGAACCTGTTGTTTCTTCCCTGGTCTCAGGAACTTTGTCACAGCGGCTCCAAGGGAAGAACCCAGCAGGAAGGGCAGTGCTGCTGTCAGAGCTCTGCCTTCCCTTAGAGAGGGGAGTGGGCCGTGCGCACACAGGGAGCAGCCCTGGGCACCTTCTCTTCTCCTCTTATTTCAGCACCAAGCGCCCACGTGGAGGCTGTCTCACATGGTCCAGACCCCCCACTGCACTGCCCAATAGCACAGGGAGTATTTCTGGGCCTTAGTTTCCCATCCCTAAAATTAGAGGGTTGAGTGAAATGGTCCTTGAGTGATCCGTGGTCTAGATTTTTCTTTTTGCAGAATTACCTGAAGGGATGTAGTTGAGGTTGTTCTGCTTTAGCCCACTCGTTCCCTGAGGTTTCGCGACTGTGCTGTAGGTAACTGGCTTGCCAAAATTTGGATTATTGGATAAATAAGACGTTATCTCATTTGGTTTTATTGAATGGGTCTGTAATGATCCCCTTTTAGTGGGAACCTGGGGGAGCTAGTTTATCTTCTGAGCATCTCTGAGCCCAGCATCCATGTGGATTGAAACTTCAGTTCTGACCAGTTCTGGTAGGAAAGGAAAAGAAAATGTGCTGTCTTCTGAGAGCAGACGTCATTTCAGGCCCCCAACTCTACCGTCCCTCACTACTACAGTTAATGAAACATGTGTGTCTTATACACGTTCATATTTTCACTTCTAAAGAATCTTTTTTGTATCCCCCAAAGTTCTTACTGCATCTAAAATAACATTTTCAGTTTATTGAGAAAATATTACTATTTTTTGCTAAAAAGTGAATTGAGATGGGAGTGCTCCATAGCAACTAAGCCATCTCCTCACACTTGGAAAGACAGAAGTACTTTTCCTACTTGAACACTCAATTTTACTATAATCTTCTTAGATAGGCTTTAACTTCATTATAAATCTTAAAACACTTTGAAAAAACCATGGGAAAATTTAGGAAAAAATATCAAGCCTTAAACTTTCCTCTGTTCAAACACCTGATGAATAGAATTCACATATCACCTTACAGAGGATGAGGAGAACTCTTGGGTATCTGGTTAAAGAAAGACAGACCTGGACAGCATCAGACAGGGCTTTTCACAGACGAGTTATGGGACAGCAACTATTCTTCTTATACAAACTTTTCTTCACCTTTTTTCAATTTGAAAGCGCCAAGTGCAGAACCAGTTAAAGGCAAAGCTTTTTTAAAGCAAGGCTCTGCTTGGTGGCATTTTCCATTCACATCAGACTGATAGGAGACCAGGTCTTCCCGAAATATAAAGACCTGATGAAGTTGTGTGAGGCGGGAGACCGTGACATTGCCTCTCTTCTGCAGAGGATTTCTTTCTGGCTCTTCTGAACTTGGAATTTCTCTTTAAAATGTCCCATTAATTCCTATTAGGGAGCTACTAGTAAAGAAAATTGCATGTTGGCTTTTATCAATCTATATGAATAAATGTTAACCAGGCTCAGTTAAAAGCGCCCCTTTTAGATCCACTCATGTGCAAACCTCGAGAGCAGCATCGCATCAGCAAATCACTCGGAAGATTAATGCACTCGTGCTTGCACACAGCCTGGGAGATGTGGATTAGCATTATAGATTTTAATTTGAAATAATGTCAGTCTTTTGGGCCTGTGTTGTAGTGCACGAGCTGCCATCTGCTCATAATAATGAGGCTGACAAGCCACGTAATGTGATTTGCTGCCTCTGTGGCCAGCATAATGGCCGGGATATTGATCCTAATGGTGGCGTGGTCGCAGGCGTTTCATTCAATAGAACCAGGACGGCTGCAGAGCTCAGGCTTCTGAGGGTTTAGCCCCTATGACAGTTAAAAACAAAAGTTCATTTCCCCACACGCATGGCCGCGCCGTGCCCACCCTCAGTGGTCCTAATGTCCATTCTTCCTCTGCATGTCTGTGCAATTCAGAATTCAACCAATGACATCACTGGGAAACGAGACCCTGCACAGGGACACTTGGGACAGCCCTCCCTGTCTTTCCACTTCTCACTGTGATTTTGAGATGAGACTTAGCAACTCCAGATAGTAACTCAAGGAGCCTCGTGTCCACACAAGTCTTCAAGATCGCTGTCCAGTATGTCCAGTATGGCGGTCACTGCCCACATGTAGACAGTGTCACTTGAAGTAGCTAAAGTTAAATGAAATTTACAATCGAACTCTTCAGGATTCAAACAGAAGTGGGACAGAAAGGTGAAGAGACACAGGAGCCCAGAAATGGTCAAATGTGCAAACAAAATGTGGTGAATACAGACAAGGCGTGTTCCCAGCCTTCGAAAGGAAGGACATTCTGCCACGGGCTCCAGCTGGACAGACCCTGTGCACGTCACCCTGAGTGGAATACTCCAGTCAGGAAAGAACAGACACCGTACAGTCTCTATCATATGTGCTTCCCAGAGTTAGTGTTTAATAGGCACAGAAGTTTCAGTTTTGCAAGATGAAAAAAGTTCTGCAGACTGGGTGCGTGGCTCACGCAAGTCACATAGCACTCTGGAGGCCAAGGAGGAAGCTCAGGAGTTGGAGACTAGCTTGAACAAAAGTGAAACCCTCTGTCTACTAAAAATAGAAAACTAGCCCAGTGTTATAGCAGGCTCCTGTAGTTCCAGGTATTCTGGAGGCTGAGGCAAGAGAATTGCTTGATTCCAGGAGTTTGAGGTGGCTCTGACCTAGGCTAAGGCCACAGCACTCTCGCCTGGGCAACAGTGTGAGACTCTGTTTCCAAAAAAAGAAAAGAAGAAAGTTCTGCAGGCAGGCGGGGGTGAAATAACTATATAAAAGCCAATGTACTTAATGCCACAGGTCTGTGCACTTAAAAATAAGTAAAATGGAAAATTTTATGTTACATGTATTTTACCACAGTTTGAAAAATGACTTCCTTAGTTTCTCAATCGCCACATCAGACTAGAGGTCTCTGCACAGGATGACACAGTGTGGCCCATTCTGTCCTGACAGAACGTTCGTTCTCCTGGACATCATCACCTTGGGAGCCGCTTCAGAGCCGGGCTGCAAAGCGCTCCCAGCACAGCTAGCACAGCGGCAGAAGCACCCCCGACCGACCCTATCCCTGCAACAGAGATGCGAACTTTAAGATTCAGTTTTACTACCTTTCTCTTAAACAGCTGTGTGTTTTCTGCAATGCATTTTTCGTTTTCAAAACCAGTTCTCCATTAGCCCACACGGAATTATCACAGGCAGCCATGAGGTCCATGGTTGCTCTCATCTCTCCAGCTACGTGTGTTTGAAAGACTGAAAGGTGAGCCTTAGATACTGTTGTGTGTGAAAACCAGAGGGGCCTAAGCCATTTAAATGACAGAAACTACACTCTGAAAGCCAATTCACTGGCAGAGGGATCACTGGTTACTCAGCCAGTGTAGATGAATGTGTGGGAGAGAGAAATCAGAGGGCGGCCTGGGCGTGGGTTCCTCTGGGCACCTCAGCTGCTTCTTCACCACTCCCAGCAGCATATCAAAATGCTGTGGCTTCTGAGCCTCCTCAGATGGGACACTTCGTAACCCTTGCACGATTTGCTCTACAATGAACTATGTTCAAACACAGAGCATGATAAAACTCGACAAGGTGGTGGTTCTAGTTACTAAACTATTAGCTAAATCTGATGGTGTAGAGCTTTGTGCCACATGCCTCCTGGTGCTGCTGACCTATACGCAGCCTGCACTTTATATTTTTTAAATTTTATCTGCAGGAGCAGTGATAGCTACCTCACGGGTGGCTGTGAGGACCATGAAAGTGAATACACCTAAAGTAATGGAATGCTGTCTCTGCCTCTTACTGGGACAGGTTACCATGCAGACGGCCTTGAGTGTGTCAACTATGACTGACAGACTAGGTTGCTGTGTGTGGTATATTATAGATAATGCATGTTCTGCAATTTTATTTTCTATTGATACGTAATGGGGTACCTGTGATAGCTTAATACATTAATATAATTTGTAAAACTCAAGTTAGTCTAACTAGGATATTTTTCACAAATATTTGTCTTTTTTATGCTAAGACATTCGCATTATTCTCACCCTGCAGGCCAAAGGCAGCCAGCAGGAGCTGGTGAGCAGGAGGACAGGACCACAGCTGGGCCATGGCTGCCCACAGGGTGGTGGGGAGCGTGAGTAAGATTGGGCAGTGCTGTATGCCATGCTCTGCAGTGCAGCCCTGGGGACTGGGCAGTGCTGTATGCTGTGCTCTGCAGTGCAGCCCTCGGGACTCACCTGCTGCCCCTGGGTGGAGGCTAGATGGGGGAGCAGTGGCATAGCCCAGCACAGTGCACAGGACCGGTAGGGGCAGCCAGACAGCGTGGCCACTGTCCTTTGACCCTCCCCTGGGACACTCATGCACCAGTCAGGGAGCTGGAAGGATGACTCACTCACAGTGGCAAAGCTTCCCCCAAATCTCATGCCTCTGTTTGGAGATGCTTATTTTTTTATCATATATTTTAACCTTTTGATCTCTCCCATCCTAGGGACTTGCTTCCTGCTGCTTGGAGATAGGGCAGGGCAATGAGAGGCCGGCAGACATGTTGCAGGGTTGGTAGGTAGAGGAACTAGGAAAATAAAGTGAAAATAAGATAGGATCCTGATCAGGCGTGGTGACTCACACCTGTAATCTCAGCACTCTGGGAGGCCGTGATGGGTGGATTGCCTGAGCTCACAGGTTCCAGACCAGCCTGAGCCAGAGCAAAACCTCACCTCTAAAAGATAGCCCAGCATTGTGGTGGGTGTCTGGAGTCACAGATACTCGGGAAGCTGAGGCAAGAGAATCACTTGAGCCCACGAGTTTGAGGTTGCAGTGAGCTGTGACACCATGGCACTCTACCGAGGGTGACAAAGTGAGATTCTGTCTCAAAAATAAAAATAAAAATAAAAATAATAAAAGATCCTGCCACATCTGATAAGCAGAGTGTTGCCAATTCTTCTTGTGATTATGTAATCAGACTGAAACTTCTGATTTATTTCTGTTTCCAAGAAAATGTTTCAAACGTTAAAAGACCTTTGAATACCAGTGAAAATTTAAATTAAACCATTTCCTCATAAGCCAGAGCTCCTTAGGTGCCATGGAGGGAATCTTCCAAAAGACCCTAAAGAAGTGGCCTTTTGGATGGAGGTGACATACTGCCCCAAGTCACGCCACCGATATGTCCTGCCCACCAAGACCCTGTGGGTGATGTCACTACAAAAACCAGCCTCTAGTTAGGAAAGGTCTCACTGCTGTTGAATTTCATGCTGGGCTAAACAGAACAGCTGAGTCCTTACCACTTAAAGCAGCCTGTGTGTGCCTGTGTGTGCGTGTGAGCATGTGTGTGCATGTGTGTGCCTGTGTGTGC
>NW_003852583.1:749706-773805 GCF_000181295.1 Otolemur garnettii
GCATGTGAGCATGCCTGTGTGTGCCTGTGTGTGCATGTGAGCATGCCTGTGTGTGCCTGTGTGTGCATGCCTGTGTGTGCTTGTGAGCATGTGAGCGTGCCTGTGTGTGCCTGTGTGTGCCTGTGTGTGCATGTGAGCATGCCTGTGTGTGCCTGTGAGCATGCCTGTGTGTGCCTGTGTGTGCCTGTGAGTGCATGTGAGCATGCCTATGTGTGCCTGTGTGTGCCTGTGAGCTCATGTGAGCATGCCTGTGTGTGCCTATGTGTGCATGTGAGCATGCCTGTGTGTGCATGTGAGCATGCCTGTGTGTGCCTGTGTGTGCATGTGAGCATGCCTGTGTGTGCCTGTGTGTGTGCCTGTGTGTGCCTGTGTGTGCATGTGAGCATGCCTGTGTGTGCCTGTGTGAACATGTGTATGTATACACACGTGTGTATGTGTGTACAGACCTAAGCCCTAGGCGCACGTATCCACAGGGGAACAGATGTGGAGCTTGCCATGGGTGGGCAAGAACACAGCCAGGGCCACATGATGGCTCTGAAACGCAGGAGCGCAGTGCCCGCCATCTGCCCCATAGTGGGAAGGGCTGTTGTCACAACTCTGAAGCAGCCCTTGCCAGCAGTGGGGCACCAAAGGAGCTAAGAAAAAGGAGTTTGACACAAAGTTCTTGCAAGTAGATTTTACTCCATTTTAATCTCATTCTAAATCCAGAGCTCAAAATGCTTGTAACATTCTGAGAAGTAGAATTATGAGGAAAGAGCATGTTGCCATTATAATTCACAAGAAAAGCATTTGCATAATAAAGTTGAGCCAATTGTGTGCTTTTTTAAGGGAAAAAATAACTAGATTTGGTGGCATTTGGTATTCATCATTGGACAAACTCAAGGAAAAAAATGTCTGGACAGAGTGAAGAAAGCCAGTTTAAGATTTAAAAGGCAGGAGGGTGGTTGGGCAGCTCCCAGCGTCTAATCCTGCTGCATTCTGAGTGTCTTCTGGGCATGCTGATCATCACGTTCCTCATAACTCTAAAGCTAATTATAGTCTAAACTGCAACCATTTTTGCACTTTGAAGACAATATTTTCTTATGTGAAAAGCCTTGTATTGTGGATCATCCAGGAACCAGCATTTCCTTAAATACTTGACAAATTCTCTAATTACCCAAGAAACCCTCATGTGCTGGGCATTGCCTAGGAGGAAGGGAGAATAAGGCAGACCAGCTCCCCCAGGGCTGGGGATGGCAGGGAGATGGAGGAAGTTTCAGAATGCCTGACCCAGCGAATGAGGGCTTTCACTGACCAGCGTGTGCTGAGGGAGGGACTAGGTGTGACTGGGTGTGAGGGGGATACTCTGAGTCCAACAGCACCAGTCATACTAGTCCAGGGGACCCTGTGTACCCAGATAAACAGGTTTGGGGACAGGCAATTTGGCAGAAGGGACAGCAAGCATGTCCTTCTGTGTGGAAGGCCCGCGGCAGCGCAGCTGACAGAAAGACCGCCTGTGCGTGTGGGTTAAACACAACCGATTCCCTGACCTGTGGTCTGAAGCTGGGCCGGCACAGGGTGGCTACCCACACTCACAAGAAACATGCTGGGTCACGAGTCCAGGTGTCCCCGGCATCCTTTCTGCTCTCCACTTAGTGGAAACCTGGGGTGCGGTCACTCCCGCTCTGGGCTCCCTTTATCCACGTGGATTAGGAGCTGCTGCCTTAGACAATGATGCTGTCTGTGAAAGATCTTTACTAGCTCAGCTCCAGGCACAAGGAGACCTCTGCTCTCAAGTCCTCCGGACTTAATTGTTTTAGACACATTTTTAAATCAAATATCTGTTCTCTTTTGTTGTTGTTTGCCTGAAGAGACTATTGTATTTTGAAGAAAAAAAAAAAACCCTTCAATAAAGGTTCAAGCAAAATGCCTTTCATTTTTGTAATGAGTCTGAAAAAAAATTTTACTATCCAATAGCTCCAGCCAGTCCTTTTTTTTACAAGAGCCTTCTCATTACCTAAATTTTATTGCCAAAAAGTGAAAAAAAAGAGGAAATTGTACATACTTAGAAAAAATATATACTTTTAATAATGTCAAGTCCTGTTTATGATCGAGATGTCAGAATTTGTAATCAAATTGTATAATCAGAGGGCCAGGCACAATGTCTACAGGCCCAGTAATGCCAATGCCTATTTTAAACCCTATGAATATTCTGGGAATTATTTTCACCCCCTTGAACAACTTTTGAGACGTTAGCTCACCGCAGCATTCAGCCACCTGCCAAGCATTTTATTGGTCTCCCTAACCACCCCCAGTAATCCTCAAGGTTCTTTTTGAACAAAATTCCAGGCATTGAATGACAGAAAATAGTCTTAAGTTGCTTTAAGAGAATATTCAAGGTAAAGCTACAGAAAACAGTCAGACTGAGCCTTGGAGCAGACGGGAAGAAGAAAGGAAAGCAATTGCTAGCTAGGGGCTGCGGGGGGAGTGCAGTGATTTAATTTAACGCTGAATGCTGGAGCTAGGTAGTGACCCACATCCATTTTTCTTGTGAAGCCACTTAAGGCTCTCGGGGTTGAGCCCACTGTACAGAGCCATGCAGCTGGTCACCAGGAGGATGTGGGCTCCAGCCCCAGCTGCCTGGTGCTGTATCCATAGCCCAACTCTGTCCTCGGAACGTCCATTTGAGGAGCTCTGAGCAGCTCAGCCCTTGGTTCAAACATGTGGGCCATGGGCTTGCCCTGGCTGCTCCTCTTACTCTGGGCCAGAGACCCTGACATGAAGCCTTTCTCGATGACAATACACGTACATTGCTGACTGAGGCAAATAAAAGATCTTAATTACTCCTGTCTTCTTGGATTTTCGTGTTATTTGTGAGGATGACACGCTCATGGATTTTGGATTGCCTGCTTTTCCTCCTCATCTAAGTGCCTGAACCCCACCCGAAACTGGCTCAGATGCGGCCCAACATGAGTGCAGGTTTGTATGTGTGTTTGTGTGTGTGTGTATTTAAATTTGGACTTAACAAATCTTCGATTAAGTAGCCAACCTCATTACAGTCTAAATGACACCGAGGAAGGCCTTGTTCATAAATCAAGCCATGACTTCTTGTTTGGTCTAACCCTTCACTGTCTTTAATCTTCACACTTGTGGTGACCAGCTGCTCAGCCATTCCACTCAGAATCCAACAGGTGGCTTGACTTTATTCAAAACGATTTGCATTTAGATTAGATGTCAGGCTAAGCTCTTTCACAATAAAGGCTGACACACCACGTAGTCAACAATCTCAAGAAGTTCAGGAGACATCCCAAGCTAAGATGGATAGCCATTTACTTAGGGATTTTAAGGTGCATTTCTACTTAAATAACAATTGTATCATGTTCATGTTTTATCAAAGCTATTTAACGCCTCATACCTCAAGTACAGATGAAGCTAGACAAAAACTAAATCTCAAAAAGAACAAAATTATCAGGGCTTTGCTTACTTATACGTCCTGGCTTTGTGCAACTTGCTTTTGTGTATGGCCTTCAACCTGCTTTCTTGGTAGGCTGTCTGGGACACAGTGGGCATCATGACAAGCTGCTGAATGAGTGAGTGGACGCTGGGAGACGCTTAGGGGCAGGTGTGCGCCCCACTTCACCCCAGTTTACAGATGGGACACAGAGAAGTGATTAAACTGAATAAGACCACGTATCTAGTCAGGGGTATCCAACAGGGGTTTGGGTTCAGATCATCCGATTTTAATACTCTGGAGTATTGGAGAATACTTGGAGAATATTTGTGTTGACAATGTCTGTTCCTGTTATTATACCAACAGACTTATAAATCGAAATTTAAAACATAATTACATTAATTCTCAGTCACATGGTCTTTTAACTCATCCATCAGTGTTTTCAGAACCTGTTGTGATACAAGCTCAGGTAACGAAAGGCT
Organism: Otolemur garnettii; assembly: GCF_000181295.1. NCBI lineage: Eukaryota > Metazoa > Chordata > Mammalia > Primates > Galagidae > Otolemur > Otolemur garnettii. The sequence goes on from NW_003852583.1 coordinate 753,619, forward strand.
GCTTCTTCCTGTGGCTCCTCCTCCCAGGGGCTGTGACTCCTTCCCGGTGTTTCCCAGGGACTGAAAGTCGCCAGGCCGTGGGGGCTCAGTGAGTCAGACTCATCTCTAGCCACGGAGTGGCCCTAGCTTTACCTAAAGGGGCCCTGAACACTGGTTTCAGAGGTGATTTTATGTGTGTGTGCTTTAGTTTCCAACACAGAACATTTATTGAGATATTATATGCGTGAATGAAGATATCAGATCAGAATGTGACTTGCAGGAAGAGGAAGAGGAGGAGGAAGAAGATGAGGAGGAAGATGAGGAAGATGAGGAAGAAGGAGAGAGGCGGGGGGTGGGGAGGAAGAGGATGGTGCTTCTGCCTTTTACCCCAGGGGTGGAGTGGACCCAGTACCCCTGCCCTGGGATCTGCCCATTTAGGCCCCCATTGAAGTCTCTCTGTGAGGGCTCAGGCTTGCACACAATTTACAGCTGATCCTCTGGGGTTCTGAGTTGCTCCCTCTTTGTACCCTACACTGGTCCTGGTCCCATCTGACCCGTCTCATCATCCAGTGGCAAAGTGGGAGGGGACATGTTCTCCTGCTCCGCCCTTCCAGAACCACAGTGGCAACAATGAGGAGAAGCCTGAGAGTGGGAGGTCCCTGGAGCTCAGGGCAGAGCCACAGCCCTGTTCACAAGTCTGAGTGTTTCAGAAAATTCCTCTTACGGTAATAATGACACTGATGACCTAATGCCACCAGGAGTTTAATTTTAATTGCCTCTCTCTCTTTTTTTTTTTTTTTTAGTGTGTGGCAATTCCTTTTCTGAGCTAAGTGATATTTTATCAGTCTCAAAATATTTGTATGTGTGTAATACAAGGATAAAAATAACATTGATGACAGACGCATGTTACCATAACCCTATGCACAGTGCCATTTTGCAGTGATGTTACCTGCTTTTAGCTGAAGGATGTGACACAATTCATTAGCAGAGAATTATGAGCCCCCTGCCTCCATTGTTCCCAGTTTTTGCTTTAATATCTACCTGTATTTGGATTAGATAGGCCTCGTGTACTTGGACAGTGTTTAATTTCCAGGAACTCTTTACTTGTTCAAGGACTTCAGATAAGCCTCTTGTTTGGCCCTTGGCTCACTGGTCTCTCTGTAGTCTCAGGACATGTGACATGCACAGGCTTGGTTCAGTGAGCGGCACCTGCTCTGAGTTTTATGAGGCTACCACTCACCTCGGAAAGCTTCACAAGCCTCTGGTCTCTAGGTAAGGGCTGCGTGCTCTTTCTTCTTTTTTAAATAAACATTTGTTATAATTTGGAGAACAAATGCTGATCACTGAAAGGCCAACCCAAATCGTCTTGTGTAAAGTGCATGAAGCAGCCGTGAAGTATTGAATCGATACTCTCTGCTTTAAACTACTACATATTGTGTTTAAGTTTCCTCTGTTGTCAGGGCGAAAAATATCCAAATCGGAAACCATTGCACCTACCGTGCCAAGACTTGATAAACTCTGCAAGAATTTAACATACCCACACATTCCGATCACCTCCCCCAGCACCCATCTCAAGGTTCAGTGGGGATCTTAAAACCTTGAGGAAGTTGTTCAAGCTTTAACTTGTGTTTTAAATTTATTAGGGAGTGACAATGACACAGAAAGAGAGATGGGCAGGTAATATAATATGCTTCATTCATTGCTACTGTGGGTTCTTACTATATTTCATTCATGGAGGAACAGACGTGGCTCCTACTGGTAGAGAAAGCAGGTTCCACCTGTTATTGGTTGTACCTTCAGAGATACTTGAGTTTACCTGGATTGACTTGCCCACGCTCAGAGGTGGCCCGAGTCTTACTGAGGGCTGGGACGTGTCCCATGACAGAGTGGTGAGCTGCATGTCCTTGTCTCCATCTTGGGATTTGTGGGGACGGGACCTCACTCACGTCAATCTTTTCCCGCACCACCCTCTGTTCCCTGGGTGGGGGGAATCCGCCTTCCTTCTTTATTCTGAAGAGGTCTTTCAGAGCTTTGCTTTCAGACAGTACCTGTTTATGAAACTATTCCCTACGCACCAGTGATAGGAGCTTAAGCCTCCGTATTGACATTTAAATAGTATCTTCCTCCACACACACACACACACACACCCCATGTCTATAGCTGCAGCTCGGTCTTTTTCTATTATTTCAGGCTCACCGGTCTTTGCTGCCTAAATATCCCCTTGTTTATAGGAACAAATAGAAAACAGCACCAAGGAAAATTTTTTCCATGTTTCTGAATGAGCAGAAAGGGAGCTGCTGTGGGGCCGGCAGGGTTCGGAATTCCCACTAGCTGCGAGGCCGCACCCCTGTCACTCACACACAAACCTCGGTGTGTCCTGCGCTCTCCTCCTCCTGTGAGCACATGGACAGCTGGGACAGTCACTAGTCTTACAAATGAGGGGCTTGTGTTCCGTCTTCATTCTTCCCCTCACTGTGCCCATGTGTTCCTGAGACAGAGAATAGAAGGAATGAAACCATGAAACCAGAATGGCGAGCGTCAGGCTCAGCTCGGACTCAGATGAGACACATTTGATTTCCAAGTTGATTTGTCTATACATTTAACTTCCTGTATTTTGAAGCCAGCAGGTTGAAACACGCTGGAGATAAGTGTGTGGCTGGGGTGCTGGCAGGTCCTTAACGCCTCTGTCCCCTCGGACCAGGTCCTGGGGCTCACAGTCCCACCTGGTCAAAGCTTCTGGCTAATGGGAGGTCGAGTGGCCGTGTCAGTGAGCAAGAATCAGCAGAGACCAAGCTGGAGTGGGGAGGCGGAAGGGAGAAGTGCCCAGCGCAGTCTGCGCTGTTGGATTGAACCTGGCTTTCTCATCCGCAGCTCTTGTTCATCACAGGGACGATCCGCGGCCGTGAATGGGGCTGCCTCTCATAAGCAAGAGTCTTCACTCTCACCAAGAGAGTTTTCACTATCTATCTCCACAACTGAGTTGTTGGGGGAACATACCGGGCGTCTGGTGGCTGACCCAGCGCCACAGACTTCCTCTGCCTTAGTCTCACTCCCTCCTTCTTAAAACCAACATTTACCTCCAACCCCTGCCTCTTGCATCCTTCTTTAATCACAGGGGGAGTGAGACCCATCAGGAGGTGCAGACGGCCCTGCTTGAGACAGAGACAGCAGGGCCCAGGGCGGCATTGTCTCGGCGCCTATTGAAAATTATCTTTGTGCGGTAACAGTCAGATGCAGCAAACTGCCTCCCCACTCTTTGGAACGGAAGGGGCAGTGGGGGCTGCGAGGGAGGGAGCATGGGGAGGGTCGAGCTGCTTCATTTCTTTGAAACAATGGGCTGCCCTGACATTGTCTATTCAGTGCGGAAGATGGGCTGTCAAGTAAAGCAAGACAAATGTGATGTCCTGACTGATTATTCCTTAGATACTAAGTCAACGAGCTGATTATCACCGCAATTACATTACCAGTGTCAACAGATGCTGCGTGTAGGCGGTGAGTTAACAATTCAGTGGGCTCCCTGCCCCAGACCTCGTTCCCCAGAAAACCCTGTGCGATCTCCCCACTTCAGATGCCTGCATGGCCAACCCGAGGCCTGAGCACGCAGCTAGTGTGTCCCAGCCATGGCGAGCCTGGCTGTCTTCTGCACGTGCAGGCCCCAGACGGACAGCTGGCTCCCCCTCCCCAAGGTCAGAGTTTACTGACATCTGTGCATTAATCTGCTTTGAAGAATAAGGTAGAGAATGTGGCTACATGGGTATGTGGATCATTTCTCCCTCTAGAAAAGAAGTTACATTATGATGACAACTTGTGTTTCTGAATATGGTGATTCTTTTCTGTTTTAATTTATTTTAAGAAGCTTCCATAGGAGAAGTTTTCTAACAACAGATAATAAGTGTTACTATAAGTGTGTAGTTGGGAAAACCTAGAATACGTGCATGGAGTTCCTCTGGAGGGCCGTCCCCACCCCCCCCCACATCCCCCCTGAGCCCTACAGGGGGTGGGGGAGTGCCCTTTAGTCCCCTGGTGGCCAGAGGCCAGTGAGCTCACACCCACTGCCCTTCATGAGGGTCACACCATCAGGCTCCCACTTGGTTTTATGAAGAAAATGATTTCTTCTGCTCGTGTCCTCTGTTCAGTTAAAGCAGAAAAGGAAAACGGGTGTGCCATCCCTTTTATTCCTGGCATGTCGCCCTCCCCACTCAGGGCACTGTGAGAAGAGAGGAAGGAGGGGTCTGGTCCAGGGGTTCAGATCGAGGAAGGTAGTCAAAGAGTTCATTTCCAAATTTCTAAATTTTCAACAAGTAAAATAAAAGATGATGTTCACTCTTTTCCAGAAACACATCAGAGAAAGCAGCTGTCACATGTGTGATGTAAAAACAAACACCACATGTACAGCTCACCTGTGCCCAGCCTCAAGGCCACTTTCACCACTCGTTAGATGATTCAGGCAAGAGAATCATCTTGATGAATATCCATTGGATTCCTTGGATGGGTTCTAGAAGACGGGCCGGTGACCTGGAGAGAGGCTGAGTGTCTCCACAAGCGGCAGTCGGACAGGGCTGCTCCCAGGCTGATCAGGTACTGGGCCCTGGTCTGGTTTTGAAGAATGACTCTTCTTCCAGAAAACTGCAGTTCAATCTTCAAATGAGAAGTTCAGTATCTCTCTTGTCTCTCTCCAAATATGTGTGGGTCAGTGAACAAACACTTCTAATGAACATTTTAAGACGTTTATTTTGCCTAATTTCAGGGATGAGTTCAGAAGGCAGAAGAGGAAAGATAATAACAGAAAGTGAGAAATAAGAGAGAGGAACTTATTTTTTCCTATAGATGAAAATACACTGGAGATTCTCATGGATAGTTGAAAATAATCATTAAAGTTAAATCAATCTATGAGACTGATACCAAGTGGATGCCACTTCCAAAATAAAGCACTTTGGCCAGAATCGGTATTCTAGATTTCCAGTCATGCTCCACTTATAAAAACAAACAAATATAAAAACAAGCCAGAGGACAGGTCCCGTTTTTCCTTTTAATTAAAATTACATCAGAGTCTTGTGAGAGTGAACCCACCTCGGGTTATGAGCTGAAGCATCCTGAATGGCCCACCACACAGCCCTGCTGTGTAGTTTTGGAATTCTCACACAGTCATGTATAATTTTAATCTAGAGTCATTTTAATACTAACATGGCATTCAAAGGACTCCAGTTTACCAATTGTTTTTGAACCTTATGTTAGAAATTGTGGACTCTAAAAATCATTTTAACCATTGAGTTGCATGTGTAGTAAGCTTGAAAAATTTGAGGTGCAAATATCTATCCTGAAAGAGAAATAATGTCTTTGAGAACATGAATAAGAGGTAGTCAGAGTGACCGACAGGAAGATGAAGCTGCAGATTCAAACTGAGACAAGCAGCTGTGTGAGCAGAGACAGATACCTGGGAACGCCACCAGCTCACCAAGCACGGCCACTGGAGGTAGGCCCAGCTTCTGCCGGCTCTGTGACTCAGTGCTCACTTAAGAAATACCCACTAAAGCTTGTGCTGCTTTTCTTTCTCTTTGTGACTTTCACAGCAGTGACTGACCTGGACACCCGTGGTCATCAGGGGCTTCAGTGTTTGGGAAGGGACTCCGAGAAGAGAGGAGGATAAGGCATTTTCTTTACTAGCTTTAAACAAAACTCTTTCTTATTCTATTAATAAACATATCTAGTAAATTTTCTTCTAAATATCTTAGTTGAGTAAAACCTTAGAAAATCTGTATTTCCAGTTTGAATGTTGTCATGCAGTTGATGGAGAGAGTACATAGATTTAAAGAGCAGCGTACGTCCATAGAGACATTTGTTGCTAGGACACATTTATTCTCCCCCAATGATTTATTCCATTCACAATCTGAATTCCTTTCTCAGGTCCTATCTCACTCCATAACAAAGCCATAAAGTTAGTGAAATAAAAAGTAGATGTATCAGGGCAGTGCCTGTGGCTCAAAGGAGTAGGGCACCAGCCCCATATACTGAAGGTGGTGGGTTCAAACCCAGCCCCGGCCAAAAACTGAAAAAAAAAAAAAAAAAGTGGATGTATGAGATGTCTAAATTGTAATTAACTGCTCAGTATTAGTTTGTATACAGATTCGTAATGAGGATGTACGTGATTTTGGAATCTCCATATCTGAGACTCTTATTTTTGTCTTCCTTAACTAGGCTTATAAACCCATACAGGACCACATAGATGTTATGGATCTGAAGGCCTCTCTGCTTTCACTGAAGGCCTCAGATGGGTCACCTGTGAGTAACAGCCCCCAGGCAGAGTCCCCTACTGTACCCGGTGTCCACAGCCCTCTGAGCACTTGGGGGGCTGTGCGAATCCCAGCACCCCATGCTGAAAACCCACACATGTGGGAAGATTGCAGAGCTTGCCTCGGGGACCCCCAGTCCTCATGTGCTGAACGAGTTTGCTTCTGTTCGTGGGACGGATTCCTGGCCACCACTTTGCGATTTCTGTGTTTCTCACGACGTTTCTTCAAACTGAGAAAGACCCAGTCTCTTGTCCTTTTGCCCAGTTGTTTTGCAACGTTCAAGCAGGAGAGTGCAGACATATTGGCACAGACACTAAATACGGAGCCTCTCTGGGAGTCTCAACACCACCCCTTCTTGGTCCTGATCCCCACTGTTGACTTCCTGTTTCCCACCCCCATACCGGTGGCCTGCACCCCTTCCAGCCCTTAGCAGGAATCCTCTTGTTTCTGTTCTCATGACTACATAGGAGACAAGCTTGGATCAGGATGATGTGTGCGCACAAAGCATCCTCAGCTGCACACCCTGTCACCACCCAAGTGACTGGTCCTCTCCAGCCAGGTGGTCGATTGCCCAGGGCTGGCTAGGCCCCTCCGAGACTGCAGAGGGTCTCCTGCGATTTCCAGCTTCAGTCTCCACTAAGAGGGAGCTGGATAGAAATCTGCTTTTTAAAAAATGTTCTACTGCCAGAGCCACAGAATAACACCATAGGCAGAGTTGTGATTTTATTATTTTATATTGAGAACAACTAAATCCACTCCTGCCTCAAAGAAAAAAAAAAAAAAAAATGTGGCAGCAACCTCCATAGCAGGTGGTGGGAACTTCCCTCACAGATCTTCGCCAAGCCAGCTATTCCTACATTAGAAAACACAGCATTGTTTTTTTAATTGGAAAACAATTGCAACATTATTAAAGGTTTCCTTTTTTGGCTGCCATCCTAAATATAAACCTATGGAGTTGCCACTTAGAAAACTTCATGTTTCCATGGGAGAACATGAAATCACATCATTTTCTGGCAGTTTTGCAAAAGACTGGGAGAGATTATAAATATTCAGGATACCTTCGGAGGACTCGCAGTGTCCACTCCAGCTCCACTTTCGTGCTATCTGGTTTCCTAAGCTGCGCCCCCCGAACCCCGGCTGCCTGTACACAAGTGAAAACAAGAGCTGCACATTTCAAACAGGTCTCACAAACAAACTGTTCTGACTTCATGTCAGGCAGGACTACGTGAAATTTGGTTTTCTCCACCAAATTTGGCTTCCAGCTGTGATGTGTCAAGTCAAACAGGAATAAGTAATTGTATTCAACCCTTAAAACTGAGCTCCCAACTGACATCTTGTATTAACAATATCACAAGGCAGGTCTGTTTGTCTTTTAGAAATAGTCACTGCCTGGGAGCTTTGGGCTCCCACACTCGACAATGGCATCTGCACACAGATGTGTGCCCCGGACAGGTGTCAGGAAGGCAGCAGAAATCAAACTCTGTGGGCATGTGGATCCCACACAGGGGGGCCACAGCCTCCATCAAACCTTCCATCCCAGTGAGAAGTTATAGCAAAAGTAGACAGCAAACCAAGCCAGCTTTGAATGACTTGTGCCTAACTGAATTATCTCTAACTTCTCTATTGAAGTAAATTAAACGTTTAGCAATGGGGATGGTCAGTAACGTACACCAAACCTAGGTTTCCAATGCCATGTCTAAAACTGATAATAATTCTCCTATTCTGCCCCTTCCTGGCATTTCTCAGGTTTCAGGATGAGGATAGCCCTCCATGGCTGTGTGAGAAATGGGAAAGCCTTAGTGAGGGTGTCCACAAACTTCTGGGAGGCTTGGGCAGTGAACTTGGCCCTGGGGCACAAGACCTCTATCTCTAACCTGAGGGAACACACCTCCCAGAAGGGCCACAGTTATCCAGACCATGCAGGATGCAGTTCGGGACCCAGAGAACCACAGTGACATGGGGAGCACAGGCAGGGAGCCTGGGACCCCAAGGACCTGTCCTGGGCTTCCTTAAGCAAAGATCTGAGAGCACATTTAGAGCAGAGGGAAGAGGGGGCCACAAACCTCTTTGAAGCCGTCGTTGATTAGAAAACAGCAACTGGAATTGTTGAGGCTGCCAGTGTCTACACTACGTAATTATTGGCCTTTTCCTTACTTAGAGGAAGAGTAGGTAGAGTGTGACCCCATGATGGGGAAACTAAGTCCCCAACAATTTCAAATATTACGTTACTATAATATTTGAAATGCCAGTATCTCCAAACTTCACCAGGTCATTACCCCAGGACTCCTCTGAGTCTTGCTCATGGTTTTGAGCAATTTCTTTAAGCTTTTGATTTGAAAATATAAACAACTAAGTCGCATCACATTCTAATTTAATGGTTTTTTAAAAAAACATATAGTTGATCACGTGTACAATTTTAAAAATGCCAACTTAAAAACGACAGCATTGGGGAAAATATGATTATGCAAATTATACTGTTAACAAAATTTACACATAAATGAGAACATTTTTTCCCCATCATAGTTCTTATTATAAAGAAACACTGGGAAGTAAATTATCTGCAGAAAAGTACAGTACAAAATGTATTAGAGTCCGCAGGAACTAAATTGAAATGTCAAACATAGTTATTTCTATTAAAACTCAACATAATCCAACAAAACAGGTGATGAACCTGCTCGTGAACTATCTGTAGAAACCCAAAGATTCATTTTGCTCCTCGGGGCAACTCCTGTCTCACCAGCCTCGCTGTGGGCTCCTCACTGGAAAGGGCCAGTTCCCTCAGTTTTTCATAATTCTTGAAGTTTGGTGTACAGTTTATTTTTATATGGTCATCTTGGAGGTCTAAATACCACAGCCAGTTTTTTCAACACTTTCCACAGAGTCTCCAAACAATTTACACCTTAAAATGTGGAGCTGATACCAAAGGCCACAGGTCATCTATCAAATGTCACGTAAGTGAATCCAGGCACAAAGTGGGCTCCTTATCTGAAACGACTCACTTGTTCAAGGAGCATTTCTTGGCCCTCCCTCCTGCCTGGCCCGGGCCCCTTCCTGCCTCCTCCCTGGCCACGCCTCCGGGCTGCTCCATCTGCCCCCGACAATGGAGCTCTGCACAAAGTGTGTCCTGTGCCCAGGGCCCCAGCCGCCGGCGCTTTTCAAGCTGATGGGAAGGGGTGAAGCTTGAGCAGGACATGGCTGGCTTGCTGGACCCTGACAACGCGCTGTGTGTGCTCCGAGGTGCATCGGCCTTTGTGCGGCCCCCCTGGTCCTCCCGGGCCGCCACAGCTGGGCAGCTGCATTGGGAAAGCCAACTAAGCAGAAACGGTCCCCAGCCCGGCCTCTGATTTCTCACATTTAATTACCTGGTTTCCCTTTCCTGCGGTCATGGAGAAAATGGAATTACATCACGCGCCATGTAGCTCTGGAAAGCATTGAGTGTTTCTAATAGAGCCACTGGTGACAGGCACAATAGACTGTTCCTTGTTTCACATGGGACATTAGACCCTCCAAACAAGAGTGGGCATTCCTGCTCCAAGGGTCTTCAATAGGGAACAAAGGGGCACAGCCTTCGGTGGTGTCACCCCCAGCACCTCACAGAAAGCAAAACTTCATTTAGCCTCCGGGGTCTCGCCAAACCTCCTCCACATCTTGGGGGAATGAGAAGAACTTAGAGAGGTATTTCCTGTTAGCTAGAAATGCAGAGATTTCACTTAAATCTGAGACTCTCTTCCTTACTTGAGAACTGCCGTATGTTAACTAAATCCATGCAGATTCCTTTTCATCTTGAAGCACGCTCAGCTGCACACTTGATTTTAAGCCAATTCACGATATCGTACAGATCTCAAGATGAAACTGTCCTCACTAATGCTAATGGAACTCAGAAGGACACAGTGATTTCTCCACATTTAGACAAAAGAGATGACGTTATACCCACTTCTGCAGATCAGTTCCGTCTGGTGCTCTGTGATTTGGTCAGGCTGACTGATGGTTACTTATCTCCCTGTCTGGATTATCTGGGGGGGGGGACTGGGTGTGCTCATTTTAGCCTTTGACTGGTACTGAGAGGACTTCAACAGCCTGTGGAGTCACCTGCTAAGACCTTGTCTAAAAAATCTCTCTTGCTATATAGATGCAGACTACGTTCAATTTCTAAAAAGTAGCAGGTTACAGGGAAACAGTGTCCTCTATCACCCACTCATCAGCTAGGAGGAGTAGCAATGACATTTTATTGCTACAATGGAGAATGTCAAGTAACTCACACAAACACACACAGACACACAAGTCAATTCGTGTATCTTTTTTGCCCTCAGATATTGGACATCAACAGGGAGTGGGTCCTAGGTTTACCTGCCACCTGCTAGCACAAGCACAGGGACTGGACCCCTGCCCCAAGGCCCTCCTGGGCTGAGAATGAGGGGGAGATGACTCTCAACTTAACACCATTGTGACCTAATAGGAAAAGCACAGCATGGGCAACAGGACCCTCCACAGAGCGGGTGGAGGTCCATGAGAGGCGCACAGTACTGAACTGGGGCCGTAGGGGTGAAGGGACCCTCTGCTCTGGAGAAAAGAGGGCTTCGTGGAGGACGTGCAGGCATGTGCCTCTGGAGAGTAGCAGATCCCACTGCTGGGAGGTGAGCTAGGCTCTGCAGTGGCTGAATGGCGGAGGCAGTGTGGACAGCTCGGGGTCCAGTGTACCCAGGGGAGAGAAGCATGGGTGGAGCCCTGGGGAGATGGGGGGCTGCTGAAACCACATGGCTTTGGGGCTCTACAGGAATGAACATTTCATCATTCAGGAAACCTAAGGGACTAAGAAGGCTCAGTGTTGGGAGGTCATTTGGAGTCACTGGACTAGAGTAGGTTGACTTAGGTCAATATAGTGGCCCAAGTAAGGGAGCCTGGGCTGTGATGGTGGTGAGGCAGGAGGGCAGAAGGCAGCAGGGGCACAGATCAGGTGGGGTCGGGACAAGCCCTCCTGGGAAGGTACTGTATCGGGTTGGGTGTGGGGTATGCTTAGGTTCAGCCGCAGGGTGTTACCTGTGAGGTACAGGAGTGTTACCCAGGAATAAATTTCCAAGCACAGGGTCACAATTTTAAAGTTGGAATGTGAGATGAAGTTTGAATCATCAGTGAAGAGTTTTTGATGTTTACAAGAAAGCACAGAAGTAGAAGGAGAAGCTACGGAAGGAGGAGGCAAAGGGTCACCCGAGAGTGAAACGTGGGATGGAAGAGCCGCCGGTGGGGCAGCGGCTGGCATCTCCGGAGAGAGGGGAGGAGGCAGAGCCAGGGGCTGTGTAGTTAGGCCTTCCCCACTGACCTCAGGGAGGGCCCCAGCACTGCCGCTGTCCTCCAGCCATCATCCAGAACCCAGGAACAGGCAGGAGAGGGCAGACAAGGGTATTGTGACAGAGGACACTTCTAATGTGCTACCTGTGGTGGGGGCGAGAAAGGTGTCCGCATGCACAGGGAGTGTCAGAGTGAAGGAAGCATTCACTCACACGTGGGTTCATTTAGGATGGTGGTTCTCAACCTGGGGTCGCGACCCCTTTGTAACAATGAAAATACATCCTGCATATCAGATATTTACATTACGATTCATAACAGTAGCAAAATTACAGTTATGAAGTAGCAACAAAAATAAATTTATGGTTGGGGGTCACCACAACATGAGGAACTATATTAAAGGGTCATGGCATTAGGAGGCATTAGGAAGGTGGAGAACCACTGAGGGACGATGGTTCAGGACATGGTATGTACACCTGGTGTCCAGGCTCCTGGGATACAGTGCGGAGCAAGGCAGAAGAGGGGTCTTCTTTCTCGGAACTCACACTGTCAGAGAAGCAGATTGGGGATGGCTCGGGGGCAGCTTGGGGACTAATGGGAGAGTCATAGGACTGTGCTGGTAGAGAGGAATATGACAGAGCAGGGGACAGTGCAGCATCCCTGAGGACAGGGGACCCCAAGAGGGCTGTCCACAACAAGGCCTTGGGTTTGAAGGCAGCTGACGGGGACTTGAGACCTTTAACTTAGGACCCCAGATTTTCATCAGTGACCACCAGGAAACCTCTAGGAGGCCCCAGGCAGGGAAGGTGCAGACTTATTTACAGAGGTGGGATGTCTCTCAGCTATGAAGTGAAGAATCAGTTTGGGGAGGTAGGAGACTGGACTAGAAGCTGGAGCCTCCCAGGGGACAACAGGTCCTGGTAGAAGCTGGCACAGCTGGGATGTGAGTGATAACACCGTTTGGAAATACTACATCTGAGATGGAGTTAAACAAAGGGCAGAATCAGCAAGGTAACTAGAGATTGAGCAGACAGGAAGGTGGCAGGAGAGCCATCAGAATGTGGCCCAGAAGTCAGGTGGTCAAGTGTCTCTTGCAGAAGGAAATGACCACAGGTCCCCCGCACTCAGGGAGGGAGCAGGGAGGGGACAGACAGGAATCCTCCCTTAGTCCTGGCAACATGACCTCTTTTGTGGATCTCGGTAATGATGGCCCGGGTGGAACCCGGCTGCAGGGTGTTACCTGTGAGGGGACACTGGGCTCGAGGAGTCAGAGGTAGAGACGGGCAGCTGTGCTGAGCTGGGCTGTGAAGGGACGGGCAGGAGACACCCCCCGCCCCCGAGGAACTTGCTCATGACACTATGGGTGCACATGCTGGAGTTGTCTAGTCAACACCTTTAACATTTAATAATTTGTAAAGTACAGAAAAATTGCAAGAATTCTAGTGTTTCTGGCATTCTGCCCACTGCATTGCCCCACTGCTAACATCACCATAGTGATTTGCCACAGCGGAGGGCCCAGCGCGGCCAGTTATCACTGTCCCAGGTCCACTCTTGGTTTGGGTTTCCTCAGTTCTTGCCTGAAGTCCTTTTTTCTTTCCCACCCCGATTTGCACGCTGCGTTTAGCTGGTGTGTCTCCTGAGGCTCATCTGGGCCATGACAGTTTCTTGTACTTATTTTTGAAGACCTTGGTCGCTTGGGGTTCTGGGACAAAGGCAGCAGAGTGACATCTGCTTTTGTGGAATCACATCAGAACTGTCTGCCAGGTTTCTGTGCGGGGACAGTGACCCAGCCCCACGCCAGGGCCTTATCCTCATCTTTGGAAGGAAGTCACCGGGCCTAGTCCACACTCAGGTAAGGCGTTTCCTTCCAACCCCTTGCGAGTGGGGCATCTATGCAAATTATTTGGAATTCTGCACAGGAGTTTTTCTGTTCTTGATGGGAGAAGTTTAAAAGGGGAGGAAGATGAGCGGCATCAAACTTTTATGGCTCTGTTTTTGTTTCCTGGAACCAAAATAATTTCAAAAATACAAAAACTTGTGGTGTGTGTGTTAAGAAATAAATGACTCCACGTGATTCTCTGAGAAAGCTAAAATAAACAACACCCACTAGTCCACGGCAAGCACTTCACAAGCCAGGACTTTTGTACAATAAAAATGAATGAAAAGAGTTATAGTTTTCTATAATTTTTCTCTTAAATTGAGTTCTTCCCTCATCTAGTATTTGATATATCAAAGAGAATTTAGTCAAATAATCAGGTTTTCTGTTTTATAAATGACATTTTTATGTATGCATTAAAAGTACTTCCATCTGGTCACTCAATTTCATTTCAACTGTTTGTGTTATTGGTGATAATTGGCCTTTTGCAAAAGAGAAAGATTATTCCACTTTTTTTAAAGAATTGATTTGATCTGAATTATTTTTCTCAGAACGCTATGATTTTCACTTTCTTTTCAACGCTCAGCAGAGTGCAGGAGTCAGTGACTCTCATCAGCCTGCTTGACTGTTCCCAGCTGACCCTCCCGGGGGGCTGTGAGAACACCTGCATTCCGGGCAGTGTGGCTCTCTCCAGTGTCTTGTTACTTGACTGTCGTGGTTCTTGGGTCACTGGAGTGTCTGTCCCATGCCCTGCAAAACAGAAGAAGAGCGGGAGCTCCCTGTCCAGCGAGGAGGCCGTTCTGTCTGCAAGCCGGTCCTCTCAGGCCAGCCTGGCTCTAGTGTTTCTCTGCAGCCGCCGCCCCCGCCCCCATGCATCCTCCTTAAAGTACTGTCAGAATGCTGAGGTCAGTCTTCCTGGCACCAGCACCCCCCCTGCACTCCGGGTTCACCTACTTCCACTCTGTTGCTGCTAGAGGCTGTCGGGCAGGGGATAGTGTGGCCCCTGGGGGCCTCTTTTTACTTGGTACTGGGACTTTGTTGGGGTAACTCTGTGACAGGCAGTGACCACTCTTCTTCAGAAAGTCTCTTTTTTAAAAATGTAAGGCATGAGGTCAGCAGTGGAGACCTGGGGCCCATGGTAATTCTCACGTAGTCTGAAGAGTTCCAGGGATTCTCTCTGATAGAATAATCCTTGGCATCACTGGGGCAATGCCCATGACCTCAGGAGGCAGGAAGAAGTTAGACCCCTGTGGGATTCACTTCCCCAACACAGCGTCGTCTCCCCCTCCTTTCTGCAGGGAGACGGGAAAGGATCAGAGGAAGGGATCTGGGGTAATCCACCTCTCCTTCCGGGAGGCAGGCAGGGAGTGTGAGAGCCCCTCTGATGAGCACAGGCACAGAAGGAAGGCAGAGGTGGCAGGTGTGTGACCCCCAGCCACTCTTTCCCAGGAGGAAGTGTTTGGGAGAAGAAACGCCTGCCTAGTGATGGAGTGTGATCCTCACCCCCTATGTCCTATCCTGAAGAATTCATGGGTGGAATGATCAATCTCTGTGCTACTGCTCATCTCCTATCCTACAAAATCTTGCGTTTTATAACACTTAGGAAAATAGTTTCGTGGAGGGAGAATATTAAGGACAATGACTAAGTCTTTCAGAATAATGGAGCTTGCAGAGAACCAGGCCACTGCCCCTGCCTGTCCTCTTGCCGGTACTGGGTGCAAAGAGAGGATCAAAAGAAGCCACTTCACATTTCCTGCTGGATGGGTTTGTTTTGGTTTTTCTTTCTCCTGGAGTTTTATCTCTGAAATCTTAAAGTCCAAAGGGTTGCTCTTCTCTGTAGAATCCTTACTTAATCCCTTGAAGGTGAGTGGAGTTAGAGAGGAGCCCAGCATGAGTTTACCAACCCAGCTGCAAATGGGCTAATTAGGTGATTAAGTCATTAAAGGGTAATGTGCATCTGAAAAGCTCTAGTGCAGCCCCTTCAAGCTGGATAAAGACCAAATTCCAACTTTCTTCTCACCAATCTCTCTTTAAACTGAGAAGGTGATTAATCCCTTTAACTGCGCCCAGCCTTTCCCCCTTTCCCTTTATTTCCGTTCCTTTCCCTCCCTCCTTACCCTCCCCCTCATCATCAAATTAAAGTAGTCAGTTTTTCAGGGATAGTCTTTGAACAAGGAGAATGACAAGTGGCTCTTCTAGGCACCCTGTGAAGAGCAGGTCTCAATAGCCCTTTGGCTTCAGTGAAATAACTTAAGCGGAGGCTCACGGGCAGGGAGAGGTCTGCCCACTGTGGGACCTTGGATCCCAGGATCCTCTTATCAGATCATTAGAGGGTTTGTAATCCAAGGCCTTTTGATGTCCTCACTCTTAGACACACTTTCTTTCTGTCTTTGTTAAATGGGGAGATGGAGTTTCTCCCTGGGACTCTGCTAGACCCGTGGAGGGGACACCCGGGGCACAGTCCAGGGACACCTGTGTAGAGCCCCCTGCGGACTGCAGAGATGAGTTCAGAAACAAGCATCACCACAGGGCAGAGTCCTTTCTGTCACATCAGCGACTGCAGCTAACCATGGTGCCCCTAGTCGCGGACAGTGCCCAGCCTCGCACCTGGATGGATGCCATCATCAAATTCACACGTTCAGTCTTGACAGATGGTGCCTGAGCAACTTTTCAATACGTGTGACATATGGCCTTTACCCCACAGTGGGTGGTGCACACAACATCAAACTCGACCAGCAGGATGGACATGTGCTCTTGTGCAGTCCTGGAGCACCAGCGCCCAGCTGGATGGGGTCTATTCAGACACAGTGTGGGTCACAAGCTCAGCATTCAGCCCGGGCACCCACTCACCTGTGCCACAGACACACTTGGCTTTGACCTCTCTGGAGGGACCCGTATTATCAGATGCTACCTGGGGGCAGCTGAGACTTTGGTCTATTGCTACTTCACTTATTTGATGTATCAATTCTACCTTTCGAAGCATGAAATGGTCAGAAGTTCATAGAGACACCCTGTCCCACTCTGAAAAACTCTATAGGCAACAGAAAAATAAAAGACTCAAGAAAAGGGGCTCCACTGCTCCCAGATGTTTCCCAAAAGAAGAAGGGACACACCTCCCACGAGATGTGCTCCCCACAGCCGGGCAGCCTCACCTCCAGTGGTTTGCCTCAGCGAGGCCCAAGACTGCTCAGGTGGAGGGCCGTCCACTCGGCCACCATGTCTTCTTCTGAATCTTCTGTAACCCCTCCCCATCCCTACTTTCCTTCTGTCCTTCCTTCCTTCCTCCCTTTTCTTTCCTTCCTTTTTCTCTTCTCTTCATTCTCAAATTAATTTAATTTTGTTAATTATTTATTTGTTTAATTTACTGTTTTCTCCTCTTTCCTTTCTCTCATCAGCTAGGGGTTCAACCAAACAGGATGGCCTTGGTTTCACTCAAACTGATAACAGCAGAGTTAGGTCCGTTTGCACTTGGCTTTGTGGGAGCAGCACCGTCTGCAGTGAGCTGAGCCTTCGCAGCCGTAATGGTGCCATCACCAGTCAGCCATTTCTGCTGTCTGGACACTTTTTCTCCATTTCTCTCACACTGGAACCTCCCTGTCATCATTTCTTGTCTCTGTGCTGGCTGTTATTTGGTCGTCTGAGTCCTGAAAGGCTGGACTAATTAATTCTCTTTCATAATTAATTAATTATCTCTATTAAACAATAAAGCAGGTCTCTCTCTATTCAATGAGGAGATGGTCCTATGGACTAAAGGCACCACTTCCACCCCAGAGACCCTGACACTTTAGTGAAGGGCCCAGAAAGGCCGCGGTGGGGGCCTGGGGTGCCCTGGAGGTCAGCAGGGCCCAGAAAGGCTATAGTGGGGGCCGGGGTACCCTGGAAGTCAGAAGGGCCCAGAAAGGCTATAGTGGGGGCCGGGGTACCCTGGAAGTTAGCAGGGCCCAGAAAGGCCACAGTGGGGGCCTGGGGTGCCCTGGAGGTCACAGTATCCTCTGGGAGGGAACTCAGAGGCTGGGTCTGCTGAACGAGGTAACGAGGTGCAGCAGGGAAATGATGCACCCTTGAGACTCACGTTTGGTTTGAAAGCTGGAATTATTTGAACTACGTGATTATAAGGATAGTGGTTGAAAAATAGGAAACATGAGTTTCCTGGTAAGTTTTCACTGGACTATTTCTTTCTTTAAAAGTGAGCTTTGTAAAATGGATGGCAACTATCAGCTAAAAAATGACATTTAAAATATGTGTAACAGAGTGACAGCCAAATAAACAGACACAGAGATACAAATGGATGCCTGGGCTCTGTCCCTCTCGGCAGGGGTTTCCTCAAGATTCACCTCAGCACCTTCTACTTTCATATAAAACCCAAGAGGAAAGAAAAAAAAGCAAAAGGCAGGCAGGATGGGATGAAGCTTCTTTTTTTGTTTATTTTTTGTTGTTTTCTAATACCCGGAAGAGAGTGACAGCTTCCACTATCCACAGGTAAGCGGCTCTTACAGCTCTTCCTTATTCCTGATGGCTACAGCGAAATCTACAGATGCGACTTTAATCCACGCATGAACTTTCACCAGCACTTAAATACACTTTCAGCTCACTTATCTCTAACAGTGCTCTAATTTTCAAGATAGTGCTCTAATGCGCCCTAGAGATACAGAAAGGCAGTATGTTAAATGCACCCTCCACCCACCCTAAGGGGCAAAATCCAATAAATGCCTCCCACCTAACCAAGCTGGTGGCACAACGGTCCATTTGGTGAACAAGTATTAACCTTAATATTCTCCTCATAGCTCCCTGACTCCAAGACGTTGAGCTGACCCAGCTCCATCTGTTACTGCACAACCCATCCTTTTTCTGAAGGAGCTTGTGGTAAGGGAGGGTTAGTCGGTTACCCAGCACCCCACTACTAGTGTATATGGCGGGTTAGTCCAGAGGCACCCAGGGAACTTTATTGAAACATAAATAGTGAGCTGGCAGGTGTGGTCCACTCCCACCTCCTCTGTGGGGGCCACAGATCTCTGCATCTCTGTTACCCCCAACTCCCGCCTGCCCGTTAACCCTGCAGGATGATTCCGGCAACCAGAAATCCTCTGGGTAGCTGGTGGACATAGGACCTCAGAAAAGCAGTTTTTGGGGCCCTTCTGGAGGGACCAGGGTGACTCTTCACTATGTTATTAGGCTGGGTTTATTTAGGGGAACAGAGAGTCCCCAAAGACTGAGCCCACCCACACGTCTTCATCTCCCCCATATTACTGATGGAGTTCTTTCCTAACACCTGTTTTGCTAATGAGACACTCATTTTCCTAATGGAAACCCACTCCCTCAAACTCATTGTGCAGAGGAGTAAGGTCCCTCAGCTGTTGACTCAAGAAAGTGGGGCCTCTGTGACGTGGGCATCCTGGTCACAGCAGCCCTAGGCAGCAGGTCCTGCTGGGGACAGTGCCACATGCATTCCATAGCTGCTGAGGGCTTTTGAAAGGAAGTTGCAGCCCCCTCTCCTTCTCCCCAAGACCACCTGTACCAGGAAGACAGGAGAGAGGCACAGTAAAGGCACTCCTGCACATGCACATTGTGCTCAGGATAGCAAGTGACGTGGAAGGGACTGGAGACCTCCCTCCACAGAGCAGGGACGGCTCTGAATTGAAACAGCACCAAGCACCTCCCTAACAGAGCAGAGAGACTCTGGGCTCCATGTGGCGGTGTCACGCCTCCCTGGAGGAGCAGCAGGTCAGAATTCTGGTGACAGCAGTGGCTTTCTCTCACCAATACACACTCTAAGTAGGTGGGGCTAGCTGGTCTATCCCAAGGCCCCATGAACATATCAACTCTGCTTCAAGAAATGCATTTTTTCAGTAGATGAAGGATAGCAGAGGTGGGGTCCCACCTGCCTCCTCGGTAAGACTGGGCTCCAACTGGAGACCCCTTGGCTGCTTCTTCCTCCTGAGCAGGGGCCACCTCTGCCCGCCCTGGGTGTTTCCCTGGAGAGAAACACCACACCCTCTTGGCTGGAGGCTGCTCTGCCTGGGGCCTGGGGGTGCTGTGGCCGGTGTCCCTGCCACCTGTGCCGTTCCTTCCTCACTCCTCTGCCGCAGACCAAGACAGAGTCTGAGCTACTCAGCACACCATGTTCCTTCCTCCTGTTCTTTCTCTCTGACAGTGCTCGACACAGTGGCCGAACCTCACCTGTGTGTCATTTTTGGACACAGGAGGTGTGGCCAGTGGGAGGGGGTGCTCAGTTCTTTTCCCTCCCAGTTGAGGGGAACAGTGCTGTTCTGGGGACACTATCACATGGAGAGGCTTTTTGTCTTTGGGGGATGACAATGAGTCACACTTTCTTGCAGTGACTGCTGAGGCCAGGTGCCAGCAGAGTGGATCATCCCATCTCAGTGCAGGGGACAGACTGGCTCAGGCTAACTCCCTCAACTCTGCGCCTCCCAGTGCAGCTCCATGGTGGAAACCAGAGGAAAGGGGGAGAACCCAGGCTTCCCGAAGGGCAGAAATGGAGGTCCATGCTACCTTCTCCAGACCACCTCCGTTCATGGGTCAGGGGCAGTTCCTTTCCTTCCATTGCTGTGAGATTCCAGATTTTGAGAGATAAAATACAATTGGCTGAGCTTCCTGCAGTTATCTCTGAACTTCAATTTGTCCTCCTTGGTCTGGAGTAGAGATCCCGGTCTCCAGAGTCCATGGGAGGGAGGGGGAGGCTGGCGGGCTGGTGGGTGAGTTCATGGAGAGTAACTGTAGACAACCTGGGCTGCACAAACT
>NW_003852583.1:773989-788519 GCF_000181295.1 Otolemur garnettii
AACTGACTTGGTTCAGCGTTCTACTGCACTGTGACTTTCTTCAAGTTACTCAGTGACGGTGGAATCAACATTAAGTCAGCCTCTGCCAGGCATTCTGCCAAGCGTGGACACCTCCCCTGGGGTCAGGAGGTGACCAAAAGCCACTCCTGTTCCTCTGTCCTCTGCCTAAGACCCACCAAGTCATTAATACTTTAAATTTGTTCATTTTCTTTGGACATAGATTTTAAAATACATTTCAATTAATAAAAATAAAACATCATATTGTGAGCAGAGAGGAAAAACATGCCTCAAAATTAAGATGATTAAATTGTTGCAAAGTTAGTTTACTTCAGTTTGGTCTCCTGGTTGATAGAATTTTGAGTTACTTGATTATTTCAATAAACATCAACCAGCTGTCCTGTTCAGAAGGAGGTATTCTGTGCACCCTCCCGGCCATCCCGTGTGCGCCCTCCAAGCCATCCTGTCTGCAGTACTGACAGCCCTTCTCTGGACATGTTCTGCCCACAGTGACCACAGCCAATTGCAGTCCTTCTTTCTGACCACAGGTGAAATATATCAGAGAGTACTGGTGACAAGTGACATTACTTCACCTGATGTTGGGGCATGCTTGGGGCCTGTTATGATCCTAGGCCTTTCCCCCACCCAGACACCAGGTCTAGCAGCCCTGTGTGTGTTGGGGGGGTGGGGGTTGAGGCTTTTCCAGGGCATTGCAGACACTCCCCAGCTCGCCCAAGAGGGGGCCCTTAAACACAGCACACTTCCTGATAGCTTTTGTTTTGTTTTATTTTGCTAAGAATTAAAGACAGGATTTTTATTTCTTTAAAAATTTGTTTTGTGTGTTTTATTTTCCTTTGCATCTTTAAAAATAATGTTTATTTTATGTACATATAAAATCTGTGTATATGTATATATGCAGATATATATGTATCTATTACAATTGCTTCAAAATATGTATATTCTAAGGTATGATTAATCCTATTTTAGAAATTTCAGTTCTATTTCAAGATAAAAAGAAGACATTATAGTTTCAGTGTGGTTATTGTGGTTTTACTATCTAGTGACTTTGGGTGGGAAACCAACGTTCAAGTTGGTAAAATAAAACCATCGCCCTGCAGCTCAGCCCGCCTCTGTCGGAGCTGCCTTTTCTGGGTCAGTATAATTAGCAGAGGGTCCAAGAAACCTTTATACCAGACAGACAGATAGGAACACAAATTGGGGTGCTTAACAAGAGTAGAAATTTAATTTCTCTCTCTCCATCTCCCCCAATCCATTCTATTAAACATTAAAAATAAAGTTGTGGCCTGGCACGGAGGCTCATGCCTGTAATCCCAGCACTCTGGGAGGCTAAGGCAGGAGGATCCCTTGAGCTTAAGAGTTTGAGACCAGCCTAAGCAAGAGTGAAACCCTGTCTCTACTATATAAAAATTACCCAGGCATTGTGGCAGGTACCTATAGTCCCACTAGTCAGGAGGCTGAGGCAGGAGGATATCTTAAGCCCAAGAGCTTGAGGTTGCTGTGAGCTATGATGTCATAGCACTCAACCCCAGGGTGACAGAGTGAGACTCTGTCTCAAACAAACAAACCAATAAATAAACAAACACATAAACAAAGCTGTGACTGTTATTATACTTTTATTTCAGCATGTATCTGAAATTCCTAAAATAATACCTTCCTTTGAAAGAGTCACAATTTTTGTAATTATTACATTTTAGAAGAGGGATTGGCACACTGCGTCCCCCTTGCCAAATCTGACCTGCAGCCTGTCTCATACATAAAGCTGATGGGCCCTGGCCCAGACCAGCCCCTCTGGGTTCCCTCTGTGGCAGCATGAGCTTCACAACATGAGCTGCAGGTGCCCCGCAGGTGCCCCGCAGTTGCCCCGCAGGCCTGGGTCCTTGCTAGCTAGCCTTTCACAGAAGCTTGGTGGGCTCCACTTTCAGCTAGATCAATTGCAGCCTGCTTATATTACAAATCAGCCACGCTCAGTCTAGTATTGTAACTTACCTCTTTCTCTAGTAACGTGGGAATTTTTTTTATCATTGAGATTTATATAAATGAAATGGGTGGCACTTACCATTTTATCTGCCATTTCTCCTTCTCACTATTATATTTTGAGATTCCTTCATGATGACATGATGATATAGTTGTCCATTTTTCCTACTGAAAAGTATTGCATGGTGGATATACCACAGTTTATTTGTTTGTTCTATGTTTCAGGAACACTGGATACTTGGTTTTCTGGGACAACACCAGTGAGGCTGCCCTGAGCATTCCCGTGAAGGTTTCTAAGTGCACGGATGTGCACATCCATGTAGGGTGTCATGCTAGTTAGCTACTGCTGCGTAATGAAATGCCCCAAACTTAGAGCTCAAAGAACATTGATTTTTTTCACATTTTCTGTGGATCAGGACTCTGGGAGAGACTTACGTGAATGCTTCTGGCTCAAGGCCACTTGTGAGGTCGCAGTTAAGCTCTTGCTTGTCAGCTGAGGCCTCAGTCTCATGTGAAAGTTCCACTGAAGGGGACCCACCTGTAGTGCCAGCACATGCTGCTGGCAGTTCAGGGTCCTCACCCCCGGGCCTCACTGTGGGTCACCTGGGTACCCTTGTGGCATGGTAACGCACTTCCTCAAGAAAGAACAATGAGAGAGAGAGAGAGAGAGAAAGAGAGAGAGAGAGAGAGCATGCCAAGGTGGAAACTGTGGTTTTTAACATTTAATTTCAGAAGTAACCCTCCATCTTAATCCATCTGGGCTGCCCACAGAATGCCGTGGATAGGGTGGCTGCAAACAAGAGAAACATATCAGTTGTTGATTCTGGAAAATCCAAGGTGGAGGGGCGGAGACCAAGTATGTGGGGAGGGCCTGTGTCCTGGGTCACGGGTGGCAGAGCAGAAGTCACGAAAATGCCCAGTATGTGAACATCTAATTCATGCTTAAAGAAGATACTCCCTCCCTTCTTCCCCCTCCCCCTTCATCCTCCTTCTTCTTTCCCTCCTTCCTCCCCTCCCCCTCTCCCCCCACTTCCCTTTTCCTTGAGTGTCCAGCAGTCCCTTTCCCTTGCATGTCCAGCCGTCCTTTCCCTTGTGTGTCCAGCCATCCCTTTCCCTTGCGTGTCCAGCCATCCTTTCCCTTGCATGTCCAGTCATCCCTTTCCCTTGTGTGTCCAGCCGTCCTTTCCCTTGCGTGTCCAGCCATCCCTTTTCCTTGCGTGTCCAGCGTCCCTTCTATTCAGCTTCCACATCTCTGACACCTCTGTCTTCCCCCAGAATTTATTGGCCTCTTTTCTTCATCTTTCTCACAGAATCTCAGCAGTTTTAATGGTAGATCATTTTTCATGAAAGGAAAAAGCTTTTTCTTTGAATGAGCTTCTATTCTATTAGTCTGTCTAGAAGGATTTTTAAGGGCACTTGTTTGCACTGCTGGAAAATTCATGATCCATTTTCATGGAAGAAGACTTTTGGTTTCAAAACAGAAGTAGCACCAGGCCCTGCTTCCTGGGTTCTTCTACGCCAGATTCTGAGTCTCTCTGGATGCCTCTCGATGTTGTGAATCTGTTTTGTTTTGTTTAGGAAGGAAAATGCTTCCATGTGATGGAATGATTTCCTGACAATATCTTTGCCCACAAGATTAGCGACCCAGATGTGACCCATGCGAGCACATGTGCGAGGTCAGTTTCTCTGGGGAGGATTGGCAGGGCCACGGCTTGGGAGGATGAGCAGCCCCAAGAGGGAGACACACAGATGAGGAGGTGCCCTGGCAGGCCCCAGCCCGGATGGCCTTTCTCTGGGATCTTGGCAACAAGTTTGGGAAGGTTCTGGATCCTCAGCAATTTCTGAGAGATGCTGCTCCTTCCTGTAGTCTGTTGACATCCAGGCTGGCCTGAGACAGCGGGCGGCCTGGCACTCGGAGGCCTGTTGGACTGGTCACCATGTGAATGTACGAGACACCTTCTCCAAAGACGTCGGGCTGATTGCAAAATAAGAACAGATGAGTAACAGTAACAGTACCCTGAGACAATGTCCCCCCCGAGAGTGACTGAAGTGCTAGAGGGCGGAGATGTGGGGAAGGAGGTGGGCTCCCCAGGCTCCCTGGGCGCCCCAGGCCAGGCTGGCCACTTGTGGAGTGGGGTTCGACCTGCCTCGTATAGACAGGCTGGTGGCTGGTATTTGCAGACCCCAAACCCCTCAGCCTAGTTTGGCAGAGGAGCTGCGCTCACATCATCTGAGAGACAGGGCACTATGCAGTGTCCCCCAAGGGGCTGCCAGGGGTCTCCCCCCAATGCTGCTCCACTGTGCTGGGTGTGGAGTGCTCAGTGATGTGCTCCCCAAACTCTCAGTCTCCTCTGCTCTCAGTGAACAGCCTCCTCTCGGGGACACAGGCCGTGGTTCCCCCCGACCTCGGCTCCTACTAACTGAGGCTCTCTTCCTTCTCAAGCTCCTTCTGTGGCTCTCGTGACTCAGCTCCTGCCCCCAACAGCACCTGGCCCTTGTCTAGACCCCTAGAGGAGGCAGATGCTGGAAGCCTGCTGCTCCTCAGCTCCAGAGCACTTCCTAACCCTGTGAACCCAGCCCACTCGAATTCCTGCAGACACATACACACCACATGGACGCACACTTTATGCTATTTTATTGAATATAAAAAATTATACACGCTTATTATAGATAACTTGACAAATCAAAAAGTATTTATAATGTAGACATTTTAACTTGCCCAAAATATATTCATTTATAGAAATCTTACTTCGGTTATCCACAGTGACATTTTTCTCCCCCAATGTTGATGGATTGCGTGTTCCATTCATAAGATACTCTGAGGATGATGGTTTCTTTAAAGAGAGGAGACGTCTCAAGCAGACGAGGAAGGTCAGAGCATAAATCACAAAAATAAAAACTATCTGCCAAAAAATTTGGCCTGGGGGAGGCTAAGAAGCAACTAGGGAAAAAACCCAGTCACCCCTCACCTCTCCAGGTATGCCTTGTAACAAGTCTGTGACTTTAAACGCCCCTTAAATAGGTGCTGACAGGGTAGAGGACCCGGCGGAGATTGTGTATAACCACCAGAAACAACCCCGCAGTGCCCATTTTTGATGGAAAAATCTGTAATTTTCCATTTACCTCAAATAACATATTAAGAAATAATCCCCCCACAGAGAATTTTAATTCGTTTCTTGGAAGGATGTTAAGAAAAGGAGATATTTAATGTTGGGCTTATTTGTATATCTGTTGATCTTTCCAGGAATTCTTGTTGCTCTGTCCAAGGCGTACCAGCCTAGGTTGCAGAAGTGAAATCGATAATCAAATGTAAAGAGATGTTTGTCACTTACTTTTTCTCTCCACAACCGTTGTCACCGGGACCGACGGGAGTGAGGGGTGCCTGGCACAACACAGCCACACTCCACTCAGCCAAGAGCTGTTTTGTTTTTCAAAGACTTGGAGCCCTTCACTTCCAACTAAAATTTATATGGCTTGCTAATTGCCTACACGTAAGGAAGGGTGAGCGTGCAATTTCCTTTCACTATAATTTGAAATTCTACAATTACAGTTTCTCCTCCTCCACTGGGGAGCCCAGTGCCTTGGCAGGCTGCACGCATGGGGGGCAGGGCACGGCCCCAAGTGCAGGCCTGTGCCATTGGTACAATGCTCCATTTTGTACTCAAAACAATTTTTGCTGGCTTGGGCTTTTTCATTTAATGAAAGACTAATAATTCCAGAAATTCAAATTTAAGTACACTTCTTTTATTTTTAATCACCAGGAGTAACAATAATCACTTATTCCACTTTAAAAATGTAGAATTCGATGAAATGAAGTTCACAGACTTTTTCTTGGACTTATTTTAATTTGGTTTTAACGTTATAACTTTAAATTTTGAAACATTTATATCTCTGGGTTCAGTTAAGCTAATAAAGTATTACTATATTAATAATTGCTACCCACTTTATTAAGTGCCGTAGACATCAAATCCTTTATACTCACAAAAAGAAAGCCCTCCAGCTCTAAATACTTCTGGCAAATAAGTTCTTAATATATAATTGAGTATAACATAAGGTTTGATTTAAAATGTGAATTAAAATTAGGGCCACCACTACTATTTACAGATCACTAAAGGGATAACTTCGAAGACAATTTTTGTGAAGAAATTTAAATGGGGACACACAGGCATTCAAGGTTTCACGTTTGAGATGGGCTTCAACGTTCTTTGTACAAACGGTGAGGATCTCCACTATCACAGAGCTATCGAAAATGAGCCTGAAATATCCAGGACAACAAGTACAGACTTAGAAAGGAAATAGAACACTCAGAACAATTCATGAGCCACCTGGAAAGGAAGAAGAATTCAGGGAACAAGTCCTAGTATTAGAGGTTAGAGACTTGGAGTTAGAGACTTGGGGTTAGAGACTTGAGGTGGCCTTCTCATGGAGTCACACCCACCCACACTGAGATCCATTCTGCAACTGGAATTAGCAACCAGGGTGGGAAAAGCCCATAAGTCAGAGTCGGTGTTGCTCCCAAGTCCCTGGCACGTGCTGGTGTGATTCCAGGAAAGTTTACTGAACTGGATCACCCAAGGCCAAGGGCTAGGCAAGCCCCCGAGGTGAGTGAGACGAGGTTCCTTTCCCAGATGAAACTGGTGAGAGGGAAAGTTAGATGCTTGTGTGCACAGCCGTAATGTGAGATAGACTACGGGAGCCACCAATGGTGATTCCTGAGGAAAGTATTGTGGGTGGGGGTTCTTTGCTGGACAGAGGCATTTAATAAATGCAAACACAAATAGTGAACTTGGTGGAGCACATGACACTTTATCTCACACTCCCTCAAGTCCTTACTACAGTAAGGAAGCTGATTTGATGGTATGATTTTTAAAAAATCTTATTTTTTTTCTTTTTATGTTTTCCTCTCATGAGTTTATATTTGCAAAATTAAAATTATAGAATTGGAAAAGAGGTATTGAAATCCTGTAGTTTCCTCCCTCATTCATGCTTAGAGACATGAGGTAAGCTAGCCGAGGCCTTCCAGTCTCATAAACGGCAATAAATAAATTAATTAATTAAAATTTTACCAAGTACTGGCTCACATCCCGGGGTGGAAGCTGAGTCAGGACTGCCCCCAGGAGGAGTGGCACCGGCGGACTCCTCTCCCCCTTCTAGAGCTTTTTCCTTCACCCATTTGCATTTGTCTCCTACAGGTTTTTTTTTAGCATATCCAGAAATGCACATCTGCCCTGCTTGTAAATGAGCATGAACACGGAGGCGCTTTCTCCGAGTCTCCTCTGCCGGAGCCAGCAATGGCTTCAGACGTCCCTTCTGAGCCACCTGACACATGATTGGTCACTTAGTCGTGTGACACTGGGGCTGGGTCTTGAGCCTCACATCCCTTCACGGAAGTGGGGTTGAGGAAGAATTACCCAACCCACAGACAAGCTTAGCCACAGGGCAGTGGGGAGGCGGTGGGGAACAGGCTGTTTAAATCCACTCCACCCGTATCTACACCGCATACAGCATTTGGGGTGGGGGGTGAGCGCAGCCTTCAGGTGGCGACCTGGAACTCTTTCCAGAGAAACACTTTGCCTTTCAGAATGAGGGTGCAAAGGTAGGCACGGAGTTAATATTCTGCCAGGAATATTTTAAGAACCAAAACTTCAGACCACAAAAAGACTTTGAGAGCACCAGTAACCCACGGAGACAGACCTTTTCATCCCCTGCTCTATTCTTCTATCAAAAGTCAGATTATCAATAGAACAAGGACTGACCACATGCATGGGAGACGGGGCTCAACCTTTAATCTTGGCGCCACACCTGAACCTGTCTGCCTCCAAGAGCAGCTTGCAGTGACCTCCAGACTGGAGTCTGTCCCTTCCTGGCAGAGAGGAAAAGTGGCAGTGGCCTCCCCTTACCGCCCCAGCCCAAACTACAGAGCTTAGAACTCAGACACGTATAAAATCTAAGGAGAAAATGAATTTCATCATCCTTCTTGGCACGAGGACAACCAGTCCTCGTCTCAGGCCCCACACATGTGTGCACGCAGAGTGGGTCTCCAGAGTCTACACAGAGAACGACAGAGCTCATCAGAAGCTTTAAGGACATGCTGAATATGCTTCTCACCAGCGACGGGTTATTTGCTTCCACACTCCCATTTCATTTGCCCAAAGAGTCCCTGTCCTCACCTGGTGTTCTGAAGAGGAACGCCCTCAGAAGAGCAAGCATCCCATCACCACCTCTGAAAATAACATGCTATCCTTGAGCCCAGGCCCATCTCTCTCTCTCTCCACACAGAGAACATAAAAATCTTTATCAGGCCTGATGCCTCAGCAAAAGGGCTGCATATGGCAGAGGCTGCCTTGCTTGCTCCTTGTACACAGCAGGAAGACTCAGGCAAGCAAACCTCACTGAGCAATGCTCCATGATGACTGTTGTTTAAAACATATAGTATCATATTTGACTTGGAGAAATTTTAAAACAAACTGAAATTATCAACAAAACTTCTGAGGATACCACCCACAGCTCGGGGCTCTGAGGGTGCAGTTGATGGGACGTTGCGTTGTCCTGGGTGGTCAGGCCGCTCCTTGCCAGGCTGGGCGGGGGAGGGGAGTGAGGAGGACAGAGCAGGTGCAGGACGGCAGCACGGAGCCGCACACTGGTCAGCTGTGTGTAAAGACCAGAGTCCACAGCGCACGGGACAGGGAGAGCCGGCCTGCGTCACTGCTCCCAACTGGAGGGCACAGTTGAGAGGCCTATTTTACTGCATATTCATTTGAAGATTACTGTTGAAGGGAAAAGGGAAGGTTCACACACCGAGGTGATGGTGGGCCCCGTGGGACAGGCCCCAGCCAGGCCAGCCGCAGACCAGGGAGCCTTCCCTGTGGGCTGTGCCTTGTTGCCAGGCCGACTTGAGTCAAGAGTAGATATCAGATCAGAAGGATCAGCTGTTTCTAAACTGTTTTCAGCACTGCGGGAAGAGCTTTCCTTGGTGCCAGAAACCCGTATGGCCAACGCTTCTGCCTGGTCACAGGTTGAGCTCTGGCTACATCCAGAGCCCCAAGGACAGGCCTTGTCACAGAACCTGCAACCCTGAGTGGAGGGCCCATTCCTGCCATCAGCACAGCCGGTGGAGACCCAATACTGAGGAAGCGAAGTCATTTGCCAAATCCAAGCCTGAGTTTGAATGACTCAGCTCCATGGAAAGGCCGGTTCTCAGACAAACAACTGTGTCCCCACAGGCAAGATGTTGACCAAGCAGTCTGGACGTGCAGGGTGCCTGACTCACGGCTGGTGGTCAGGAAAACAGCGCAGCAGTGAGGAGGGCCCCCAGCGCCTGGCTCTGCGTGAACTCTGCGGAGCTCTGTGTAGTCCTCAGTCTTCCTGGGACCCACTGAATCGCAGCCACCTATGTGTCCTTACATAGTAAAGGGATGGAGCAGAGCTTCCAGCCTTCCCCAGCCTGACCTCAGGGGCCTGGCTGTGACCTTACCCTCTGTTCCAAGCAGCCTGCAGCTCATGGTCGTTCGCCCCTTGGGGGAAGAGGAGCTCACAGTGAAGGCTCTGTGTGAGAGTCTAGTAGTCAGATGTCACTTCACAGCATCAGTCAGGTGGGGACTGCAGGCCCACGCTGACCACTCCCCCTCCAGGCACTGCAGCAGAGGGAAGCTTATTCAGAGAATGCGAGTGTAGGGCACGTGTGAAACATCTGAAATGTTAAGATCAAACCCCTGGTGGGAGTAAGACCTTAGTGTGACTTCCTGGTGAAGAATCCAAGTCTGCTGCTGCCTTACTCAAAGTCGAGAGCCCCTGCCCTGCCCCAGCCCATGGCCATCTTGGGGCTGGAAGAATCACACTGAGTTAGTTACACCTTGGACATGAGCCACATCAAGTGTGCTGCAGTCACACAGAGCACGGGACAGCAGGATTGGCACTAAGTATGCCTTCAACACACAGCCACTCCTTCTGTCACAACCACTAGGGGCTGGGAGTCTGGGCACTTGTGGGCAGTGTGGACGTGAGGGTCTGGGCAGGTAGTCTGGACAGGACAGCAGAGCAGAGGATGCACACAGCTGGAAGCCCGGTGGCCCGGGACAGGTGGCCCCCAGGACCAGTGGCTACTTGCCTGTTGGTGGTGTCTTTGGCTCCAGGCTGGTCATGGACAGCTGGGGTCTGGCGGTCCAGCAGAAAGGCAGTGCCGAAGGACAGCTGTCTGTGTCCTGCCTCAAGGCTGCAATTCCCAGGGAGTTGCTCAGGGGCTGCAGTAGGGAACAAGAGTCGGGGAGCCCCACTGGCAGAGTGGGGCATGCAGGGGTCAAGGCAAAAAATGGGCCATGGGCCACAGCCCTGGTCAAGAGACCCTACTCCAGGGGACTGAGGAGCAACAAAGGGACCGGTGAACCAGCACTTGGTGCTTCTCGGTGGCCTGTCTATGGCCACACTCCAGTCCCCACCAGTGCAGGGAGGGGGTCTCCCCAGGGCAAGATTATTTCACTCTTCTGCATTTATCCTCCTTAAAGGGCTGTTTCTGCTGCTTCCCCTGTAACCCCTGGGCCTGCCTTTCCTCTGGCCTCCCTCCCACTGTCCTGCCAGGGGGTTGTAAGAGAACAGGTCTGGGGTGTTGCAGAAGAACTAGAAGCTTCCTGGGGTGAGGCAAGAAGCCAGAAAGGAACCAGAGATGTCACCTCCCCAGGAATTAGGCCCCTGAGATAAACT
Organism: Otolemur garnettii; assembly: GCF_000181295.1. Classification (NCBI taxonomy): domain Eukaryota; kingdom Metazoa; phylum Chordata; class Mammalia; order Primates; family Galagidae; genus Otolemur; species Otolemur garnettii. The sequence goes on from NW_003852583.1 coordinate 784,679, forward strand.
TTCTATGTTCAATAAATACAGAAGAGTGTGCTTCTGCACCTGATGAGGGCCAGATGTGTCCCACAGAATTAGGCCCCTGAGATAAACTTTCTATGTTCAATAAATACGGAAGAATGTGCTTCTGCACCTGATGAGGGCCAGATGTGTCCCACAGAATTAGGCCCCTGAGATAAACTTTCTATGTTCAATAAATATGGAAGAGTGTGCTTCTGCACCTGATAAGGGCCAGATGTGTCCCATGGGTGAAACAAGGAGCTGAGCAGCAGGGGAGCCTTGGAAAAGAGCTGCCCAGAGACGGGAAGAAGGTACTGGAGCCCCCAGACATCCCCGGTCCACACTGGAGGGGCCGGGCCTGGCCTGGCCCGCACAGGGGTCAGGGCGGACAATGAGGGATGGGATTGAGGTCTGCAGACCCGGCAGATAGCTGCAGTGACCACTACTGCCAGGAATCCCTCACCCCGCCCCCCACACCAATTGCCATCTGCTTTCACGCTGCCAGCTCTGTTGGCTGAACGATTACAAGGGTTGCTTTTATGTCCATTTCTTAAAACTCCTAATCTTGTGTCTCTTTTGAAATGTCCTCTCTCAAAAATGAAAAGACACCATTTCCTCAACATAAGACCATTTGGGACGGGTGTCAGTGTGTCTCTCAGGGCGGGATTGCCCTGCAGCATGGGTTTCACTGTGGTCTGGGCTCAGCCTCCCCTCCCGCGAGTCTACGCAGGTGGCGGTGGCTGGGCACGCTGTTTACAAACCATTAATGAAGCGATTGTGGCCCTTTCACTTGCTCACACTTTTGAACTGTGCAGAGTGACACATTCCCAAACACGGTTCACAAGAGCAGAGTGGAGCCCACAACAGCCTTATTATGGGGCCACACAAACGCCAGTGGTGCTGGGGTTTATATTAACCCAATCAATTAAGGGCAGGCGGAAAGGCCTGGCCCAGGGCACTGGGAAAGCCAACATGGCCAGGAGTTGCTAGGCGTGCGGGGCTGGCCTCCCCGTGTCCCCTTGGCGCTGGGCTGTGCTTTCTTCCTGCACAATAAAAGGTCTTTTCAGAGCCAGCAACACAGGCAGTGGAAGTCACTGCATTCCCTGAATGAAATAAATGTCCCTTTTAATTCCTATACTGTTTGCGTAAATTCCCCTCAGCCAGCACCATTAGGATTCTGCAGGGAGGCGCATACATTAGGCCACACTGTCCGGCTTTTGTGCTCTGCACACTGGCACTCTCCCTCTACTGCTGCCAAGTGGAAGCTTCACTGGGGAGCTCCGGGGGGGCCAGGCTACACTGGCCCCCGAGGTTAACTTTGTGCAGCAGGGCCTCATTAGCATAAACAGCATGTTGTCACCAGGGAGGGCAGATGGCTCAAGTGCCCCATTCCAGCAGAAAGGGCCAGCAAAACAGAGAATTTTATTCACTTTGTCCTTTCATGCAACTAAAACATTTCTTGTACTACCAAAGTTCCCAGTAACACACAACCACAACCCCGGGGCAATGCACTGCTGTGCGTTGCTGGGACATGGGGCAGAACAGACGTCCCGTTACTTCATTCCTCACGTTCCTCGTGGAACACGCACCAAGCTTGCAGATTCCTAAGCTCGCTAGGACATCGGCAGGGAAGGGGACAGGTTTCCTGGTGGGGCTTGGGGTTGTCTCCACCCTGTATGTTCAGCTGTGACTTCAACACCGCACTGTGGGTTGAACAAGCAGCCAGGGAGACTGAGGAGTGGACGTGAATTGTCAGACTCACCAGCCTCATTTCAAGTCTTATCATGTTCTCTCTTTCAGGCTGGCAGGAACTCTCCTCTCTCCTTCCTGGTGTTAGAAAGGTTTGCTTCTCTGCCATCAGGCCAACCAGAGACCTCAAATATAACGGAAGCTTCCTGGCTTGGGACAGAAGGGAGAGATGGGGGCCACCTACAAATGTTCCCATAAGTCTTCATGTAGAATATTCATTAGTGATATTGGTCTATAATTTTTATGGGGAGGGGGTGGCGAAGGGGAGGAGAGAAGGGCAGATGGGTGGTGGGAGGGTGACTGGAAAGATCACCTATATGTCTGTCTAACAAGGGTACAAGTGAACTTTTGTCGAACTAGAGTATAAATGTCATAACACAATAACTAAGTAAATGACACAAAGTCTATGTTAACCAGTTTGATGAAAATATTTCAAATTGTATATGAAAACACTACACTGTACCCATGTTTGCATTAATGTATACAGCTATCATTTAATTAAGAAAAAAAAAGTCTTCATGTAGAAGGGGCCTGGGTGGCTGGTGGAGGGAGTGAGGGTCTCTGCTGGTCCAAGGGTGCCCTGCCTCCCCTTCTACACTGTGGCACCAGCAGCATCTCTGAGACCAGAAAGAGATCGGCTTATAAACTGCCTAGTGTTTCGTGTCTGGAAATTACTCAGGTTGAAGAGGGCTTTGGGGAAGCGAAAATATTCAGTGAAACATTGTCAAGCATGAATGTGTGTGTGAAGTTTCCCTGACAAATTCTTAGAGCCAAATTTATACTCCTTTATAAAATACAAAAAGGATTCCTTTGAGTTCCAATTTTTAACAATTTACTTTGTGAGATTTGGAGAGGGAAGGGGTGCTCATTTTAGAAAATGTATCGAGCAATTTCTAGATTTCTCTGAGCCTGCTCTCCTCCAAAATTAAAAGAAAGAGAGAATGAAAAATCTCAAGGGAAAAGTACCTTTAAAGCACAAAATCTATGTTATGATTATGCAGAAAATTCATCACATTGTGCACATAGAAAAATACACTTTTTATTGTCCAATTCAAGTTTATTTTGCAAATAAGAAGTGTAAAATTTATTTTAAACATGAAATCTTTATAGGTAAAATCTGGGTAACCAAGAGAGGCACACCAGAAAGCGAGCCGTCTGTACTCCACCCAAGAGGCCACAGACGCAGTTTCCGTTTGTAGGTAGAGTCTTATTTAATTAAAATGCTAAACATATGAATTCCTGTTTCTAGTGCGTCTGCTCAGATTTGCACATGTGTGTTTAGTAGCCTCACTCACTTCTGTGTGGTGTTGATGGGACCCTGTGCTGGTTGTGTCAGTTCCCTTTAAAGTGGCATCGAACGGAAAGCTGACGACTCGGGGGAAAGGTGCTGGTCTGGCCCACAGGGCAGCACAGGTTTAATCCCCTGTAAGGTGCTGCTGGGACCAAACACTTGACATAATTTAACAGTGGGCATGTTCTCCCAGCATGGAGGCTAACACCTGGGTGTCAGATCACGTCTGTGTACACTGCGAGATGGATCACGGCCCACCAAACACCATCCACGCTGCTTCCTGCTGTCAGCTTCACTGTTGTGTAGACGACTGCAGCCCTGTCCCTCAAGCGCCCGCCCACTATCAGCCTAAGAGGGGGCAGCAGAACCAGGCAAAGGACCTGGACAGCCAACATCCAGAGGAGGCAGGGCCAGCTCCTAAGTCCCAGAATGACCACAGACCAGCCAGGACAGTCTGGCTGGGGCAGGGAAATGGAGGGTTCCAGAAAGATGCCCCAAGAGAAAAAGTGGATGAGAGTAGCATAGGCTTCTAATCTTCACAAAGTGATGCATAGAACATAAAGCATAAGAAGATACAAGAAAAGGCAGCAGAAGTGCAGAGGAAAGGCCAGGAAAGGACAGTGCACTCTGTGCCTGAGAAGTGGGGAGGGGAGGCCAGGAAGGGCAGTGCAGCCTATGCCTGAGAAGTGGGGAGGGGAGGCCAGGAAAGGACAGTGCAGTCTGTGCCTGAGATTGGAGGGAAGGCCAGGTAAGGGCAGTACAGTCTGTACCTGAGATTGGAGGGAAGGCCAGGAAAGGGCAGTGCAG
>NW_003852583.1:789040-797508 GCF_000181295.1 Otolemur garnettii
GTGGGGAGGGAAGGCCGGGAAAGGGCAGTGCAGCCTGTGCCTGAGAAGTGGGGAGGGAAGGCCAGGTAAGGGCAGTGCAGCCTGTGCCTGAGATTGGAGGAAAAGAAATACTAGGATAGCACCAAATGCTGCATTTGCCAAATTTGGAGTTCCGTTACACTGGAGGTACATATTAGAAAGAATGTGAGGTGAGGAAGGGAAGGATGGACGAGTGGTATAAAATAAATTAATTCTAATATCGTATAGGACAGAAGTAGATAACATCTAAGGAAAGGTAAGCTACAGAAACTTGTTATTTACAGATTTGCAGCAACATATCACAGAGAAAAAGCATGAAAATATTAAAAATGGCTGTTGTTTGAAAGTTCTGATCAGAAGTAAGCAAGGTGGGGCAGGGGAACCCCAATCCTGTAATAAGCTTTCCTGACCTGTTTGGCTTTGCAACTTCTGTGGGCATATTATTGATTTTTATACAAATTAAGTTATGACTGATAGAAAGTATAAATAAAAGGTTTAGTCTCTGAAGAATTTTGAGTTAGACTGTGTAAGATTTTAGGCCAACCTATGAGGTTTGAGGTAGTATTCTACAAAAGACCACCCTCATTGTCGACACCAATTTCAAGTTCCAGGGTACCCAAGACCACTGTTTTGATAATTCCCTAGAGATAATTCCCTTTTGACAATTCCCTAACAACCCATTGGACCTTATAGCGATGGTGAGAGTTCAGCACAGGGAAGGGAAAGGCTGCAGATTAGAATCAGCCAAGGGGAGGGGCAGGTTGGGTAGACTCCAGGATGCGAGATCTGTCTGGAAAGTAGTGGTCTTTCTGCATGACCAGTCCCACCCTAATATGACACAGCCAGCCGCCTCCACCCTCATGTGACAGGGCCAGCCTCCATGGCCAGCCTCCACCCTCATGTGACAGGGCCAGCCTCCATGGCCAGCCTCCACCCTCATGTGACAGGGCCAGCCTCCATGGCCAGCCTCCACCCTCATTTGACAGGGCCAGCCTCCATGGCCAGCCTCCACCCTCACATGACAGGGCCAGCCTCCATGGCCAGCCTCCACTCTCATTTGACAGGGCCAGCATTTCTCCTCTTGTTCTCAAAGCTGTTCTCGCGGGGCGAGGAAATACCTCACTATATCTGATTGGCATTTTCCTGATCATTAGGGGTGGGGAACATTTTTTTCACACGTCTATCGGCCATTTGCATGTCTTCTTTTGAAAAACGTCTTTTCAGATTGTTTGCCCATCTTTAACATGATTATTTGTTCTGTGGCTGTTGAGTTGGGTTCTTCCTTATACATTCTGGTTACTCGCCCTTTGTTGGTGAATAGCTTGCAAAATTTTCATCTCGTTCTGTAGGTTTTCTTCTTGCTTATATATATATCTATATTTCTATGAAGAAGCATTTTGGCTTTTAGCTTAATGTGATTCCCTTTGTCCATTTTTCCTTTTAGTGCCTGTGCTTTTAGGTTTCACCTACAAGTTCTTTGCTGAGGCAAACATCCTACAGTGTTCCCCAGTGTTTTTTTCAAGTAGTTTCAGAGTTTCCGATCTTGCTTTGAGTCTAGCACATTTTGAGCTGTTTTTGTGTACAGGGGAAAAGTGAGGGCTCATTTCTTTTTTCTACACTTGGACATCCAGTTTTCCCAGCACCATTAAAGAGACTGTCCTTTCCCCACTGTGTTTTCCTGAAGATTCTGTTGAAAACAAGTTCTCTGTAAGTGTGTGGGTTTATTCTGGGTCCTGGGTTCTGTTCCATGGTCTGTGTCGGTTTTTAAGCCAGTACCAGGCTGTTTTGGCTACTACAATGTCTGTAGGACAATTTTAGGAATCAGGTAGTGTGATGCCTCCAGCTGTGTTCTTCATGCTCAGGATTCCTTTGGCTATTTGGGGTCTTTTGTGGTTTTATACACATATTTTATGGTTCCATACATGAAAGACAGAAAGATACAGAGAGACAGAGAGCCTGATTTTATGAGCTATATATATGTGTGTCTACATATATATATATATACACACACATATACAGATGTGTGTACGTGTGTGTATATATATATATATATATATATATAACTATTATGATTATGATTTGGAAGGAGAGCCTTATTCTGTTGCCCAGGCTAGAGTTCCATGGTGTCCTCACAACTCACTGCAGTTTCCAATTCCCAGGCTTACGCAATCCTCTTGCCTTAGTCTCCCAAGTAGCTGGGACTATAGGCACCCACCACCATGTCTGGCTAATATTTTTCTTTTTTGTAGAGATGGAATCTTGCTCTTGCTCAGGCTCTTAACTCCTGGCCTCAAGCCGTCCTCTGGCCTCCACCTCCTGAAAGAATAGGATTATAGGTGTGAGCCTCTGTGACCAGCCTGTGAGCCACTTTCTCATTATCCCTCCACTCAGGGTTTTTCTTCCAGGTTTCTATTAAATTTAATGTCGACAGAATTTAGGGAAAGACAATTATCCATAAAAATCACTGAAAGAGGAGCCATAGTTGTTAGAAGCAATTCAAACAGTAACAGCAACTCTCTGAAATGAAAGGCCTTCAAAAAATCTCCATCCTGCCTTTACAGCCCTCACTAAGGCATTTTTGAGTTACTAAAGGTTAACATTATTCAAAAGACCCTGAACCTTGGTAGTTCTTGTGGTTCTTACTGTGTATTTGTGGGCATTGTGGTGTTTCCTACTGAAAATGAATGCAGCTTCAGAGCAGACCCAGCCTGGGCCCCTGTCAGAGGGTGGAGAGGCAGGAAAGTCCCTTGAGGCCAGCTGCACAATGGGGCCTGGACTTCCCTCCCCTGCCCATGGAGCACTGGACTCCTCTGGTTCCCTTGGCTGGCCAAGCACAGGCCTTCTCTCTCCTGCTAACCCTGCCCCTGACCCCTGGGAGCCCCCCCGAGAGCCCACACTCTGGGCACTGTGGGGGGAGAGGTTGAGTGTAGAGTCCCACCTGTCACCCTGGCCTCACCTCGGTTCTTGCTTCATGGCCACTCACAGGATGTGGGGAGGACTGAACTCCAGGGGAACACACAGCCCCTGAGATGGGTGGGGCCTGCAGGAGGGCTGGCTGGGACAGTTGTCCTGTGGGTGCTCAGGGCTGAGGGTCCACCATCCAGGTCCCACATACATGAGGCATGTGTGTACAGGGGTACTCGTCAGCCACGAAGGATGACACAGGGCCTTCCTCACAACTCAGATGGAGCTGGAGACGTCACCCTCAGTGAGGCAGCTAAAGAACGGAAAAGCAAACACGGCCTGTGCGTGCCGCTAAATTAGAACTAACCGCCCAGCTCACAGGTGCACAGAAGGAAGAAAACTCAGGGGAAATCCGGCAGGAGAGGGAACGGGGGACCGATGGGCCCACAGGTACAGAAGGATGAAAACTCAGCGGAAATCCAGCAGGGGAGGGGAAAAGCCGACCTAAAGGGTACAGTGAACAGTGTCTGGGGAAGGGCATACTTAGAATCCTGACTCAAGCATTACAAAAGTGATCCGTGTAACTGTGAACATTGGTACACTGGTTCCCCCCAAGTACCTTGGGGAAGAAGAAGGCAGAGCTGAAATCACCTGCTGTGCCTCTCTGCAGAGCAAGGGCCTGGAGATCCTTAGCCTTCCCCTCAGCCAGACTGAGACGTGTTGTCACTTGCAACTAACAGACCTTCACACTCACCCTCTCTGAGCCTCACCCCCTGCACCCTGGCCCTTCGGAAGGAGAGGCTGCACCTGTCTTCACCAAGCACACAGAGGTCATACAACATGCCCCAGAAGCAAAAGCTGTGAAGGCTGAATGAACATGGGGTTTTGGTCCATTTGCATCTTTAGAAAGTAGCAGAGACAAAAACCTTCCTGATAATTTTTGAGAACAACTGTAGCCACACCCTGTGATGCTTAAATGTCCCCATCTCTGAGCACAGGGAATCTCCTTCTTTTGCTCCTGTCTCTTTTGGAAACAATTCAAAGAGTTTCTGATGGCTTCTGGGCACAAAAGATGTCCCAGCTTCATCTAGTAAATTAATTTCCCTGCACCTGGAATCAGCTGTATTCCCAGGGGTGTCTGTTCCCTCCAGGGGTGGGGGAGACACTACAGCCGTGTGTCCTGTCAGCTCCTCACACAGAGACAGGAGATAGGTACGAGGCGGAAACAAAAGCAGATCAATTCATAAGAACGTTTGCAATTCAAATTCCATATTGCAGGAGTTTATTATTGATCATATGCTTCTGTCTTTTCTTTTCAATAGAAGCTTCATTTCTGTAACATTAATAGTATTACTTAGATAACTTGGATACTTTATCCCATGACACACAAAAAGCTTTACCATAAGAATGTAACTGCCAACAATCAAGTGACTGAGTGACATTGGTATTTTCTTTGCAGTTTCATATTCTCATAAAAACATTCTATTAAGCATATACAGTCAAAATATCATCTCTTGAAATAAGTCAGCTTAATTTTCAACTCTAAGTCAGCTGAAATGATTCTTTTCTCTTTGTGGCTATGTAATCAACTTATTATACAGTGACAGTCATTAATTTATTTTGTGCTAAATTATAAGCAACTTGGAATATTACTGTTTCACGAGGTGGTCATTGTGTAATTCTTGATAGGATTCATTTGATTTATTTAATGCACTAGTATGTGTTAGTGCTTCCTTTCAAGGTTGTAAATTTGGAAACTTTGTAAATTTATTTTATTAAATCTTCTGGGTTTATGTACTTATTAAATTCGATGGTGACAGCTACTTAAAGGGTTTTCCCAGAACACACAACCTTAGTATTCGCAATGAGACAAAATGATAAGTTTTGCAAAGGAATAGAAAAAAATAGCGCTGCGTGAAACTTAGAGTTTCAAGAAATACAGTTAAGGTCTGCAATGGCACTTTTGATAAATGAATTAGTCTCTGCAGATTTAAGGAAAGAGACCAGGATAAAGCTGGAGTTGGCGTATGAGTCAGGCAGACTTCCACCCACATCCTGAGTTTATTCAGTTCCCATTTATCCCTTTTCCACGCTCTGTATGTGTAGGGCTGTGTCCTAAACTCCTCTCAGGAGCTTGACTAACCTGTATTCCATCTTCAAGCCAAACACATCTTCAGGTTGACATCCAAGCTCAGGCTGCCAGCCAGTCCTGAGGCATGACCCCCTAAGACATGTCACCCTCCCGTGTGTGTGCTCACGGGGTCTCTTCTCCTGTGGGGTGAAAGGTCTCCTTCTCCAGTGAACAGCATATGACTCGCACGTGTTAGAGATCAGGGTAATTGATGGTTCTGGCAAAACAATAAGAAATTGAAATGTGTTTGCTTGTGCCCGGTACGGTATCCGGCTCTTTTTGAATGTTGCCAGCATTGTTAATAAGCTTTTTTCTGTGTGGATAATAGAGCTTTTCAACACATTGCCCTGCCATTTGGAGTTTGGTCATCTCTTCACGCACTTGGCCTGGAGACTCCGACATTGAGTATACCGTGCAGTCCTTCCATGTAATGGCTCCTTCCGATGTGCGTGGCCGGCTGCAAACTTAAGGCCCATCCTTTCTCCATCCTTCATCAGTGCTCCAAACGGCATCCGTTGTTACCAGGCACCCGTAACTGTGTTTCCAACAAAGATTACACAGATATCTCTTTGGCGCTACTTGTCCTGCAGGGCTGTTTTTTGGTCTTCCGATCAGTAAAAATGTAATAACATTTTCACATGGTCAATATTTAATTCTGTAAATGCAACTGGTAGTTGTAATCTAGGTTATTAACCACACAGTGATTTATGACAGAGGGCAGACAGTGGTGGGGGGGAGCCGTAAGAAAGTCCTCTGGTGACAATAAAAAGGTTATAAATTTCATAGCTCTGCCTGAGAAATGTATTTATATCCTATATTAAGAATAGCTTTTTATAAATTTTAATGATCCATGTTATTAATGGGGCTGTCATCATCATTTCCTATATGAGACTACAGTTCTTGTTTTTCTCTTTTACTTTTCCATCAGCTGAAGGTCTTGTGAGAAAAAGAAAAAGAGCCCTTATTAGCTATTTGCCAAAAACATCTCTAAGAGTTATAAGCCCATCATTGTTTCCCTGGCCCGCAAAGCTGGTGTGCAGTCCTTTGCATAAAGTTTTATGATGGAGGCACAGGTTGGGCTAATTGGATAGAACACAATCGGCACTCTATCATGTTTACAAAGGCCAAGTCAACACGCAGAAATACTACCAGGGCCATATCAAAAAGAGGAATTTATATATGGAAATTGTCCTTCTCTTTGGCTCCCTGTTCACTTACTGAGAGCCCACTGGGTTTCAGGCTTTGCATGTGAGCACACACACACACACTCCTGCCCAATCACAGCCCAACACTTGGCCCAGAACATTCACAGTCCACATCAACCCAAACCTCATGTCACGATGCGTGTGAGGAGGAGCGAACAGGGGAACACTTAGCAGGGCAGGACACAGTCTGCTTGGGACAAGGAGTCTGCAGCTGCTTCGGTTTGAGAGTGCTTCCCACGCCCACACACCGTTCTTTAAAGCCAGATGTTTACAAAGCAATCCTGAACGCTTAGAACAGATTTTAGAAATTGATCTAACAGTTGCAGAATGGGCTGTTTCCAGTAACCCACTTGTTCTTCTTTCTTTTTTTCTTTTTTATTGTTGGGGAATCGTTGAGGGTACTAAGAACCAGGTTACACTGCATTTGTAAGATAGAGTCCCTCCTACAATTGTGTCCTGCCCCCAAGAGGTGTGTCACATACCATGACCCCTCACCTCCTTCCCTCCTTACCTCTCTCAGATCCCCCTTACCCCCACCCTCTACCATGTACTGGCATCAGGTGTCCTCATATCACAATTGAGTACATTGGATTCTTGCTTCTCCATTCTTGTGATGCTTTACTAAGAAAAATGTGTTTCAACTTTATCCAAGTTAATACAAAGTTGTAAAGTCTCCATCTTTTTTAGTGGCTGAATAGTATCCTATGGTGTACATATACCACAGTTTGTTAATCCATTCTTGCACTGGTGGGCATTTACATTGTTTCCACAATTTGGCAATTATAAATACTTCCTTCCAAAAAAGTTGAATTAGTTTGTAATCCCACCAGCAGGGTAAAAGCGTTCCCTTCTCTCCACATGCACACATGTCTCCATTTTCACAGATCTGCCTCCAAAGATTATGCATAGGAGAGCTATGGAGAGACACCGATTAAAGCATACAAATCAGAAAAGACCCCAAATGGCCAGTGCAACCTACATAATAAGAACAAATCAGGGGGCATCACCTCACCAGACTTAAGCTATACTACAAGGCTATCATAACCAAAATGTCATGACGGGCACCAGGGTTCTTTCCACATCTCTGGAGTTGCGAACTGTGTTTCACACAGAACATAGACAGAGACCTAGACCTGTGGGTCAGAATGGAGAACCCAGAGACAAAACCACTTTCATTTTCCCATCTGATCTTGACAAAAATGACAACAACATACACTGGGGAAAAGAATCCCTATTCAAGTAATGGTGCTGGGAAAACTGGGGGAAAACTGGGTAACCCATGGAAACACTAAACCAGGATCTGCACCTCTCACACCCCCAGGAATTAGTTCACAGTGGCAACAGACTCAAACCTAAGACATGAAACTCTAAGAATTTAGAAGAAAATGTTGGAAAAACTCTTAAATATATTGGCCTAGGGAAAGAATTTATGAAGAGGACCCCCAAAGCTATCACAGCAATAATAAAAACTAACAAATGAGATCTGATCAAATGTAAAGGTTTCTCCATAGCCACAGACACAATCAGCAGACTAGACAGACAACCCACAGAAAAGATAAAAAGATATCTGCCTGCTGTACATTTGATGAAGGGCCGAAAAACCAGAATTTACAGCAAACTCAAGTAAATCAGCAAGAAAGAAATCCAAACAACCTCATTAAGAAGCAGAAAAAAGATATGAACAGAAACTTAACAAACGAAGATAGATTAATGGCCAACAAACACATGAAAAACCCTCGACATCTCTAATCCTTGGGGAAATGCAAATCAAAATGACAACATCTCCCAACTCCCATGAGAATGGCTCTTATGGAAAAGTCCCAGAGCAATAGATGCTGGCGTGGATGTGGAGAGAGGCGCACTCATTCCCCGTTGGTGGGACTGCAAACTAGTGCAGCCTCTGTGGAGATAATATGGAGACATGGTAAGGAACTAAAAGCAGACCTACCATTTGATCCAGCAAGCCCACTACGAGGCATTTACCCAAAGGGAGAAAAGGCATTTTATCAAAAGGGTGCTTGCACTTGAATGCTCTCAGTAGTGTGCTCCGTTCCACTACTCTAGAGATGTGGAAAGAACCCGCCTGTCAATACATGAGTGAATCATTAATATGTGATCTATGTGTGCCACTGAGCACTATTCAGCCCATATGTATGCCATGGCCATGGAGCACTACTCAGCCTGTATGTGTGCCACAGAGCACTACTCAG
>NW_003852583.1:797614-797839 GCF_000181295.1 Otolemur garnettii
ACGGAGCACTACTCAGCCTCTATGTGTGCCACGGAGCACTACTCAGCCTCTATGTGTGCCATGGAGCACTACTTAGCCCATATGTTTGTCATGGAGCACTACTCAGCCTTTATGTGTGCCACGGAGCACTACTTAGCCAGTATGTGTGCCATGGAGCACTACTCAGCCTCTATGTGTGCCACAGAAGACTACTCAGCCAGTATGTGTGCCATGGAGCACTACTCA
>NW_003852583.1:798612-810075 GCF_000181295.1 Otolemur garnettii
CTACTCAGCCTGTATGTGTGCCACGGAGGACTACTCAGCCTCTATGTGTGCCACGGAGGACTATTCAGCCTCTATGCATGCCACAGAGTGCTACTCAGCCCGTATGTGTGCCACAGAAGACTATTCAGCCTCTATGTGTGCCATGGAGCACTACTCAACCTCTATGTGTGCCACGGAGCACTACTCAGCCATGAGGAATAATGGCGACCTAGTATCTTTCCCAACAACCTGGATGGAACTAAAGACGGTTCTTCTAAATGAAGTATCTTAAGAATGGAAAAACAACCTGCACCTGCTCTGCTGCGTCCCTAGTGCGGCTCATTATATGTTACTTTTTCTCCTGGTGGGACCCAAACACTTGTTTCTAATTCTAATTTCCTCCCATGATTATTTGTCCCCACATTACGGCACACCCCTGCAGCCCCCTCACTTTGTAAAACATCGTTTCTGTTCACTTAAATCTGAAGTCACAGTAGACAGGGTGTTAAACTTCTGTCTTAAGTTAGCATCTCCAGTCATCTCACCAAAGAGGCAAGTCCCTGTCCACAGCCAACCAATTACTTAGCAAAAAGGCCAAGAATTAAAGACCAGAGTTATGATTAGAGTCTATAGAAATAGACAGAAAGTAATAGCTTCTCACATATTATCCTTTATTGTTCACTTTTTAAAATTCATTTCAACCTTTTATGTTGTTTTTAGTTCTACTTTACTTCATATCCTGAGGATTAGAAGATGATTTTTTTTTGTTTTTTGAGACAGAGCCTCAAACTGTCACCCTGGGTAGAGTGCTATGGCATCATAGCTCACAGCAACCTCCAACTCCTGGGCTCAAATGAGTCTCCTGCCTCTGCCTCCCAAGTAGCTGGGACCACAGGTGCCTGCCACAATGCCCGGCTATATTTTGGTTGTAGCCATCACTGTTGTTTGGTGGGCCTGGGCTGGATTTAAGCCCACCAGCTCAGGTGTATGTGGCTGGTGCCTTAGCCACTTGAACCACAGGCAAGGAGCCATAAAATGATTTATTTTTAAGGGAAAAATGTTGCCAGATCTATAAGAGATCTGTTTTTTAAATAATTTAGAATAGTACAATGGTTATGGTATATGTATACCATGTAATACTATGCAGCATTAAAAAAATGCAGACTTTACCTCTTTTATGTTTACATGGATGGAGCTGGAAAATATTCTTAGTAAAGTATCTCAGGAATGGAAAAAAAATTTCCAATGTACTCAGTACTACTATGAAACCGATTTATAATCACTCACACTTTTATATGAAAGATGAATCACAACTATAGCCCAGGATGAAGGAGGGAAGGGGAGAGGGAGGGGAAGGGAGGGGAGTGGGTCGACAGAGGGAGGGTGAGTTAGGAGGGGGACCACACCTATGGATCATATTGCAAGTACAAGTTGGATCTATTGGGTATAGAAAACAAATGTCTTAACACTGTAATTGGGTAAATGAGGTGAAGGCTATCTTGATTAGTAGGATGTAAGCATTCAATTTGTACAAATAATCAACACATTGAATCCTATAATGGCATAAATGTATTCATGATCTATGTACAAATGACTTAATCATAAAAAAAAGAATAGTACAATGGGCAGTGAGACTCTGAGTCTGCAAAATTACTGCGATTTACACCTAAGAGTAAACAGACTTCTTGTGAAGAATTGAAGCCATCACAAAACAGTGTTTACACTCATGAGGAGAGGACCGTCCCTGCGTGTGGGTGCTCAGGAGGCCACGTGCTGCAGTGGACAGAGCTACAAGATGGGCCGCAGTCCGGCCCTCCAACGGTCTTAGGGACAGTGAACTGGCCCCGTGTTCAAAAAGTTTAAGGACCCCTGAATTCTAAACCCTCATCTGTGTGGCTCAGTAACAGCACAGGACCAGGCCTACACCTGCAGCAGGTGTTCAGAGCAGCACACACCGCTTCCTGCAGTAAGACTGGAATAGGGCAGGGTTTGTCGTGAGTTGATTCAGACACATTCGGCAGGGTGACTGCTCCATGGGAGCGTCAGCCTGACCCAGATGAGAGGAGAGGGTGTAGGGACCTCCACGCAACCCACAGTGCACAGCGGTTAATGAAGCCGAGTGTCACAGCATAAAAGGCATGGTGCTAGAAAGGCTGTTTTTCACATTTCTGGTGTGATGCTGTAAATTCTGCATAGGGAATGATGTTACCACCATGTTTAAGCCAGCCCGTGCTCTATGGGGTTGCACCAGCATCACAGCATGGAAGATGCAGAGAGAGACTGTACCAGACATCTCACCCCACACTCTCCCTGGGATCAGATTCTTCAGAAGGCAGATCCAGGCCTGTCAAAGGAGCAGAGGTGTGTGAGATGGCAGAGTCTTCAGGACACTGATTGGTTCAGGAGAAACCAGAGATGAGCCTGGTCTATACTGGAGACATTGCATAGCAAGAGGGGCTGACAGGCATCACGAATGTCAGATCAGAGGGGCTCTGCAGCCACAGCTGAGCCTCACGCCCACTCCCAGGCTGGACGGGGAGGTAGGCACAGAGGCCAAGGAGAGAAGACTTTCCTTATGCGTGAAATGGCCTTTTGTGCTCAGTGGGACACGGACTCTAATTTGGTCAAGAAAATTGTAAAGGCAGTGGGAAATGGTCCTTTCTATCTTTAAAGCAAAAAGTTGGAAAGTATTTTAACAAATTGTAGAGCTATTAACATTCCAGAATGGAAAACCAATTCGATGGAACCTTATACAGCTGTTGGCTTAAAAAACAAGCCGTGTGCAGGGCGGGGGACTTTGGGGGGTGAATTCCTAACTTTGTCTACTCTGGAAATACACAGTTTCTATATTTTTGGATCTGTATATTTTAATACACACTAGAATAAATCCCCAAATAACCACAGATACCTCTATATGACCTGCATTCACCGTGGCAGGGGAGGGGACCTCTCTCATTTCTGTTTCAGCCCAGAATACCCCACCAGAGTCTAAGCTAAGAGTGTCTTGCCGACTAGGAGGCCCCCACAGCAAGGCTGCATGGAGAAGGTCTCGCAGTGACTGTCAAATGAAGTAAAAATAATGCCACAGACAAGCCCCTGTTCCTGGTGCCTGTGTCCCACAGCCACCCCCAAGGAAGGAAAATGGCTCCTCCCTGCTGCAGAGAGACACTGCCGTGAGCTGCTCTCTGAGCCGCTCTGCTCTGTGGTGCCCCTTGTGATATCACCACTGAACCTCTGTAAGTGACCACCCAAGGGACTGCGGGAAACGGTCAGCATATGGAGGTGGCCAAAATAAGGGGCTAGGTGCATGTGGTGTGTGCCAGTCTATGAATCAAGTCACCTGAAGGAGGTGTCTGCCCACCTGAAAGGGGTCAGCTGCAAGGCTCCAGTGTTCTCTGTGGCTTCAGTTTGGGGACCTGCTGCGTGCTTGGTTCTGTTTCTCTTGTCCTATTTCCCAACCAGGTCTGGCTTCCTGGTGGGCAGGAAAGATCTCAGCGTTCCTCAGGATGTGTCTGGCCAGCAGTCGTCAAGACCTACATGTGTAGTAAAACATTTTACCTTAGTAATTTAAAAGAAATTCTCACTCATGTTATTTAATTCCACTTTGCAATTAAAGGAAACATTACAGCATTAGCCAGGTCAAAACACGGGAGTATTATTTGTGCCACATCTCCTGGTACCTGCAGGACCACGTTACGGGTCAGTAGCCCACAGGGCAGCTCCGGGCACCACGCACAGCAGACTGCCCCTCCCCACGAGGTGCTCCATAAATATTTGCTGGTTTAATTTCATCTCCTGGTAAATACAGATTCAAGACCAGAATAGTTTATATGCACCATAAAGTGAACACAACCCACTGTTTGAAAAATAAGTTCAGGAAAAATGAAAATAAACAGGAGGTACTCAGATTTTAACCAGAGATTTTTAAGAGCACAATAAGTAGTGATCTGTGGTCATAGTGAGCCGTGACACTTCTCCTGAGGTCACAGAGAGAAATAGCATGAGCCCCCCCCCACCTCCGTTCAAATCCCTGGTTGAGGAGGGCAGGACTGAGACGCCAGGTGCCCTGGTGCCACCGGGGAGGGAGCTCCATTGTCCTGTGAAAACCACAGTCAGTGAGGAACTTAGTGCCACGTTCAAGTATCGTACTGGAGAGCTGCACCCAGAGCTTTGGTTAATGCCGTGTAGGGCTCACATACAGGGGTGAACCCCCTACCTCAATACCTTATTTTATAACACATGGACACAGAATGTGGTGGCCACACTCCAGGGAAGGACACTTTTCTAATGGTGACTGAAAATACAAGGGCACGTTGACTCCGCGGGCCTCTGCAGCCTTCAAAGAGGGATGAGCCACACCCTTCTCTGTGGAGCTGTCTGGACTACACCACTGGGAATGGAGACATTCTGTGTGTGGAGCCCACTGAGGATCTAAAGTCCACACACACACAGCCTGTCCTGCCCCAGAGCCTGCAATGACACTGGCCCTTCCTCGGGGTCATTTGCCAACCTTCCGCACCCTCCAGGGAGGACGTTCACACAGGACACCACGGCACATGCCCTTGTCTCCAGCAGCCCCCATCTTCCTCCATCCCCCTCACCTCTGATTGGATGACCACAGTCCTCACATCCCCCTCATCCCTGACTGGATGACCACAGTCCTCACTGGAGCCCATAGGCCTCCTCTGTGCTGCTCTGGGGTTCCCTGAAATCCGGTCCTGGTGACCTCAATTCCACAGCTGTAGTTCCGAGCTCATTCAGGGCAGGGGCCGCTCTTATCTCTCTTTATTCCAAGAGACAAGAAGCTCCCTGAGAACATTTGCAAAGTAAATGAATGCAGTGAAGTCCACAGTGGGAGGAAGGGCTGAGCTAAAGAAGTTTGTCAGATTCTGACAGTGACAAGAGGCCCACAACGTGTCCTTGTAACAAATGACAATGGTGGCCAGCAGGAGAGAGCTTGCCCTGCCAGTCCGTGTTCTGGGCGCTCTCAGTCACCTCACCTGAGCCTCATCACAGTTCCATGGGTTAGGGACTATTCTTCTTCCCATCTTACCAAAGAGGAAACCGAGTCAGACAGAGAGTAACACAGGCAGATTGGCAGAGCTTCCCGGAGCCCAGGGGCACTGGGACTCAGACTGGACTCACTCTGAAATCAGGTGCGGTCAAAATTGAAGTTCATTTACTGTCTGAAGAGCCTCCTCACAAGAAGGGCTGTCTGCTCCACGCACGCAGTGTGAGTCATGCAAAGTCTGTTCACACAGTGTGTGATTCAGACTCAAACGCTTCTGCCCCGAGAGCAGCAACTCACTAGTTAGTGAAAGGATCCTGCTAGAGCAGGGTGACAGCGCCCAGGAAGATTTGTTCTAACTCCACTGTCATTGTCTGTGCTCTGTCCACCGTCAGAATCTCCTACATGGGCTAAAGGCAGCTTAGTCACAGAGGACTTTCTAGAGGGTATAAAGATTAAAAAAAGAGGATGTGCATGTCTGCTTAGAAAGGAAACCTGCAGGATATGGTGAATTCAGGCAAGATTGTGCCCTTCCCCCAGTGTTTTCCCAGGTGAGAGAGACCTGCCCTCCTCCCCCACACCGCCCCTCTCTTTCTGCTTATCTGACCCCTCTACAGAATTGAAATGGACTTTCCCCTTTTAAGTGGCCAATCACATTTGAGATATTTTCAAAAGGAAACTGGTCCTAGTGCCTGGCCTCATACACTCCTATTTTAATAAAAGGTACTTCAGCCTGAGCTAAGGAGTTGTCACCAACCTAGAGTAGAGAAGATCCAGGAAATAGCCACAAATCCGTCTTCTTTGCTGGCAGATAGCAGGGGGACTCAGGAAGACAGGATGTGACATCGCTGATTCTGTGTAACTCTGAGACCTCCAAAGACCAGCTCTGATGTGGGTATAGGGAGTGCATCTCCAGCTGAAAGCACAGGGTGACCAGCTACATTTAACTCTCCTGTTGGTTTTCAGAGAAGCTGCAACAAGGCTGCAAAACACCAAGCTATTTATTCATTTTTCTAGAGAACCCTTTTTCATTTCAGAGCTCTCTTTTGGTAGAATTAGCTTGAGGATTTTGATCAATCTTTTGACATTTGCAAGTTTTAAAAAATGTATTGTTAATAATGACTCTTTAAATTCTAGATTGCTAAACCACTAAGCACAGTCAGTCACTTGTAGCTTACCAACAGGGGGTGTGTGCTGAGTAATGTATCCTGAGGTGAATGATTTCTGTGGGGACACTGCAGGGTGGACTCACAAGCCCAGGCTGTGTGGCGAGGTCCACGGCTCTGGGCTGCACCCTGCACCACCTGCCACTGTGTTAACTGCTGTAGGCAACTGTAACACAGTGGCAATTACTTGCGTGTCTAAATTACTTGCATGGAAAAGATACAGTAAAACATGGCATCAACATTGTACATATGGTCCCTTGATGTCTGCAATGTGGCGAGACACAATGTCACATTGTCCGGTCCACACAGATGAGGAGAAGGTGGGTCTCAGGCTCACCGGGCCTGGCTTTAGGGAGGCCTTTCAGCTTGATGCTGCCCTTATCAAATGACACCTCTGAGTTCAGGGAAGAAACGTCTGTGCTCACCACCACCTGGAGAGTCATGTGGGACTCTACATTACAAACCACGCATCTCCCGTTTGGTTGCTGTCCCTCCATCTTCTCTGGCCTCAGTGACATTCTTCCAAGCAGCAGATTCCAAGGAAAGGGTGTTCTTCTTTGGTTGAGCTTCCCCAAGGGAGTTGGTCTGTAGTTTGGCTTAAGAGGAGCCTCTACCCTCAAAACAACCGGGTCATCCTCTCTGTCCTCCAGAGAGCAGCAGGAGAGTGACGTGGGGCTGTGGGCAGAGGCTTCTCATACCTTCTAGGGGCCACAAGCTGAGATCTCTCCTGATGCCACAAGCTCAGGAGTCCCCATATGCCCAGGCCGCCTGTATAGGGATCCTTGCTGATTATCTTTGGTTTTCATTTTGATTTTGTATGAACAGTGATTTGTTCTCGTGATCAAACTCCCAGTAAACTTCACAGACTCAGGTGAAATCATAGTTTCTGCCCATCAATCTAGAAGTAACTGATGGGTTCGGGAATATTCTGGAAGCAATCACCTAATAATTATTGTGCTACTCTTGTTTTCAATTATTGAAGAGAAAACACCCCCAGATACCAGAAATGGTGATTGTCTGTGGTTTGGCCCAGGGCAGTCTACGGAAAGTTCATTTGTAAAGCGCCCGTGCTGATCAGAGTTCCCGTAAAGAAATCTGCATTGTCAGGTACAGATCACCTCGATGTCACTGTCTTCAATCTCACAACTTCCACAAAGGAGTTTTACAGCAAATGCTAGGACTCCACCTTCCCTCGGAAATTGTATAGAGATTTCAATACGTGAGTTCCCAGAGCAGTCAGTCACTACTGCCTTCTCTGCTAGCCCCGGGGTGTTAGGGGACATCTACCCTGTCAGCAATACCCAAGTCTACTTCTTCCCACTTCCAAGGGATCTGTCTCCACCACAGTATGTGGTATATTTCAGTGGAAATACAAACCATTGAGGCTCAGAATAGATTTATTTACAGGATGTCACAGGGGGTTGGAAATTCATATCACCCATAAATATTGCCGCGTGGGTGATGGTTAAAGAGATGATTGCTTTTTATTGTTGTAATAAACATTTTGAAGTAATTGTTTTTTATAAAAAAGGAAGTATACTGATAACTATGGCAAAATAGTGAATTTGAATATGGATATAAATAAGTAAATCGTTAAAATCGTGTATTTTATATGCAAGTTTCACTGACAGGTTATACTGAAGCTATGCAATCTTTTCTTTCTTTTTTTTTCCTCCAGTTATTTCCTTATTTTTATTTATTCCCAGTAAAGCTGGTGTTCCATGTTTTGGGGGAACTGCTGGTTAAAGTGGAGTTTTCGAGAAAGGAGTTGGGCATCCTGATTTTTAACCAGTTTCCTTAGATAACATCTAGGCTCCTGGATGAGTGAGGGTGTTAGTGTTGAGAGCTAAGGGAGCTTCAGAAGGTGGCTGAGCAGACCCACGTGGCCTGGCCCCCACAGCAGTACACACACACATCGCTTCATCCCAAATTTGAGAACTGCAAATCTAGAGAACTGAGGTGCTGACTAAGACAAAGGAGATGGTACAGTCAGGACACGTGCCCTGTGGCTGGGAGCAACAGACACATCACCCTCAAGTACAGTAGAAGTGTTGACTAGTCCTTCAGGTGCCCCAGCTCTGGAATGAGAATAAAGGTGGAGGTGGCGGCAGCCCCAGCACTCACGTCATCACGTGGAGGCCCACGTGTGGCTGGTCGTGCACTCCCCAGGGGTTCTCAGGCCCCTGATGCTCACAAACTCCACTTCCTGCCACTGCTGTGGCCTTGCACCTGCTGTGGCCTTGCTTCACTGAGGACACTTGGGCTCTGCCCCCATTCTGCGTGCCTTTCTGGCTCTCCCTGTCACTCTGTAACCATTCGTCATGCACTGGGATCACAGAGCCTTGTCCAGCCAGCCACAAGCTGCCCCCTGGAACACAGACATTCACAAACGTTCTCCTGTCAGTGTGTTTCTACTAAGGATTTGGTAATTTCCACAGTTTCAGGGCAGAAGTCTCACTTCGTCTTTGTTCTCTGTTTATTTGTACATGAAGGTTCTTATCACATACCTTACAAGGATCGAAGGGACTGGGATCAGGAGTAACTGCATTGTTCCTCCTCCCAGATGAACTCTGATGGGGCTAGGACAGTACACCCTGCCAGGACACCCAGCCATCGCAGACTGCCCTTAATCCTGTAATTGGCGGCTGCACAGGCACAAACCTTCCTTTTCCGATCAATGCAAAGTATATTTGGAAAGAACTATCCCAAAGACACCTGAACGATCGATATCCCTCCATCTCCGGTGCTGAGTCAGCACATGGAACTGTCTACAAAGGACTTCGTCTCCACAGCGGTGGGGACAGACACTGCCTTGTGGCTGCTCCCTCCACCTCGTCTAACAGCCCCTGTGCTGTCCCTGCATCTGGTGGACTTAGCAAGTGTGTCACTGTTCTACCACAAGATATATTGTAAAAATGCCACACAGACGTCAGCCCTGTCTGGAAGCGTAATTTAAAAAGTTTTAGATATAAAGACTACACAAACAAATGCTTTCTATTCATAGAAAAAAGAAATAAAATAGCTGAATACATTAAATAATGTTTCCAACAATTAACAGAAGGAACCAGGTCGGGCACCCTGGTGATCAGTTTGGATGACAGCAATGGGGGACCCTGGGTAGAGGCTGCAGAAACCCACACAGTTGGCCTGGGCTGCAGGGCAGTGGCTGGTACTGGGCTCTGGGGAGAGAGGGCAGGCTCACCTTGGGGGCTGGGATGACCCACAGCAAGGACTGGGTGTTCCAGATACCCCCCACTTCTCTGCAGCTGTGGGCACACTGCCAAGCGTCTTTTTGAGGCCATCAGCCTCCTGTCCCTCTGAAAACCCAGCTGGTCACACTCACATGCTGCTGTCTAGAAGGAGGCTAACTCCTTTGTGAGATTCTTGTCTGGAAATCCCAAGAGCAGACCCCAGCCTCCCAGTGTGGCTTGGGAAATCCTCACCTGTGCAGCCTGGCCAGGTCTGACACTGGGCCACTTTACTGAGGGACCCAAAGTAAAGCTCTGTGAGGACCACAGATGCCCACAGACTGGGAGCCGGGAGGCGAGGGCTCCTGCAGACAATTCCATGAATAGCCTCTAAAATGTGGTGGAGGGAAAATTTAAATCATTGCATTGGGTCACAGAGGTCACCAACTAATATTAGGAGATTAGAACATTCAAGAATCTCTCCTCTTGTCTTCATTGGCCAGAGCACCCCAAGTCACGTGACACCTGAACTCATTAGATTTTTCCCGACAGGACTCTGTGGAGTGTTTGAGAAGAATCACCCTCAAGTTACTGATAAATGTAAAGTCAGCACACAGGCCTGTGATGGTGTTCTTTCATTTTTGTCTGTAATTCCCACCCCTTGATTAGGAAAATGACATTTTATAGGTTACAAACCAACTGGTCTTTAATTTTCTGATGCCTTGTTCAGAGGAACGTGTGCCATCAAGGAGCCTTGGTCACACATCCCTGGAGGTACTGAAGGTACTGGCCCTGAGGTGGGCATTATGGACAACAGGACACTTCTTCTGGTCCTCTGGTCAGTCCTGTGTGGACTGACACTAGACCCTCCACAGGTGGGAACACTGAGTCTCGGTGACATGAAGTTAGCTGCCTGAGAACACCTGGCCAGGAGGCTCTGCAGCCACTGTTCATCTAATTCCATCTCCTTACCCTGTGACCCAGGCTGGTGATTCCTGGGGCAAGTTACCGTCTGCACTGGTCTCTCCCTGCCCTGACTTGTATCCATGCAGCGTGAAGTTGCCGACCGGAATGGAAGGGCCTGGTGTCCAAGGAGGACTCATCCCGGAGGGAGGGTCAGAGCAGCCTGGACCCAAGGACATCCCAGGTTGAAGTATAACTAACCTCTTGGGAATGTAAGATGAGAAGGTGGATTCTTTATTTTACAAATATGTGGGGATTCTGCTTTTGATTTAAAAACTATGGATGCATAATATTTGTACACATTTGTGGGGTACACGTGGCATTTTGGTACAAATACACAACGCGTAATAGTCCACTCTGAGCAACTGGAATGTCCATCACCTCAAACACCCATCATTTCTTTGTGGTGGAAACACTCTAAATCATTTCTTCTGGCTATTTCAAAATAAACAATAAATTATTTTTGATTCTAGTTGCCCTACAGTCCTAGCAAACACAAGAACTTACTCCTTCTCCCTGACTGCTTCTAATTTTTAACACAATTTCGTTGTGGTTAGAACATGCTTTTAAGCGTATTGACCCTTCTTTTATAGCCCCAGATACGGTTGTACGCACTTGAAAAGAATGTTTTTCCTTGTAGTTCCATCAGTTTTTGCTTTAAGTATTTTGAAGTACTCTTATTAGACAAAGAAATGCTTAACATTGCTATATTCTCTGGATTAATCGGCGCCTCCATCATTATGAATCCATCTCTTTCCTTATTCACATCGTCTGTCCTGAGGTCATCTTCCTCACATCCCTATAGCGGCCTCTCCAGGGTTCTGTTATTAGTATTAGTGTGCGGTATATTTTTCTTTATCTTACTTTAAATTTTTTATGTTATTTTTAAAAATCCACATCTTGCAGTAAATTCAGAGTAAAGTATTATTGTTTATGTAGTCTGAAAACTGCCCTCACTGAGGGGGTTTGGAGCATGAGTGAGCAGCCGTCACTGTGTTACGCTGGTGGTCCCTGTAGTCTGTTTCAACTTCTCAGCTCTGCACTGTGCTGAGAAGACAGCCGTGGACCATGTGAGCACAATGTGCACAGCCGCGCTCCAATAAGGGCTCGATGTTAGTGCAATGTTCACGGCCGTGCTCCAATAAGGGCTCGATGTTAG
>NW_003852583.1:810185-819411 GCF_000181295.1 Otolemur garnettii
GCGCTCCAATAAGGGCTCATTTACAAAAGCATCTGGGCAGCCTAAGAGTAAATTAAATATAATGTAATTATTTATATGCTTAAGCTTAGATCTGTCATGATTTTTTAAAAGATTTATCCCATCTGGATTTAATTCTCTTTTTCCACCATTTTAGGTATTTGTTTTTTGGTTTTTTTTTTAAGACAGAGTCTTATTTTGTTGCCCTCGGTAGAGTGCTGTGGTGTCAGCTCACAGCAACCTCCAACTCCTGGGCTTAGGTGATTCTCTTGCTCTTGCCTCAGCCTCCCAAGTAGTCGAGACTACAGGCACCCATCACAACACCTGGCTATATTTTTGTTGCAGTTTGGCCGGGCTGGGTTTGAACCCACCACCCTCGGCATATGGGGCCAGTGCCCTACTCACTGAGCCACAGGTACTGCTGTCTGTATTGGTTTTTTCATGATTCATCTTTCCTCTTTGTAGTTTTATTGTCTGCAATTATTTGTTCTCTTATTTTAGTGATCACTTTAGGATTCATGGATTATATTTTAACTTATCACAGACTGCTTTCAAGAAAGATTATACCATTTTTATGAACGTTTAAGAAACTTACAGTGGGACACTCATATGAGGTTTGACAGTTAAGTTTTTTCAAACCCATCCTAGACAAGTGCACAGACCTCATGGCTGAACATCACTCCAGTCACCTTTCAAGTCCTCCCCTGGGAAGCTCTCCACCAACACATCCAGTCCACCTTTCCCAGCAATTCTGCAACTCTTT
The DNA here is from genome assembly GCF_000181295.1 of Otolemur garnettii. NCBI lineage: Eukaryota > Metazoa > Chordata > Mammalia > Primates > Galagidae > Otolemur > Otolemur garnettii. Next base: position 810,946 of record NW_003852583.1, read on the forward strand.
CTGGAATTACCATCACAGGTTTAATTGTCAGACCTCTGTCTGTTGCATAATGATGTTTAGGCCAGTGATGGACTGCATACAAATGGTGGTTCCATAGGATTATAATACATGTAATAGATACAGTGTACATTTTTTAAACTAATTTTTTTAAATTTTTTGTTGTTGCAGTTTGGCCAGGGCTGGGTTTGAACTTACCACCCTTGGTATATGGGGCTGACACCCTACGCACTGAGCCACAGGCACCGCCCTACAATATACATTTTTACTGTCTTTTTTATGTTCAGATGTGTTTGGATTCAAAGATAGTAACTGTTGTTGCAGTTGCCTACCCTGTTCAGTTTGGTAACATGCTGCAGCTCTGTAGCTCACGAGCAGTAAGTTAAACCATGTGGCCTCGGTCCGCCGTAGACTGTGCCATCTGGACCTGTGAAAGGGCACTCTCTGAAGTTTGCACAATGACGACATTACCTAAAACACTGCAGTTCTCAGAATGTACCCCACTTCAGTGGCACATGACCGTACCTACATTTCCCCCTCTCTTGGCTTGTGACATTGTGACTTGCCTTTTACTTTCACCTGTTATAAACTACATGCTACACTGTTGTCTCTTTCAAGAGATTTAAGCAACAATCAGAGTATCGTATATTTATCCATGTAGTTAACATTTCTAAGAATTTTCATGCCTTTGTCTGGGTTCAGCTTTCTAACTAGTGTAGTTTCCTTTTGCCTGAAGTACTTCCTTTAATATTTTTCGCAGTATGTGACTTTGGTGAGAAATTCATTTAGCTTTTGAATACTTAAAATGTCTTTATTTCACTTTGTTTTTGAGAGCTATTTTGGCTGGGTATAGAATGCTCAGTTGGCAGCTCCCCTCGCAGCCCCTCAGAGATGCTGCCCACTGTTTTCACTCCCTTGGTTTCCAGAGAGGGAAGCACCTGCCAGCTCATCTCTGGTCTGTGTCCAGCGTGCTCTCTGCATTTCCTCTCTCTCATTGCTGGTAAGAGTTTTTTTTTATAACGTGGGTAGGTAGATTCTAAGGTAAACCTCAATGATCCCACATCCTGGTGTGAAGGTCACTATGAACATTTTGAGACAGACTGTGTTATGGTCCATTATTCAACTTCCAAGGAACACAGTTGATACTGTCCCTTCTGATTCACCCAAGTTTCAGTTTGCTTGGCTTTTCAGTGTTGGTGGGAGGACTTGTTTCCATCTGCACAGATTTTGTGTTTCTTGATTTTTGTGTATCTCAGAATGTTCATGATGACCTATATATTGACATCTGCACAGCTCCCCTCCTCCTAGAGTAGGCTGGACTTCCTCACTTTTGATGAATAGAATGTAGCAACAGTGACAGCATACCATTTCCCTCTGCCCTTGATTCCTTGTACACATGGACAGATACGGCTGCATGCCCCGAGGAGGTGCCTGTCCAGCTCCAGAGCCTGTGCAACTCTCCCACCTCCACCTGCAGGCTCCATGCACTTTCTTCTTCTCTCTGGACTCCCCACTCTGCCTTACAAATTAGTGATATTTGTGAAGAGTAAAAATCAGAATTTTATTCAACATAGTACTATTTCCTTAATGCTGTGCTTTAATTAATCAAGATAAATTTTTTTTGGTCTGAAAATTATCTTGGGGATTGAAAGGGAATAGTCCTGTCTATGTGCGACTTCGGGATTATACAGGTCGATGCCCTTCAGAGAGTCTCTTGTCGAAGGAAGTGTTATTATTGTGTCTGCTATTTTCAGCATCACAACAGAATATCTTTATTCTTTAATTTTATTTTCACATTACCAAAAGGCTGAGGCTGTGGGAGCAGGAATGTTAAAAACTGCATGACAAGTGAGAGAACCGTGTGATGAGCCCACGGCCCCCGGCTCTGCGCTGGCCCTGCTTCTCAATGATTCTGTGTCCCGCAGCAAAAGGAAGTTAATGAGATGCTTACATCTTTGGGGGGAGGGCGGGTGGGTTTGAACCCGCTGCCTCCAGCATATGGGGCCAGCACCCTACTCCTTTGAGCCACAGGTGCCGCCCATGAGATGTTTATTGAAACTGGGCACTTGGGCTCTGAATGTATGAAGATAGAGTAGTTCAGATAAGGGAATTATATAAATCTAGTTATTCATTAAAATACAGGAGATTAATACAATAATACCATTTAGCGCCAATTTATATTCTGTACTTGGCATTCTGTTTTCCTAAGATTTATGCTAAATTCTACTCAATTGAGTTATTTAAAACTTCCACAACTAGTAGAGGAAGCCATTCTCACAGCCAATTCTGCTTTTCTTATCTTTACTCCAAATATTGTTATTTTTACTACTTTATTATATTTTAGAATAGGTATTAATAAATAAATAGATAAATGCCCAAAACCTTGATAGGGGCTTTCTCCTTATTATATTAACCTTTTCCAAAATGTAAGCTCAGCCGCTTCCATCTATCAATGTCTAACTTAATAGAGCCGATCACTGGTGCCAAGTTTATTTTAATTAGAACTTTAAGCTGGGTTGCTGCATTAACACTTGCATTGTTCTTTGTTTAAGAATTCCCTAAATGATGAAACGCTCAAGACATTTCTTGGGGGTATGGCTACTAAATGTCTTTACTAGATATCACATAACAGTGAAATAGCAAATCATAAGCAAAATGTATGGGACACAGAGAATTATTTTATACAAATATTTGGGGAAACTCATGTGAAATATAATGCTATCTCTTGGATCTGAAAATCCTGACTTAGGCTCATTCTCAGGCAATCACAGTCGAATGGGTCCAACTGGCGGTATCTGCAAAGTCTTAGTCTCAGAGGGGAGGGATTCGGTTTCCTAACTTGTTGGCGTCAAGCCAAGCCAGTGGATTGGGGAGACCAAAAGTTTAATCAGCAGGATTAAATGTTTCACTTCTCCCTCTCTCTGAGGCAGGGATCAGGCACACATCTCATGTGGCAGTGCCCTGCAATGGGGCAGCAAGCTCGCCAGGGATCTCCAGACTCTCAGACCGTTCTGTCCTCAGGCTCCCACCTGCCTCTCCCATTCCAGGCAACAAAATAGTGCTATTCTCATGTCATTTTTGACCATCAGCTTTCAAGGTAATGTGTAAATGCACAATTCAAATCGTTTCCTCAAGATGTGAATGTGGACACGTTTGTCCTCCTGTTCCTACTCTATGTGGGGCGTCCCAGCTCTCACCGTTTCACACTCATTAGCAGCCCGGTACTAACAGCAGCAAAAACACTAACAAATGAGTCTCCCAAGGCCCCGGTGAGTGTGCTGGACCCCGTAGTTCCAAGGGTTGCCGGTTCTCTGTGAACATTTATTTATTAAGATGGCACCTCTGGGCCCAGATTGAGGTCTCCTCAGCTTTGCTTTTGATGGTTTACAGCTGACTCTGGGTTTTAGGAGGAGTTATAGTCAGCCAGCGTAGAAAGAAAATTTTACACACACACACCACACTCTCTTGTGAGCATCTTTAGAGTGCCATCTAGCTTACACTCAGGTTCACAAAGAGGTGTCTCCAGAGACTCCCAATTTGCCCAGTGCTGGCCACGTGGCAGGGAAATCTAAGTTAGATCGAGTCTGATGACCATCCTGGTACCTGTATCATCCACTCCACCCATTTGTAATTGAAGCATTTTATGCAGATGTTGTAATTAACACACAATTGTCCTTTTCATTTCCCCAAATACAAAATGTGAACATGTGGTTTGTTTCTAGAAAATAGCGCCATCAATGTTTCCCAGTTCAATCCCTGAAATAAATAGTAGAGCTACTTTCTAATCTTGGGTTTCAAAAATGAAACCATCACTCAATGTCATGGATGAAACCACACTAAATTAAGTAGTGAGCTTCTCTATTACGTTACAAATAACTTGAAGGAAGGGGAAGGGTCTGGACTCATCTCAGTGTCCTGGGATGCTCCTCCAGCCACCCCTGCACAGGCAGGAGCTCAGGAAACCCTGCGAGCTCTCGGCAATGGCACTGAATGGGAGGCTCTTACCTGCGGGTGAGCTTATTTGCAGTTACCCAGGTAACATCTTCTAATTCGTAGGAGGAGGGGCCTAGTTATTGGTAGGAATTCTTAGTCTGTCTCTGCAAAGCCTATGAAAGGGCAAATCAACATAAGCTTTCATTTGTCTGAAATTCTCTTCTCTCCCTCACTCCTTCCTCTCTCCCCTTCCCTCATTTCTCTTTCCTTTTCCCTTATCTTTCTCCCCCCTCCCCCTCTCTCTCTCAATCTCTCTCTCTTTTCCCATACCCCTCTGTCAGTCAAGTTCATACTTCCCTTACACCTAGTGAGGTCTATTTTGGCTCATCCTCATCATTGAAGGTTCACGTACAGGTGAAGCGGGAAAAGAAACACTTCTGATGCATCTGTTCACCGGCCACTGCCTCAGGACAGAGGGCGTCAGCCCTGCGGGGCCAGCATGTGGCTGCAGGCTGCGGGAAGGCGTCCAGACTGAGGTGCACCAGGGCCGGTCATGCTCCTTGCTTCTTATTTATTTATTTTATTTTTATTTCTGATTATATGGGGGTACATATAATTAGGTTATACAGTTTGCTTTTTTGAGGTTAAAGTTGAGCCTGTAGTTCGGGAAGTGTGCCATCTACCCGGGCAAGGAACCCATTTGGTGGGAATTTTTCCCAACCTCCTCCCTCCCCCTTATTTGAATTTAGTTGAGATTTCTCTCATGTGAGCCTGTAGTTGTTAATCTGCTGTTTCTAATCAGAACTGAGTACATATGGTTCTTGTTTTCCATCCAGGTTGTTACATAGATATGAAATTTCCATCTTTTTATGGCTGGATAGTATTCCATGTATACATAGACCACAGTTTGTTAATCCATTCCTGTGTTGAAGGGCCCAGGGTTGTTTCCACATCTTTGAGATTGGGAATTGAGCTGCTGCTAACATTGAAGTGCAAATGTCCTTATGATAAAATGACCTTTTTCTCTTTGGGGTACATTCCTAATAATGGGGTTGTGGGATCAAATGGAAGGTCTACTTTTAGTTCTTTGAGGAATCTTCATACTTCTTTCCAAAAGGCTGTGCTACTTTGCAGTCCCACCAACAGTGTTCACTTCTAACAACAAATTTTTGAAAAGGTAAAAGCTGGAAGATGCTCAGGAATGAGTGATCATAACAGAAAAGGTCGTGGATTTACCTGTGGGAGGAAAAGCCACAGTCCTTTAGAGCCCGGATGGTGAAGGAGGAACGCCTGATTCCAACTCATCCCAGGGCTCCCATTGACTCAGGGGTTGGTCCTGCCAAGCATGGACCTCCAGAATTAGAGGATGTGTCGATCTTTCAGTGTGTCTGGGGGGAGGGAAAGTGGGATAACACAGACTCGGAAAGTCCATCTCAGGGAGCGTTCCTTATTATGTTAATGCATTAGAGTTTTACATGTGCTGGGTATGCGGACAAATTGCATTGTCCAACACAATCAGAGGAAGACTGGGGACCCATCAGTTACTATAATCCAGCTTCCTGGCAGGGAGAACCACCTGTGCTCCCCAGGTGAGCAGAGTTATGATTAATAATTGGAATCTTCATACCAAACAACTTAAAGGTGGAAAAATGTGGTCAAGTCCAATCCTAGTGGCTTCCTTCTCCACTTCAGAGTTTCTCTGAGCTCAGAAGTGACTGCGGAGGCACCATAGATCACCAAGACCCAACGAACCACAGAATCTGTTCCAGTGCTTGGTCATCACGGCTGATGGACTGTGAATGCAGAGAAGCAGAAAATAAGCTCTGCGCCGGCACTTAATCAGGCGAAAGCTTAACAGTTTAATAAGCCCATAACTTTCTCCCTGTGTGGGGGTGCAGTTGTGCCGCAGTGCTGGTGCAGCCAGAGCTTGATCTGTCATCTTGGTAGACAACCGTGTCCATACTGACGTCAAAATCATGGCTGGAATTTATCTGAATGGACCAACTAATTTCTCTTTTCTTCTTGCTCTTTAACCGTATAGCAATAGTTTGCCTCCACAATCCCCATGTGTGCACACACTCACACACATACACAAAGACAATTAAAACATACTTTTTTTAAACAAATCTGAAGTGCTTCAATCAAAATCTATAAAGATCTTCAAAATCTTGCTTGTCAAATTATCAAGAAATTCACTGCTTCCTTCCTGAGACCCCAACCTTACCTCCAACTTTCCCCAGACACTAGGGTCAGATTCATCTTCTCTGATTTCACAGAGGAGCCAGAGTGTGGAGCCAGCAGGAGGCCAGAGGGCTGCTGGGGTGGGGCCACCCGCGCATCCTTGTCTACCCAGTGAGTCCTTGTCCATCATGCTGCTGATTTGCTTACTGGCTCTGTCATCTGCCCTAACCTCCAAAGACATCTAAGTTCCAGGCATAGAGGTGCTTTTCTTTAGTCTGTGTGACCCAGACTTCCCTAAGCTTGACGGCCACGTCAGGGCGGTTGGTTTCAGAGGATATTCCAGCTGTAGCCACACTGAGCAGGAGTTTGACTTGTCCCCTGAGCACACAGTCCTAGGGTCAAGCCTGTGTCCCCCTGTATGCTCCCTTCTTGTGTGGCAGGCTCACCTCTGGCACCTCGCCTCCCATGCTGCTAAGACTCACACACTCACCTACTGACAGTGACCCTCACCTGGACAGGACCAGGGACATCTCTGCCTCTCCTCCTTAAAGACCTCTGGGTCATGCACTATTTACCCACCTGCCTACCACAACAATTCACGTGCCAGGGATAGCAGGAGCCAGATTCAGTCAGACTCTCCCTGGGCAGAAAGTGGCTAACTATGGTACATTTTCGTAAAAGCTCTTGAAAGACCTAAGGTAAATCTTTAAGGTGGATTTGTGTGGTTCAATTTTTTTTAACTTAATATCCAATTCAGCAAGCCCTAAAAATCCTTCATACCTATATGTACAGATGCACACAAAATATATCAATGAATTATGTAAATAATTCAGAAGTGCTTCAGAATTGCCCATGTACTAAGCGTATTCTTCCTGGTTACTGTTTTCCATTAGTATATCTTATGTTTATATGTCTTTAAATTTTGTATGCACTATAATATTGAATTTTCCTGTCTCTGTGTATTTATTTTCTCCTCTCCATTGGAAAATTTCTTCCTTTCTTTCTATTGAATGTTGTGCTCATTCTTACCGAGGAACACTTCTTGGTAGAAGAACCCTGGTGACAGTGGCCTCTAGTGTTCCTTACAGTAGACATTCAAAGTCTACAATGACCATAGACCTGTGCTCCCAACACAGAAAGTGACCTTGCTTTCCTTGTCTACTATTTGAAATACAGACCAAGATGTAAGTCATCTTGTCATAGATTCCACAGAATTGGGCTAGATTCATTTCTGGTGATATTTTATTTAGGAACAAAATTTCAAGGAGTCCGTTTGTCAAAATATATAATGAAATATTTTAAACATGAGAATATTTTTCAACCCCCAAAATGTTTTCCTAAAACATTTCCCTAAAGAAATATAGACAAAGCATATAATAATATAGTAGTGATCCAATGTAATGTATAATGAAACATTCCAGATGATCTAAATTTCAGTAACAATGAATTTTTTAATTAAATTAATATTCATGAATAGAATGTTGAAAAATTATTAAAGTTACAGCATCTGTAAAATATTCACTGGTATAAAAATTACTCATCATATAATACTGAGCTGTACAGGGCGGCACCTGTGTCTCAGTGGGTAGGGCACCAGCCCCATATACCAAGGGTGGTGGGTTCAAACCCAGCCCCGGCCAAACTGCAACAAAAAAACAGCTGGGCATTGTGGCAGCACCTGTAATCCTAGCTAGTCCAGAGGCTGAGGCAAGAGAATTGCCTAAGCCTAGGAGTTGGAGGTTGCTGAGAGCTGTGACACTACGACACTCTACCGAGGGTGATAAAGTGAGACATTGTCTCTAAAATAATAATAATAATAAAATACAGCTGTGAAGTCATCCTATTTGGGGCAATATTTGCACAGAAAATGGGGGGAAAGTAATCCAACAAATTTTTGGAAGAGCTCATCTCGAGGGTGTGGGATGCTGTGCTATTTCCTTGTTTGTACGGCTCTGTACTGTGTGGCTGTATCTACGGTGCACGTGGATTCTTTGGGTGGACACAGGTTGGAGCAATATTATGTGAGGCAGGTTCTCAGTTGACATGACTCTGCCTCCCAGGCAGTATTAGCAACATCCAGAGACTTTTTTCAGTTACTGTGAACAGAGCAGGGACGCACTGCTGACATCAGACATCGGATGGGATCAGACACCTGGTTCTGAATCCTGACTCTATCACTTAATGGCTATATGATCTCAGGTGCATTACTTAGCCTATTGGTGACTCAGTTTCGACTTCTGGCCATGGAAGTAACAACAAAATCTATCTCACAGGGAAGTTGTGGGGCTGACTGGATTAGTAAATGCAAAGTGTTCAGAATAAAGCAGGGCCCCGTCAATACTAAGTGTCTGCGAG
>NW_003852583.1:820500-820895 GCF_000181295.1 Otolemur garnettii
CCCGTGCCTCCATGCAACTCTTCACCTCAACATCGTGGAGACACAAATAACACTAGGAACAGTAAGCCAAACACTCACAATAATTGATAATTTTTATCATAAGTTCTTCACACTTTTTAGGAAACTTTGATAGTACTAAACATAAGTAAGATACCACTGACTAGTTGTGTTTTATTTCCTTTCCTACTCATCCCTTATCCTTCTCATCACAGATGACCTAACCAAGAATTCTGTGTGCATTTTTCTGGTCTGATGTTTTAGATTTATAACAACTGTATGTCTACATAAGCTAACTAGAGAGAGAGAATCTATCATCTATTTACAATGTGTGTTTTAAGATATTCAAATCATTTCTTATTACTTATCTGAGTTTATTAATTGCTTCTGCCTTCCTT
>NW_003852583.1:821388-822620 GCF_000181295.1 Otolemur garnettii
ATGGATGGTAAACTCTTACTATCTTTACACACCTGGAAATGTCCTTATTTTGCTCTCATACTTTACTAAGAGATTAAATGGGTATGAAAAACTAGGTACAGCATTATTTTCCATCAGAACTATGAATTATTTTTATAATTTTCCAGCACATATTGTTGAGGAGACGTCCAATGTCAAGGTAGTTATTCACATTGGTAATTACGAGTTCCTTCTTTTGGAACTCTGTCATGTTTTATGATTTTTCTATTTAAAATTCACTTTATGTAATTTTGTTAAAATGCATCTAATATGAATTTACTTTGTTTATTCTCATCACCAGTGGATGGGTGCTGAATGTCTGAAAACCATGGAAAGTACATGCCTATGAGACACGACAATTAAGTGTGTGAACTCACCCTAGAAGGGCTACCGACCTCTGTGCTGAGTGTCACTGCAGTCACCTCCCTGGTGCTCCTCGTGGGAAATGATTGCATTCACACCGGCTTCTAGTCCACCCTTCAAAGCAATTCTAGAACTCTTTATCCAGAATAACCATCAGAGCAGGTGCCATGAAAGTTATGACAATTAAGTTTTCAAACTTGAGACCATAAGCTTATGTTGGGAGCCCAGTACAAACAACTTGGTGAGAGCTCATGATCCCGTTCATCAGAGCCTCACAGCTGTGTCCTGTCCACGTCTGGTGGTGTCTTCCTGAGTGACATGGATTATTACTGTTGCATGTTTTTGCATGTCATATGATGCCAGCTTTAATTGTCTGTCCGCATATTTTCACCTTAAACATCACCTCTCTGCCAGAGCTTAGTCTGTGCTCTTTTTGACTTTTCCTCCTTCTGTAATGTTTTCTCATCAGTCTCTTCATATTCACCGATTCTCTCTTCAGCTATGTCTAGTCAAAAATTTGTCTTTTCTATTAAGTTCTTTCTTTTCTGGAATTTAAGGTTTATATTTTACTCCTAGAATTTTATTTATTTTTTATTTTTTATTTCTAGAGTTTTTACTTGATTACTTTCTGGAAAATGTATTGCATATTCTTTTGAGACTTATCTCTTCTTTGGAGAGTTACATCTTTGGAGTAACTGAAGCATAGATTTTCAAAAATACTTCCAGATTATTCTGTCATTCTCATTTTTTGTTTGTTTCATTTTGGTTTTGTTAACTCTTCAGCTTCTACCTTTTCTCATATGTCATGAAATGTGCAGTGAAAATTCCCAACCAGCAAGGGCTCCGCTTAC
>NW_003852583.1:822733-823272 GCF_000181295.1 Otolemur garnettii
TACTTGTAGGCATAGTTCTGGGTTTTATAGCTTCTTAAGGACTTTTATGAGACATTTCTCTATTCCACATGATTCAATAGCTTTTCATTTTTTTCCGTTTCTGTTTGTAAAGCCCAATAAGCCTGTGCTTCCATTCTGTTTTCATCCTGTGTATCAAGCTTTTCCTCTCTCTCCTCTTTCTCCATCTCCTCCCTTCACTCCTTACTTCATTCTTCTTGCAATACATTTTCATTATTATTATTGGCATTCTCTCAGAGACATGAGTTTCAATCAGGTCTTCTCCTCTTTGTGTTGTAAAACACTCACTAGTGTGCAGAATCTCACAGGACAGATGCACACTGAAGTCAGCACGGGATTGGGGACACTCACTAGTGTTCAGAATCTCACAGGACAGGTGCACACTAAAGTCAGCACGGGATTGGGGACACTCACTACTGTGCAGAATCTCACAGGACAGGTGCACACTGAAGTCAGCACAGGATTGGGGACACTCACTACTGTGCAGAATCTCACAGGACAGGTGCACACTGAAGTCAGCA
>NW_003852583.1:824317-836556 GCF_000181295.1 Otolemur garnettii
TTTTTTTTTCCTAATCCTTCAGCACCTCCTTATCTACTAGAAGATCAAGTTCAGTTAACCCTTCAAGGCTCTTTAAAATCTTCTCCCATTATTTTCTAATTCTGCTTTGACACAAGTCACTGTCCTGTGGATTTCCTTTCTTGATTCATTTTGGAGTCTTGTCCTAAAAGTCCTTTCCTTTTTTTTTTCCCATATGAAATCAGGTAGGAATAGGAGCCAGGAGACCACATTGACCTATTGTGTGTTTCAGGGAGCTCTTAGCTAATACAAATCTGGGTCTTCTTATATGTAAATTGGGGTGATAAATTTCACCACTTTCTGCCAGAGCTAGGGAGAAATATAAGGTGCCCCTCTTCAGTGTAAGGGGACCCCACAAGCTCCTTTATCTGCTACTTTAAGCCACTTCATTCATAATTATGCACCAAACTCTTCTTCACCAAATTATTAAACAAATATCCCCCAACACCCACTGCCACTAGTATTCTTTACATCTTGACCATGAAGTTGCCTGTATTTCCCCTATCTGCCCTTATTCGTTTAATTCAATTGTCTTTTAAACCTGATGTACTTAGTCATTCTTATGATTTTTTAAATCCAGTGTTTATTTCTATTTGTCTGATATTAACAAAATGTTTTACTGACCATTGATTTATTCATCAGCTCTGCCCTCAGAAATTTAATTTTGCTCTTCCTGCTTTTATCCCTTAATAGATATTTCAGCAACAATGGATAATGGGGAAATTATCTGGTTTTTATTTGGCGGAACATAGTCTGAGATGCAGGCTTCCAAATGTCCTGACCTGCCCTCACTTTAACTCTGCATGTCCCTACATGAGCATTAGGGCGTGTGCACTTGGCTCCTAAGGGCCCCTTCCACCTGGCTCCTCCCATCTGACATGGGCAGCATTCAGTGCTGTAGCTAAAATTTCCTCTTCAGCACCCAGAGACATCCTTCCTATTCGAGAAGCTTACCTATGCATTTGTAAATAAGTAAATAAATTACACTTAGCATTTGTGTGAGTACATACCTAGAAATGTATTCACAGTAGAAGTTTTCCCCCAGAAGCATAGTTGCTACACGGCTGGACCTGAAGAGAGGGATCATTCTTAGTAGGAAGGCCACGTTCACAAGGACAGCTGGAAGGAAGTCTGGCTTTCTGAGGAACAGGCACTCAATTTAGATGAAGAGACTGTAACCCAAGACAAGACCGTGAGGCTGTGCAGGAGGTAAGAGGGTAGGTAACCATTTTAAGGGTGTAGGGGTTGAGCTCTAAACCAGAAAGCTGGCTTTGTAGAGAGATGTGTCGTCATGAATGGGTGGGAGGGAATATTGGATTTAAGCCGGGAGAACACCTAAGACATATTTGAAATGGTCTAAGGAAGAAACCAAGATAAAAACTCCAGCACGTGCATTGAGAACCATGATTTCTTAGGACAATCAAGACTTTACCTTCAGAAACTGGCTACTGTTCCTGATGGGTGGCAGGAAGGGTCCAGAGGACATTAGGGAAGGAGATGTGACGGAGAGTGGAGAAGTCTCTGGATGGCTGAGTGTGCCGACTCTGGTTTCAGAGCAATTCCAGTTCTGGACATGTGCCTGTCTGACATCCCAGTTGGTTCTTAACAATGTGACCTGCTGCACTTGCTAAGACACCCCAAGTTAAAACTGGAAACCCAAGTTTAAAGTGAACACTCCTGCCGCACTGGTCACCAGGGGGCTGACACACTGCTTTGCCTTCTGTCCCTCAGAACTGTGGTTCCCTTCCCCTCCCCAACTTCCTCCCCCCACCCTCTGGTCCCCCCAGACCTTGTGCTGCCCTCGAGACTGGGAATAAACCCTCCTCATTCCTTCTGATCTACTGCAGGTGTTTGAACACTCGAGTAACGTAATACAAAGGCAAGTTTAAAAACTCTGTTGGATTAATAACTTAATTCCCATCCTCTCTGACCTGACCGGAACTTACTGTCCACAAGGGCAGGAGAGTTTGTTGGTTCAGGATGAGTCTCCCCGTGCAGAGCGGGGTCGACTCAGAGTGTGTCCTCGGTGACCGGTGCTGAGCCAGGGGCTGAGTCTGGACGCCACGCACCTTCTTACCAACTCAGAGCGGCTGCCTGAGCCTGTCGGCCTTGGACACAGGCCTGAAAACGTCTCACAGTCAGGACTGTTGGTAAGGGGACCTTGTGTATCACCTCAACGTGTTCTCATCATTAGGCTGTTCTATTTCTTTTTGAATTTAACTAAAATGTTCCTTGCAAGTTCACAGATGACTTCAGAGCACAACTCTAAAAGAACACTAAATTGGAAGCTTTAAGGTAATTTCCATTAAGTGTGTCTGATAGCATGAAAACAGATGGGAAGAAGGCATCTCCATCTCCTCCTTACAGTGTGCTGGAAATAAAAAGTTAGAAAGTTGTCATAAGATGAGGTCTATAATTAAAAACAATTTAGGTTGATTTAACAGTTGGTTAAGCAATTCCTTCAGTTCCTTTCTGCATCGTGGGAGACTAAGAAGGAGGCCCCCTCGCTGATTGTTAATTACTCTTTTTTATTACAGTCATGGTACTTAAGATTGTCCTTGTGTTTCAGTCTTCTCTGTGATTCAATGTTATGGTTAAAAAGGTTTATTTCTATCTTGCCAAAGTTTTCCTTTCAAACCCTCTAGCAGAAAAATTACCTCCACTTCTCAGTGAAAATTTAGAGCACAGCCAAGCCAGCAAATCTCTGAGGAGCCCCTCCGATCCCCATGCGGCAACGGCGAGTGGGCTCCCTGTCCCGTTATCAGGTCCCTTAACAAGGCTTATCGATTTCGTCCCACAGCTGCACACTTCATCAAGTCTTCTGATGATTTCTGTCTTTAATACAATGCAATTGTATTTTCTTTATGGAGTACCTGGAGAATGCAAAAAAGTATACCAAAGAAAACTAGAATCAAATCTAATTACAGCATCAAGAGAGACACTCAGAATTATTTTTGGTGTTATCTTGGTTCCTGGATATATGTTCTTGAAAATTTACCTAGATTTTAATGTGAAGTTTTATATCATTACAGTGTTTAGGCTTTTATCCCTATACAAAAATTACTTTGGGAGCGTCACTTAGCACGTGAATAGAATCTCTCTGGGGCGTGTATTGAGGCTAACCATCTCTTCCATACCGGTTACAAACGTTTTTTTAAAATGTTTTATCATGAGTAATGAGGCTTTGATTATCGGCACCGATCCACACTGTTTTGATCTCTGATTATTTCATCAGCATATGTTTCTAAAGTCCATAGTTGCTAATTCCTCTCTTTCCTTCCTTTAGGTAGAAACAGTTATTTTCTATAGTCAGGACAACAGGGAGCCATATTAAAAATGAAACTAATACCATAAATCTTACATGTCTCAGGATTTAGTTGATACTTGGTGAACCAGAAGATACTGCAACACCCCCCTCCCCAAATTGAGTCTCCATGGTCAAAAACCCAGGTTTACCTCTCTTATCCTCAATTTAGAACTCCTGACTCGGGGCACTTAAAGCAGCTCTGGGAGGCAGTGCTGGCTGGGGAGGCTGTGAGTGGACAGCATGTGGGATGTGGGGCACCACCCTGGAGAGACCCGGCGGACGTGGTGCAGCCCCTGGGCCTCTGGCTAAGTCAGGCAGTATGTGTTCTGGAGTAATTCGTGTCCCACAAAGCACATGTTAATTCCATAATTCCAGGTTCCTATAAATGTGCTCTCATTTCTAAATAGTATCCTTGAACATGTAATCATCTATGATGAAGTGGACAGAGTGGGCTCAAATCGACTGTGACTGGTGATCTCAGAGGAAGAAGAGGGAAACACAGATGCTGAGGAGAATGATACATGGATATGAAACGCAGGTCATAGTGACCTGGGCACAATCAGAAGACCTGGGAGATGGTTGCAGCCAACAGAGCTGAGACAGAGACCTGGACCAGATTCTCCTCTGGAGACTTCAGAGGGTCCAGGCTCTCCTGACACCTTGAGGTCAGATTTTTGGCCTCAAGAACTATGACAGAATAAAGTTTAGTTGCTTAAAGCCACCAGGCTGTGGCATTTTGTGAAGGCCGTCCTAGGAACCAACAGGGGCTCTATGAGGATAGCATAGTAGCCCAGGCGCCATCCAGAGAAACCCACCCTGAACCCACAAACGCACAGACCCCTCTTGTAGCCCAGGGTGGGTCACTGTTCTATGTGGGGACTCAGCAGGAAGTGGGTGGTGTGTGCAAGACCTGCGGGCCTCTGGCCCTGGCGTCAGTCACCTCTGTGTGTGTTCGGGGAGGGTTCCTCTCCATCCTCTCCTGGGCAGCATGTCGAGGTGCACACACAATTCCAGGGCATCCTCACAGGTTTGCTTCTGAGGCAGATCAGACTCTGACTCGCTGGCTCATTTCTGGTCACTCCCGTCAAGTACAAACACCTGCCAATACATTCCAGGTGTTTCCATTTGTTTGTTTCCACTTAAAGTGATGGAAGGGCTGCCTCTTTTCTCATTAAAAATAACAGCAATGGGGCAGTGCCTGTGGCTCAAAGGAGTAGGGTACTGGCCCCATATACTGAAGGTGACAGGTTCAAACCTGGCCCCGGCCAAAACTGCAAAAAACAAATAAATAAATAACAGCAATGTGTGCAATGCTCTATGGTATTTGGGCTAGCCACAGTCCGAAGGAGGAAGTCTGCAGTGTGAAAATCACTGTGATTCCGGGTGTCCCACTCTGCTGCTGACGCTGCTCTCTCCTCCCACGTGTCCTCCTCCTCGGGGGCTCACTCCCTCCCTCCCTCTTCTTTTCCTTTTTCCTTTGCTCACCCCCTTCCTTCTCTTCTTTTGTGCTTTAAATGATTTTTGCAAACCATTGGGGAAATACGTGCAAGGTAATGGCAAAATACTTGCCAACTTTTACCCACCGCTTTTCACGGAGCATATTAACACCTGCATGTAAAAGACACGTATTATGTGAGATTCAAAATCTCTGGATGGCTTGTGCCATGGATAATATAATAACTGGTATTGTATCACAATGTGCCATGTGTCATCCAAATCATGGAGGGTGACCAGCAGCATGTAAATTGCCATTAAAAATTATTATAGTAATAATGAGAGATCAATATAAGTCCATATTTCTATGAATTCTTTACCAAAATATCTTCTTTTGTCAATTTAACTAGGATTCTTCCTTACAGACTGGTTAAAATACTGAAAGTTTTTAAAATAACAATCCCATCCTGAATGAGAATTTAGGAAACAAAAGCATATCACTCATGTCAGGTCGAGGGATCCACACACGCCATCCTGAAATATTGACGAAACATTTAGATCCTTAGGTACCTAAGGTGTTAAAAGTTTTATAGGTATGAAATGTAGTCAATGTGTTCAAAGACTTATCTGTGTATAACATATATAAAATTAATTTCAGTAGAACCAACCGCAACACTGTCTAACAGCACCATGCAAGTCACCCTGGCTGAGGGCTTCAAAAAGGGGTAGAAATGCATCTAATTCCTGGGTTGAGAAGTGGCTGGAATCCCTAAAATGCTACATCAGCAGAAAGATAAGTAAAGTCCTCCCCTTTCCTGGCCAGGGACTGCCAGAGCTCTCCACCTCTGCCTCCCCCCACAACCCCCCCCACCCTGATCCCAAATCCATGGGGCTCCCTGCTGAGCAGATGGGATGTAACTTGAGGTGGGCTCAGTGGTTGTGGAGGGGTTAACCTAAGTGTTCAATTGAGACGCCTCTCAGATAATAAAACAAACCATTAGGTTGAGGAAAGACTGTCAGTATGATGGAGAGTGTTCCCATGGGATCAATGATTCCTTAGATTATGAAAAGTATAAAGAAAATCTCCCAGGTGCAAATATTCTGAGGACACAGTTAGGAGGTAACTTTTCTAAGATGGGTTTGGGCTTCTGGGCAGAGAGTCCCATTTCTGCCTGTGAGAGCTTGTGAAACAGATTGCTAAAAACACTAAAATATCGGTCTGTGCCCAGGAGGTCTCGGGTGGGCAGGGCACATGGGTGGTCCTGCTTCTCTCAGCCCAGTCTGGGTGTCTGAGTGAGGACTTACTGGCACTATTATAGGAAAGTTTAGGGAAAAGGTAACTAGACCTAAAAATAAAATATTCTAATCATTTCTGGCTTTACTGTTTTTTGGTGTATGTTCAGAGATATATGGGAAAGATCTAACAAGAACAAGCAGGAAAGGGTGTTCTGATTATTTTCTTTCCTTGTAAACCCAGTTAAAGGTTAATCACAGATTCTGTGGATCTGGCCATCAGTATTATCTAGAAAAATCTCTGAGAACAGAAATTCCTGGTTCTTCACACAATCAGCATAGCAAAGCCTCCCCAACCCATCCCTAAAAATCCTCGCACCATCTGCCTGGCACTCAGGAAAGCTCCTTGGCCACACTCTGCCTTGAATATTAGTCACAGCCATTCACACCCACTTTCTCAGCCCATTATCCTACGGGGAAAGACAGCTCTTGAACAGTTATTTTTTTCTTAATGATACAGTAAGTTTGAGAATCTGATAACAACATAAGTATCTTTGCCTAAGGTCTGATTTCTGTCACCACAAACAAATTTGCCACTTTTGTCCACCCTTTTCGACCATAATCCCTTCGGACTCATTAGTGAGGACTGGAGGGCAGATACAGCCCTCCTTCATTCCCTTAAGTGCTCTGAGGACTTAAGCACTTATCCCAGCCCTGCGCCTCCCGGTGCTGAGTGGCCGTCTCCGAGGACAGCTGAAGTGTTTCACAGGGCTGGGGACCTTTCATCTGGAGGTCACAAAGCCACGGGTCGCCCAGCTGGCGGTCAGAGGCTGTGACCTGCCCACGGCCCACGCTCGCACCCACGTGGTTTCAGGCGCAGGTGGGCGGGGTGGCCCTCCCTGGATGGCCACTCTGTCCCGGTTGCTTCGTTTTAAAGAATCCTTGGGAAGCACGGAGGCGGCCTTGGATGGGCCCTCCAAATTCTGAGCTGCCCTGCAAAGATCAAGGCTGAAAATGGACCTTCTGGAAGGTTCTGACTGCAGACAGCCTGGCTTAAAATTCTAAATAGGGGCTCAAATAATTCCAATCCTCCCTCAAATCTAAGGCCGCAGCCCTTATAAACGTCCAAGGGCCTTTTATCATCTTTCTTGTTTGCAGAGCCAGCCCGCTGCTGTGTTTTCCTGCGATGTCGCTTCTTTCCGAAGCAGCCCGGCTGGGCATCCGCGTCCTGGGTAAGGGAGTCTTCCCGCCATCGGCAGGACGGACCCGCACATCTGGCGGGGGATGTTCTTGCCGGCGGTCACACGATGAATACAAGCTCATCCCTTTTCTCAGCTCTCACTCCCAGCTTTGAGTTTAAGACTGCAGCTTGCACCGTCAAAACGCATGCTGATTTGATCCCGGTCTTTAGGGGCTGCATTCCCGGAAAGCTCGCCCTGCGCGCTGATAAAGCCGGTTCAACTCGGGGTCCGCCCGGGACGCGGGGCTGGTGGAGCGCGCGCGCCCCCTGCAGGCCGCGTGAGGCAAGTTCCCGCCAAACCGCCTTTTAAGTGACCGTCTCCCTGTACCGCCGGGTGAACGACGATGCGTAATGTGTTCCTGAGTTTAAGGGAGTCTTATTCATGGAGGCCCAAAAGCTTCTGTTAAACGAAAGGGAGAAAACATATCTCTGTCTCTAGTGCTCACGCAGTTGTGCAGCCGCTGGGCTCAGGCTGGGAGGATGCTCTCCTTGAGGGCTGGACTCTCAGGGAGGTGAGCTGCCTGTCCCTGCGTCCGGGTGGGACCTCACCTCTGCACCAGGCTCGGGCTGTCACTTTTTCAACAGTTCAGAGGAAAGAATGTTGAGAAGTCACTGGAAGGTGGACAGAGCTGAGACTTGGAACTTTCTTTTTTTTTTTTTTTTATTGAATGGTAACTATGTACATCAATGCACTTCTGGGGTACAGTGTGGGGTTTCTTTCTTAACCAAGAGCTGATCTTGCTGTGTCAGGGAGGCTGGACACCAGCCTCTCACCAGTGAGAAGGATGAGATGAATGTGAAGAGGTCGCACACACAGACACACACACATAGACACACACACACACAGACACACACAGACACACAGACACACACAGAGACACACACAGACAAGCACACACACACACACAGACACACACAGACACAGACACACACAGAGACACACACAGACACACACACACACACAGACACACACACACACACACACACACAAACTCTAGTCTATAAGCCAAAGCCCAGCTTCCATTGTAAGGCTGACTTGTCAGTTCTACTCGGCCAGTGAGTGATGGGCATGTGCAGGGGTCGGGGTCTCCACGCTAGGGCAAGCGCCTTCTGTCGTCAGGAGACCTTTGTGAGCAGAGAGGCACATGGAAGCATCATGCTGAGTGTGGGGAAATCTGACTTGCCCTGTGCAGCAACTTTCGGACATTAATAGGAAGGGGCTCTGTGTGGCCTGCTCCGAGTTCCCTGCCCATCAGAGCAAACCAGACACCCTTGCTGTGCTCTGTAACCTGGCCAGTGACTCTGGTCTATGGCTGTGCCTGAGGCTGTACTCTGTAACCTGGCTAGTGACTCTGGTCCGCGGCTGTGTATGAAGTTTCTCACTAAATCCACAGCCGTATGTGTCACCGGCTACCTGGCCAACACCACATCCACATTTCCACCCTGACCCCCAGGACAACTTGAGCCATCCTGAGAAATGCTTTCAGGTGGCTCACAGTCATCAGCTATCCCCGTGGTCACCACTTTGGGTGGTGCCTGCACCTGCCAGGCAGGGTCAGGTTTCTGCCTGTAGACAGAAAGACTTTGGCTTCCCCCTGAGACAGTCACAGTCATCCTGGTGCCATGTGATCACCACCCATTCATGGCCATTCTTGAGAATCCCTCCCTAAGACAGCTTCCTAACTCCTTAAAGCATTCTCAGACCTACTTTATAACAAGTTGCAATGTGCAGAAAAAGTGTTTGGCAAAGTTTCTGAATGTGCTTTCACTCATGGCTGTGTTTTGACTGAATTTTAAATATTCGGGTCAAACAGCACCAGAGCACAGCCCCCCGCCCCCCAGGTCTGGAGTGTTAAACACTTACAGTACTGCCCAGGGCTTCAGTGGCAGAAGGGTTTCTTACATAATTAAAAGGAATTGCTATGTAATTTTTAATTTTTGAAATAAAAATAGTGTCAACTTACTAGAGAAAAAATAAACCTGAGGAATTATATAAAGTGAAAGATCAGCGTTGTCCTTTGAAACTTCCCTTCTTGTTTCTGAGAAGGTACTAATGGTCATGCTTTGCTTATATTATTGGAACTGTAACTTTTGGTGAAGCTTCTAGAAGCCCCATAAAGACTGAACTTCACAGATGTCAATATTGATGGGTTGAATTCTCCACCTGAACTGCAAAAAGCCTCAAGGAAAAAGCAAAGGCAACTCCCCTGAGCACGGCATCCCTATATCTCAGGGACAGCGTCATCACACCATCTCTCCATTTCTGTATCTACAGTTAGCAAACAGAAGTAGTACGCGTGGTTCACACTGTCATCAGTTATCCACACAT
This sequence comes from Otolemur garnettii, assembly GCF_000181295.1. Classification (NCBI taxonomy): domain Eukaryota; kingdom Metazoa; phylum Chordata; class Mammalia; order Primates; family Galagidae; genus Otolemur; species Otolemur garnettii. The sequence continues at coordinate 833,879 of NW_003852583.1, forward strand.
CTCCTCACCCATAGTTTGATTTTATTCACATATTTTTTTCTGACAAAGGAAAAGCAGAAAATATCCACATACAGAAGGTCTGACTAATTTGTATAAGAAGACATGAAACTAAAGGTCTCTGTGAGAATATCTCATAAAATGCTGTAAAATACAATATATAAAGCACAATATGAAGCAAAAAATACACTTTTTCCACAAATAAATTATGCCCCCAAAGAATGAATGGATTCAAAATGCAAAGAGCAGCTAAATAAAGTGTTTTATGGGAGCTGCAGGAGGGCTTTAAGAATGTTTCCTAGGAGGCAAGGAATCCTATTTTGCAGAGCTATAAAAGTTCTATTCTTTTCTAACCTCAGAGAAGTTCTAAATATCCTTCCACATTCTCAAACCTGCTGTGAATCTGCAAAAATTCAAACAAACATTAAACTGGCCTTGTGGTACATCCATTTTTAAGAGTTTATGATAAAACTTACTCAAGAGACAAATAATGCCTATGCTATGATTTATGTAGGTAAATAAATAACGTAAAATACAAGCAACAAGATGCATTGCAAGAAGAATTGAGGTGGTTCTGACTCCTGTCGCTACTGCAGAAAAAAATATTTGCTGTACTTTGCACATTAAAAATGTCCTACATTATTTTAGGAAAGAGAATCAGCCCATTTGCACCTTCCTTATTTACACATTGACAACACGAGGAGGGCATCTGGGAGTGATGAAGGTATCAGGAGGCGTATGAAGGCAGAACTGGAAGTGGAGAGGTTGAGAGCCAGGGCCAGAGGAGGGCAGGACCCAGTGTAGATTCAGGGTAAGAGAATCATTTATTCTTAGATGTTTCTTTAAAGCATCTCAAAATACTTTACATGGAGTATGAGAATAATTGTTGTTAAATTTGGAGAGTTGAAGGGCAGGAACGTGTAGATCTCTTTATTTTATAGACAGAATACCGAAGCCAAAGTGAAAACCCTTCTGTTTATCAACGGATTACATTAAGAGAGGAAAAGGGCCAGCCGAAGAGGAGGAGAAGGTATTTGAACTGCACAAATTGGATAAAGGTCTCACATATAACTAACTCCTTAACTTAATTAAGTGGAGACAGAATACCTAATTCCAAGGGGATAAAACTTAAATAATCACAGCTCCCTCCCAAGAAGCCTTCTAAATGGAACCTAACCAGATAAAAGATCCATCGCAATAGTCATTAGGAAAATGCAAATCAAAATTATGATGATGTCCCAGGACACAACAAATGTTTAAAATTAAAGAAATTAGTGTTTGTGAACATGTCATATGGCTAAAACTTTACTCTTGTTTTTATGCTTCTAGCAGGAGTAACAATTGGCTGTCTACTTTGGACCTGGTATGCTCCCCTCTACAAATGCCAGCTCCACCCACAACCCCGAAATCCCCTTCCTCAGCATACGCCTGACAAGAACGTGAACATCGGACACCCTGAGACAGACGCGCGTGAGAGAGTTCAGAGCTGCAGCATTATTCCCGTGAGCCCCACTGCAAGCAGCCAAACTGTTCGTGCACAATAGAGGACCCCTGTGTGGTGCAGTGTTTCTGCCTGTGGAATACGACTCAGGGCTAGGAATGAGCCAACATCTGCCACTTGAAATGAAATGAGACAAATTTCACAAATTGAGGAAATGAATTCAGAAATGCTTACTTCTGGCAAAGACACTTACTGTGGTGATCAGAAGCAGAGGAGTGAGCCAGAGTGGAGCAGCGAGGCACATCAGGGGGACGGCAGACAGACTCGGGGAGCTCAGGTCACTGCTGTTGGTGGCCCGTCTCACACTGGCCGGCAGCCACGTGGGTCTGTGACTTGGAGAAACTCTCTGAGCTGAGCTTACAACATGTGTCTGAGGAATACACATGAGGTCCTTAAACAGTGCCATTTCCCACTAGGACACGACCCCCAGCCATGGCCATTAGTTTCCAGGTGACTCTGCTCCCATCCTGCACTCCAAGAGAGACAAAGATTTCAACACATTCTTCACCAGGAGAACCCTAAGGTTTGAGAATGTCTATTCTTTGGAAGCTCTAATTGGGGAATGATGGGGACACAGCACCAGAGACTTTCAGTAGTGAGAGAGATGCAGCAAAAAATGCACCCCAAACTCACTGGCATTCTGGAAACCAGATTCTCTAAAGAAAGAACATTCTACATATCACTCTTTGGGCCTTGCCGCAGCAGACTATAATGGAAACATCACTGTAGGTCATGGTAAGAGTCTGTAGTCATGAGAACTCAGCAAGCTGCTCAGCTCTGTGTGTCTGAAGTTTGGGACTCCAACTCTGCGGGGCGTCACATGTAGTGGGTGCAAACTCTGAACGGAGGGCAAAGGGGAACAGAGGAAAAACATTTAGGCTTTTGTCATTTCCTTATATCAAAGTAACTGAGGGTCATTTTACAAGCTATTGGAAAGAAAAGACAAGTGAAATGCTGATAGCCAGTAAAGGATAACAGCCCTACTCCTGTTCAACAATCATATCAGTGTCTGGGTGTGTCTGTTCTGTTTTGCTTTGTTTTTATTGTTGTTCTCCCACTGGAGTGCTCCCTCCAGGAGAAGGGAGGTTGACCACTGCAGGAACACCATCTCCCCGTGCAGGAACACCGTCTCCCCGTGCAGGAGCACCATCTCCCCGTGTAGGAGCACCATCTCCCCGTG
>NW_003852583.1:837873-843846 GCF_000181295.1 Otolemur garnettii
AGGAGCACCATCTCCCCGTGCAGGAGCACCATCTCCCCGTGTAGGAGCAGCATCTCCCCGTGCAGGAGCAGCATCTCCCCGTGTAGGAGCAGCATCTCCCCGTGTAGGAGCACCATCTCCCCGTGCAGGAGCACCACCTCCCCGTGCAGGAGCAGCGTCTCCCCGTGCAGGAGCAGCGTCTCCCCGTGCAGGAACACTGTCTCCCCGTGCAGGAGCACCATCTCCCCGTGCAGGAGCAGCGTCTCCCCATGTAGGAGCACCACCTCCCCATGCAGGAGCACCATCTCCCCGTGCGGGGGCAACGTCTCCCCGTGCAGGAGCAGCGTCTCCCCGTGCGGGGGCAGCGTCTCCCCGTGCAGGAGCACCATCTCCCCGTGCAGGAGCACCACCTCCCCATGCAGGAGCATCGCCTCCCCGTGCAAACCTCCTGAGGGATAAATGCCCAGGAAGCAGAGGGCAGAATAAATGACCACGTTGTGCCATTTTCTGCCTTTCTATAGGGAAATAACCTTCATTATCATGTGTTGACCAAAAGATGCATACAACACAACCATGATGAAAACAATTTGTTCAGTTACAGTTGTATTTCTTTGGCCTGTACATTTTTATTTTATTTTATTTTTATTGTTTGGGATTCATTGAGGATACAAAGAATTAGGTTACACTGATTGCATTTGTTAGGTACAGTCCCACTCATAGTGGTGTCCTGCCCCCAAGAGGTGTGCCAACTTGGACATTTTAAAATATGATTTAGCTGCCTCCAAAAGTGTTTTATTTTCTCTGGGCACATCCAGAATTAGGAAATTTTCTTAAATAAGAAAATCATTGAAGACCCCTGGGCTCAGAGTAGTGCCATCATCTCTGGGGCACAGCCTCCCCTGATGCAGACTGGACATGAACCTGCCTGGTGGTGAGGAAGTTCAGCTGAGAAGATGGTCACTGCAGAGGGGCAGCTATCACACAGAGCAAACGTGTTCACTGTTGTCTTTTCCTAAATGTTCCTAACATTTATCAACTCAAGGTTAACACATGTTGAATTCTTTAAACTAACAGTACTGGTATCTGATTATTTAGATTGTGTCTAACAGGCCTTTCAGATTGATTGTCTTGTGACCCAGAAAAATAAGGGTTTTTGATTCTTTTGAATTGACATATTTTGGTCAGCATTCAATAAGTGATTTAACTGACACATCTGGTGATCTGAGTCTGTGTCAAGCATTTTATTGGAGATTTTTATATTTTTTTCTCTCATTAAGTTTAATTGAATAGATTGACAGAGAGAGATGATGTTATCGCTCTCTGGCCACTGTACAAGTTAGGATTATATTGAGGTGTAAGTGATTATATGGGGGGGACCCAAATTAGGGTGATTGAAATAACGGGGAATTTTCCCCTTTCTAGTTTGAGAAGTCTGGGTCCTGTTGGTTGGCTACGTCACAATCCTGTGGGTGAGGAGGCCTTGTGGTTGAAGAGGCCCAATGAGGCCCCATTAGAGGTGCACACACACCCCGTCTTAACAGTGCATGGATCCAAGTTCACCCCTGCGGCCCCATCTGCCTGTGAGGGAGGCTGGGAATCGTGGTCTCTGTTATGGGGAATTATGAGATCAGCTAAAAGCCAGAGGGACGAAATTGCTAAGAACAAAGAAAAAAATGGATATTGGCAGGTGGTTACAAGCTTCTGCCACAACATATAATCATTTTACAATCTCCCATGAACACAGAAGTCAACTAATTAAAGACTGTAACCCCACAGATTCTCATGCTGACGTGTGTCTGTGATGCCGACACATTTCAACATTCATTGTAAGTACCTGTTGCTACAGCATCTGATTCTCTAATTGGAATTCTGTCAACAGAACCATTTTCCTCATTGTGTAGAAAGGGTTTTTCTACATTGCAAAAAATTGCATTGAAAGAGCAGTTTTAAGCACACTTATAATTCAGGGAGGGTACATGAGAGGTAAAACCAACCTGAACAACATAAAAAGAAAGAAAGAAAGAAAGAAAGAAAGAAAGAAATAAAGAAAGAAAGAAAGAAAGAAAGAAAGAAAGAAAGCTTTTGTTCTAACCAATTTGCAATGCTCACCACTACATCTATTGGGTAAGAAATGATTCTAACACTCACTTCTGGGCAATGATTAGAGGAGAGATAATTTTTGATTATTGAAAGGTATTTTCCTTTCAATCTCTAGCTTTCCTATTACCTGGTCTTATTTATTAGTTCTGAACTCACTCAGGAATTATGTCAAAGACACATTAGGTCAAAGACACATCATTTCAATTCCCATCTTAAATCCTCTGAAACTACTCCACAGACCTATGAGCAGAGCCCTGCCAGCAATTACTCTGACAAGGAAACACATTAAGGTCTTATAAAAAAGAACTAAATTGTTTGGGGCTGCAGCTTAGTGGAATCATAAGTTTCTCATCAGCAATGAATTAGTATCTCTAATATTTCATCTTTTAAAAACTAATTGTCTTTATTTTTTAATCCTGATTATTCCATCCAGTTTATAACTGTCTAACAAGGGGGAAAAAATAACACAAAATAAAATTTATAAAACCCAGAGCCTTGGGAGCCTTGCTCTGTTTGAGACATCAGAACAAAACCTTGCATGAGGCCCAGCATCAAACACTGTGACACAAGTCACCAAAAAAGCAAAATAGAACAGTACGGAAAAAAGAAAAAACATGTAAGGCTAGAATTTCTGGAACTTTAATAGCTTTCCACTTAAATTTTTGGCTATCACGCACTTTAGCTAAGAGAAAAAAATAATGAGTTTTACAACATTCAACTTGCTTTATAACATATTACATAATGGTGTAAGCTCCATAAAGAAGGTTGTGTGCGCTGCTATAAAACTTATTAGGTCACCAATATTTCTGGTTTCATATTAAGAAATTAGAAATAATGGTTCAGATTAGAGTTACCAGAATTATTAAAAATCCTTTGAATTGAACCAGTCATTCCCAAGGATATACTAATGAATTTGTAGCCTTAAAAAAGAAAAAAAAAAGTTTCATTTATGAATTCACCTGAGGTGAGAGAAGTCGCGTTAACATTCTGAGTTTTATGTGGACTTTCCACGGACTGAAGCGCTCTCTCCACGGCACTGCCTGCTCTGTATATTCACCTTAATTTCCATTTTGTAGGCCCCAATGTGAGAATAATTTTTAAAAATGAGACTTTTAGTCTGAATATAATAATGACTAACTATCCTCCTTCAAATGTGATTTGAGTTTAAAATGTTTAAACTACAGAGAGTGGTTTAAGGTCCAACACGTGATCCACGTTGGTCCTTTTCTCTCCCCCTTTCACTCAGCCTCCTCCTTCTGTGTCTTTCTCATCTGGAGAAGCATCTCCGGGTGGGGATTCTAGTGATGGTGTCTGTGTGTAAGGGAGCCACACACCCTCGGCTCACGCCGGTTTGCACTGAAGTAGTCTCATGTTTATGCCCCGTGACTCCAACCAGACAGTGCACTTTGAGGCTGGAAACCATGTAATACAGCGTAGGACTTACACAGAATGGAGGCTCTAATACCAACTCTATAAAAAGAAAATAGGAGAAAAAGCAGCAAAGGTAACAGAGGGATGCCATAGTTTGTGCCGAATGTGCTTCAGCTTTGAAATCCAGAGTTAGAGAGATAGGTGATTGAAACTTTGCCCAGGGTGTGATTGACTTGTCCTCCCTTCAGAGTGTTTCTACTGTGCAAAGTGAATCCCCTTGATTTTCTGGGAACAGAGGCAGACCACGGGTAACATGAACATGTGCATTAGTCTTATATCTCCTGGGAAGATGATAGTCCCTTATCTCTACAAAACCCTCATCCATCCATCCATCTGGTCACCCTTTATCCATCCATCTACCATTCAGCTTTTAACAACCATTCATCATCTGTGCATTCCTCACCGTGCACCATCCACCCATCCAGACACCACACCCGACCAGCCGGCGAGCACGAAGTCTTTACTGCCCACCAGCTGCTGATGCACCGGGGGTGCTGTATTGACATTGGCAGGTGTGATATTATCTTTGCCTTCTAGAAACTCACGCCAAGGGACACAACAAAGATTTTCAGTGACAGAAAGGGAAGAGTTGTGATATACAAAGAGGTAAGATTTTGTGGGCATCTGATTCCCAAAATAATCTCTGGGATTAGCTGAGTCCACTTAACCGCCTTGAGGAATGAATGAGGTGTAACCCAGTGCTTAACAATTTACCATTTATATTCGACCTAACATAACAAATGGAGCAACTATATGTATTGCTTTACCTCAAACGTAAGTCATGTTGATTTGCAAGATCTGCCTTTATCTTAGGTACTGCTGAGCAATCTTAGGGAATGACTACATCAGTTTGGGAGATCAAAGCATTAGAACGTCAGTGGGATGACCAACCGCAATAAATTTAAAACCCGAGAAGGAACCAGGAGAAAACCTGCATGTCCCAACTTTGCTCTACAGTGAAGGAAGAACAAAATCTCATCCATGAATTCACATCTTCTGCCGGCATGCTCATAGGTTTCTAGCTGAAATTCACAGTGCCATGAAGTCCAGAGATCCTCAGGCAGAGAATTTATCTTTAAGTGGTTCACAGCCAGTGGTGCTCCCAGATTATAGTGAATAATGAATGAAAAACTTCAGAAGACTCCAACCTCTATTCAGGTACGGTGATTACACAATGCCTTTGATAGAAAGAGGCATGCCAATTTCTGAGAATACAAAGTGCAAAAGTAATCGCCCTTGAACCCATGTTTATAAGTAGTCATATGAATTGTGTGTGTATTCAAAATGTGACTCTCTGGTTTGTTATAAGTGGACAAGCTACTGAGCAGGACAGGCCAGTGGATACGTAGGGCCATGATATAAATTTGTGGCTAACTGTTGGTGCAGTTATCAACCATACCTGGCAGCACACGTGCGATGGCTCTCCTCTGGCTGAGCCTTGGATTTTCCTTCTTACAATCAATCATATAGACGGAACAGATTATAGACACAATCCTGTTCATATGCACAGATTTCTACAGCTGGTAGATACATTTAGAACATCATCTTACAAGTGGTGAGATTCCTTCATTTCATGTTTGTCAAACAAGAGAATTTTGATGACTAATAAAAGTCTATGGGGATTAATGTATAATATTTTTATATAAGAAGGAGACTTTTAAGAAGACGTTTTTTTGAGTTTTTCTCATATTTTGGGAAAACATTCTAATTTCTTTGACATATTGAAAAGTCTCACTTTTGCAAGGCTCCTTTAGAATTAAACTCTGAGAGACATGAACAATCATTTTCAAAGTGAAATCAACATTTGGAGCTGCAATAAGCAAGTCTTAGAGCTGATTATATAATTCAGCACCACTAAAAGTTCTGAGAGGTAGATGGGGACAGATACTTTTGCCAGAATTCACCTCACTGAGCCTTGAGCTCTAGGCCACATGACCAGAGGGCAGAGAGTGGTCCCAGTACACTTAGGGATGTCAGAGGAAATGCCCCCTCTGAGCCACAGGTCTGCGTGGGTGCAGGAAGTGTCCCCTCTGAGCCGCAGTCTGCGTGGGTTCAGGACACGCCCCCTCTGAGCCGCAGGTCTGCATGGGTGCAGGATGTGCCCTCTCTGAGCCACTAGTCTGCATAGGTGCAGGATGCACCCCCTCTGAGCTGCAGGTCTGCATGGGTGCAAGACGTGCCCCCTCTGAGCCGCAGGTCTGTGTGGGTATAGGACACACCCTCTCTGAGCCGCAGTCTGCATGGGTACAGGATGCGCCCCCTCTGAGCCGCAGGTCTGCGTGGGTGCAGGACGCACCCTCTCTGAGCCGCAGGTCTGCATGGGTGCAGGAAGCGCCCCCTCTAAGCAGCAGGTCTGCATGGGTGCAGGATGTGCCCTCTCTGAGCCACTAGTCTGCGTAGGTGCAGGATGCACCCCCTCTGAGCTGCAGGTCTGCATGGGTGCACGACGTGCCCCCTCTGAGC
>NW_003852583.1:843989-857265 GCF_000181295.1 Otolemur garnettii
CTGAGCCACAGGTCTGCATGGGTGCAGGACTTGCCCCCTCTGAGCCACAGGTCTGCGTGGGTGCAGGACGTACTCAGTGGATATTGGTGGAGCTTGTCCTGCCAGTCAGGCTCCTGTCTCGGTGCTGGGAGAACAGTGAGGGTGGAGGTCTTTGTCCATGATGCACATTCTGGGGGTGCTAGTCCTGAACATATTATTCTAATAGGGGTTTTGTGTCCTCGTGGCTTTAGACCTACAGTAGCTCCTGGAGAGTGAGAACCGTCACTAATACTAGTGTGTTAAGAAATGAATCTCCAGGAGTCTCAACCTCTGAGCTGCTAAACTGAGACTAATTCTGAAAGTGGAACATCTCAAAGAGTTAACAATGAGAAGCTTGGAAGAGGAGATATAGCATACCAGGGAAGGGAAAACTCCTTAGACTACTGTTAAAGTAGGATGTAAGGCTATGGTGTGTGTACCTATGTGATTTTTAAAATTAATTTGCTTATGAAAATGTATAAATTTAGTCTATGGGATCATCTTTTCAACCTTTCCCCCCATTTGTGTCCCCTAAAATACTGTGCTGACTGCTACTCTGAACTGAGAGAGTGCAGATCCGGGCAGGTGTTCCGGTCGGGACCACAGTGAGGCGAGGAGAGGGATGTGTGGTTAAATATCTGGAATATCCTGTGACAAATGTTCTGATTTAAACAGAAGATACAGAGGCCGGACATCAGGAGTGAGTGACTACGTTTGCTCAGGGTGGAAACGAGGTGAAGGCTGATACACGAGCAAAGCCACGGAGGGATCAGAATGGAGGTGCGCCTTGAGGACATGATGGAAGGTCCCCTGTTGCACCGACTGTGCTTGCTTCAACGTGGCTTCTGTCTACATTTAATGTTTCTAGAAGGGCCTGCAGGGAAATATCACTGGAAGGGGTGCGTAGTCACAGAACACAGACAATGACAACTTATTCTCACTTCTCCGTGACTGTTCACTGACCCCAAAGAGCTTCACAAATACCTGCTCATCCTTCGCTCCCCCAGGTTGGAGACATAGGCTTCCATGGCTGTGTCCAAACAGAACAGAGGCCGGGGGCCATAGCAAGAGGGATGGTTGGGATGTGACTCAGCCGACAATCTCAAACAGAATGCCTCACCTCTGTCCACCGTGGACTAGACAAAGATTCTACCACTTCGCAAAAAAGGTACAAGGTTCCCTGGTTACAATGAGTCAGTCCCACTAATGTGTGCAAACTGTGTCCTGCACCCAACGTGTCTTTGGTTGTCCCAAGATTCTGAGTTCTTCTTTGCCTTTAAGACTTTGCCCTAAACCTTAAAAATCCCTTAGTGCTTGCCTTGTGTTTATTTTTATGGACCTATTTAAGTTCTCGAAGACCCAAATTAAGGTGTTGGTTTTTTTTTTTCAAATAAAACAAATTGAAGTTAAAACTAACCACATGTCTCAGTTCAACCAGGCTGCCTTGTGATTCTTAAAAAATAAAAATAAGTGAATAAGTGCTTTTCAAAGTGATATTTTAACCTCCTGCCAACACTGTAGTAGTAAAATATGATTTTTTATTATCATTCAGATGTGAGTTTGGGGACATGATTGAGGTTTTCCTATAATCAGTAAAAATGAGGAAACAACTTAGAAATGTTTGGGCAACCTCCAAATAGAGCAGAAAAAAAGTTTTTAAAGGTGAGTGAGTTAATGTAGCACATGTTATAATAAAACTCAACAAAAAGTAGTCCTTATAGTCCAATATCTGGCATACAAACTCAGCCATTCTTCAGGGAGACTTTACTGCCTCCTTTCCAGGAGAGAGCCCTAATTACAACACAAACAACGGGCGGCGTGCGGAGGGGGCACGAGTAATTATCTAGTGCCCTGCCATGAGTGGGTGCACAGGAGCCTGTGCCCTATCAGGGGCTTTTTCCACCCCTTAAAAATTCTTTTGATTTACAATGTGTGACATTGGAAAAAAATTTGTCACCAAGTGTAAAAAGTGAGGTAGCAGAGAGCAAAAATTTGAATTGCATTGAAAGCAGTCTCTTTTTTTTTCCTCAAAGGCGACAGTGTCTTCTGTTACAGCGACTTTTATTTAAACATCCTACCTTTAGCTGAGTTCTCCATTTTCCAAGAAACCAGACAAACTGTGAGAATATGCCCAAATTCATCATCTGTAGTCCTTTGATCTTTTAACTGGATTTTGGATTTGTCTAGTTTCATCAAAAGTGATTAAATCACCATCTCTACAAACTAATATTTTCTAAATTTCCTCTTGAGGCATGGGCTCAAAGTTCATGATCGAATAGGTTTTAGTCACCCATGAATAAAACATAACTACAGTCAAGGGGAAAGGTGTTTAGGAACAGACGCACGTGAAGTCTCAGAAAACCGTCTTCAGTGGCTGCTGCTTGTCTGGGACGTGTGGCCTGAGCCAGGAGGGTCCCGGGAAAGAAGTCCTCTTGCGGGTCTGGGAGCAATGGGAACTCAGAGAGCCTGGTGCTCATGTGACCCCAAGTCCCCTAGTGTTTACGCTGCCCCGAATCCCCTGCACAGGGCTGCCCTAACGTCCACTGGGCTTCAGTCTAACACTGACAGAAGTTGATCAAAGCAGTAATGGCTGGGTGATACCATACTAAGCTGGATTAATGTAGGTGCTTTAAATACCAAATAAAAATGAGCACTGTTTTGAAATCCCAAATGTCCATTGTCGAGGCCTGCACAGGCACGAGCATCGCCAGAGGAAAAGCTGGGCCAGGAAGAAGCAGCTCTGGGAATGTCAGCGGGTCACATGGATGGGGCTCCAGAGTTTGGGTCCTCCCTCAGACGCACTCACGTGTGGGGAAGCCAGTGTGGGGAAGCCACAGGCACAAGTGACAGACCATGTGGCCGACACCCACAGGTGTGGCATGACAACAGTGTATGTGAAACAAGTCAGCTTCCAGGCTCGAGGCTGCAGTTAATGAAACAGGGACATTGAGGAAGCAGGTCTAGGAAGCCAGAAATGACCTCTCAAGGTCAGGGCAGGCCAGACAGTTTTTTCCCAGTGATTTGTTGCCAGAAAACCATGAGGGCAAAGCCAGGTATGTGGCCAATGTCTGACACTCAGAGGAGGCTGGAAGCAATTGCCTGTCTAGCCAGGATCTAACCTTCTATGGTGAACTATTGAGTTCACTGACTTTTCTTTTTCATATATATTTTCATCTAGATGTGTGGGTAGGTATAAGCAAAGGACAAATTTTTCCAGAAAAATCTACCAATATTTGGTCCAAGAGTCACATTTTTCTACACGTGAACTTGATGTTGGTCGGACAGAATCATCCACCTAAGGGTTATGTGCAGACCTATCTCCTTAGCTGTGAGCCAAATGTTCCACTGGGCTCATATTTCCCCAGAAATCTTTTGATTGCAAAAAAATTCGTCTTCTTTAATGCATACATCTAATAAGAAAAGTCACTGAGTCAGTTTGTATCATTGTTCAAACAGCACAGGTTCCCACAGTAAAGAGAGGAAACTTGCTTTGTAACCAGGTGTGCGCTGGGCAGGAGTCGGACTCACCACAGGTTTGGGATGGAGGCCACTATGGGTCTGCCACGCGGTGGCCATGTGGCCCGGCTCATATGCTGCTTTTCGTCTGGGCAAGATGAAGATACCAGCATGGAGAGACCTTCCTCCAGGGCCACTGTGCTCTGGGGTCCATTTTTAATGTAAACAAAGCAAAATTTAGTGAGCACAGGTTGGTACCTTAATTTAAAAAAATGCCAACACAGTCCTGTTTTATTGGATAGGGACCCGTTTAAAGGGTTAAGTTTTCTTAGGACAATGTTTCTCTTTAAACAGAGGCAGTCTTGAAAGGGAGCTGTAGAATTTTATTCAGCTTGACAGTGAATCTTTCTCAGAAATTAATCATCACCCTGAAGCTCTGTTGGGGGGTGTTTCCCCCTTCAAAATTCGAACTTTAAAGGAGTTCCAAAAAGCTAACTTTAGCAAAGCACCATTAGTCTAATTCTTATATAGAACTTTTAAGTTATGTTAAATTTTAGGCCTAAAGGTTTAATTTCCATGCTTTCTGGTTTTAAGCCAGACAGACTCCAAATATTCACTTTATATGCCTTCTTATGGTTTAATGTGTAGTAATTTTAGCATTTTAGAAATTTATTTTCCTAAAAGATGTGTTTCACCAATATTTCAGTGACGGGGGCAGGTGAGAGGTTTAACAGCAAACTTCTCAATTAAAATTATGAAGCTCATTAGTATAATTTGGAAAAAAAAGTATATAATATTCCACATTTCTCTTTCCATTTTATATGTATTTCATCCCAAATATTGAATAGAGGAATTAATAGTAAATACCTGAATGGGAATTTGTATTCAAAATATAAATTATATCAACATAGGCAAATAAGGAAGCCTTATATTTACCTAACAAACAAATGAAAATTATCTTATTTCACAGATTCTCATGCTGAGTCAAAGGGCAAAGCTACCCTGTGCCTGCCCTGCCAAAGGGAGTTTCCATCTGTTAGAAGCCTGTGTTACTCTGGGCCAGTCTCTCCACAGGGACAGTCTGTGGGGGTGGGGGACACGCATTGACCATGAATTTGCTGGAGACTTTGAGGGAGTCGGTTTCTCAGGTGTCCTTCTCCGTTACAGGGAGCAGGTGCACTCATCCGAGCTCTGAGAGGTGGGCGTACAGGGCAGAGGAGGCTGGAGCCTCAGAGGAGGTCACCAGGAACCTTTATGTCACTGGAAGGATGTAGATTTCATTTCCTCCTGAAAGTGGGCCTTACAGAGGGGTTCTGCAAGTGTGGTCCTGGTACCAGCAGCTTCACCCTCACCTGGGGCCACTTTAGACACTCAGATTCTGGGCCAACCCACACCTGTTCAGTTAGAGGGTGTGGGCCATAGTTTGATCCTGCCTCATAAGAACCACACCCCTCCCCCCCCAGGTTTTCTCAGTAGGGATCTACGGGGCGACCATCGAGGAAGGGCCCCGGGTGACCCTTCTAGGCTGGAACTGTCCACAAGTCTGTGGGCCATTGTGGGGAGCCTGGGCCCTCCCTCATGGGCCTCTTCACAACTGTTAGCTTACAGCTTTTCTTCCTTCAAGATTTCTACTAATTAAATATAGATAAATGAACTTCTTTCCCATCTATCACCTCTTCACATTCAAATATGGTATCTTTTTTTTTTTTTTTGTCAAATTTTGCAATCATGAAACAATTCAAAATTGGAGCCACACTCTTCCTAAGGAAGTGGCAGCCCCTTCCTCTAATGGTATCCCCAGCTGGGCGTAGTGTAGAGAAAACACATTGTTCTTGTAGAAGGTGCAGAGAGAGAGAGAGAGAGAGATGGAGAGAGGGAGAGCGGCTTCTGCTTGGAGATGTGTCCGTCTGGAGCTCATCCTCCAGGTTGTGTCCCAAGTTCTCTCTTGAACGTCAGATTTGAAATCCCCCATGGCATCCACGTTCCTCTCAGCCCAATGCAAATCCCGCTGTTCAGCGAGGACGCTGATCTTCCCCCCCAGTCCAGCCTTCTCCCAGCGCCTCTGAATCGACGGCTTAGGATTCTTACCCGGTCACACAGCAGAGTTTCCTGGGGCTCCTCTTCAGCCCTGCCCTTCCGACATTTTGCCTTTTGAGATTTTGAGACCAACATTCCAATTGTTATTCTTTTACCTTCAGTGACTTGTAACTGCCTCAAACTTTGCCCCCTTTCAGGTCCTCTCCTCCTCTGAGGTAGGTGACAGGTGCAGTTATTTGCTTCAGGGAATGAGGCAGGAAGCCGGATGTGAATGTGCTGCTACTCACCTGCCTTCAGCCTCCGCTCACATGAGGACTTCTGAAATTTCAAGCTGATGCCACAGGCTTCACTGTGTGCATTGTATGATTGTGGCCATGGCAGAGCTACCACATCCTACCACACGGTAGTGTGTGTCCAGAGCCCCAAGAACTGTGGCACGGGTCCTGGGAGCAATAGTTAAGGTAGATATTTCTGTTTTACGTGAGTATAGTGTAAAAACTCAACGTTTGACAGGTGAATCATTATGTACAAATGATTTTTCCACTGAGAAGTGCATTGAATTAGCTGGGAAGCTTTCTAAATCTCCACATTCCCAGGGACCATCTGCCCTCAAAAGGAGTCAGAATTACTGAGCTCAAATAAAGGATCTGTCAGATGAATTGGACAGTCCTGGTAGCTGGACACAGCTTCGTGGTGACTGTCAGTTACTCCGTGGTGGCAGTAGTGGTTGTGACTCAGTCGCTGTACCTTCCTCCCTAGCCACAGTGGGGTGTGTGGTTTAAGGGCATTTCTGTGTGGATGTGTGGATTTCTGGCTGGCCTTAGGACACACGCCACCACCTGCAGGTGGGACCCCATTTTCACGGTCTGTATCCCACCCTCCATCAGGACACACGCCACCACCTGCAGGTGGGACCCCGTTTTCACGGTCTGTATCCCACCCTCCATCAGGACACATGCCACCACCTGCAGGTGGGACCCCGTTTTCACGGTCTGTATCCCACCTTCCATCAGGACACACGCCACCACCTGCAGGTGGGACCCCGTTTTTACGGTCTGTATCCCACCCTCCATCAGGACACATGCCACCACCTGCAGGTGGGACCCCGTTTTCACGGTCTGTATCCCACCCTCCATCAGGACACATGCCACCACCTGCAGGTGGGACCCCATGTTCACGGTCTGTATCCCACCCTCCATCAGGACACACGCCACCACCTGCAGGTGGGACTCCATTTTCACGGTCTGTATCCCGCCCTCCATTCTCTGTCTTCCTTTTCATCACTGGAAATAAACGCTGCTCTTCAGGGGACCTCTTCTTGCCTCCCCAAGAAGCTTTTCTGCCTGTGAACTTTCTCATATCCACTGCATAGTCAGTGTGCCGTCTGCCACCTCTGCTGTCAGCAATGTGAGTGGAACTACTGTCACTGTGGCATGGCTCTCACTCGACCCAGAGTACACAGGTACTAACGGTGACAGTGAGGACTGTTTGGAAGCAACATAGAGAATGATGAAAAGAAGAATGGTTTAGGAGTCACAGCCATCTGCATCCTTTTCTCCTGGTGACATTTCAGCTGGCACTAATGTGTAATTGCCAAACTCCTGTGCAGCACCAGGCTGAACTGGAGTAGGAAACTTTGGTTCTTGTCCTTAGTTTGCTGGTAATTAGCTCTGTGACCACAGTCAACTAACTTTACCCCTTAGATCTAGTATCTTATTCACAAAGTCCTCCAGTGTCTGGAGATGCCCTGTTCTGCTTTTATTCTGAGTGTCATCATGGGCATGTCCCAGCTGCTGGCATCTAAGGTTTTTATTCTTTACCTGAGGACTCTGCGTTGGGCAGTGGTCTCATGGGCAGTGGTCTGTATCTCTTTGGGATGTGTGTTTCTAAGGCCTCACCACCATTTACCTCTTCTCTGCCAATATTAACTGGAAAATATTGTACCATCTACTAAAATTAACGAGGTTACTGCAATAAAGGAGTGTTAATTACGTGCGATTAATAAATACTTCTCTTTCTACTTGTTCTTGAGTATACATGTGTTTACACAACAATTGCTAGAATTGGAAATTTCTCAAATGATACAAATTCCATTTGGGACTCACATTCTTTAAGGATTTGAGGGGAGAAGGCCAGGCATGAACGGGATTGTGTGCCAGAGACCAGCCTGTGATACTCACTTAGGTCCACATGGCAGATGGCAGGTGGAAGAAACTGAGGCTCCGGGTAGGTGCAGGTGCCCAGCAGCCTCAGAGCAGAGATGGGGTTGAAAACGAGGCCTGCTCTGCTAAGCAGAGGGGAAGACCCATGTGCACGTTCCCAGGCAGCATCTGGGCCACGGTGCTGGGGGAGAAACCCACAGTTGAGCCTTTGATTTATTTTGTTTTCAATTTGCATTTAGAAAAACCTTCAATGAAAACTTTTGAAACAGATCTCAAAATTGCTAATTATGGTAGATTTTAAAAAGAGGAAAAGTAATATCTGCATTGCAGAGTATAGCTAGGCCCCGACTTACGATGATTCGACTTACCATTTTTCAAATTTACGGTGGTACTAAAGCAGCAGTGTTCAGTGGGAGGTGACAAGATGCTTTCTCTTGGGAGGGCTGAGCCATCACCAGGGAGAACGGCTGAGGCTCTGCTGTAGGAGCTGCCAAGCACATGTTCCTGGTGGACTAGGTCAGGGTCAGCTACCACATTCGCCAGGTTAGGGGGATCCAGGGCATTTTCCACTTAGACACTGTCAACCCACAAAGGCTTTATGGGACTGAACCCCACTGTGAATGAAGGGGGGTTCTTTGCTTCAGAACGAAGGCTCTCAGCAATGCTGCTCTTCAGGGACCTTGACGACTGCCTCACCGCTCTCCTTTGAGCTCCTTTGACCAAAGAGTAGGAGGCGTATGGCTCAGGCGTAGGGGTGCATTTGACCACGTTGGTCACCATAAGAGGGGGCTTCTGAATTTATCTCAGTTGC
This sequence comes from Otolemur garnettii, assembly GCF_000181295.1. Lineage (NCBI taxonomy): Eukaryota > Metazoa > Chordata > Mammalia > Primates > Galagidae > Otolemur > Otolemur garnettii. The sequence goes on from NW_003852583.1 coordinate 852,474, forward strand.
TAGGTACTGACTTATCCTTTTTAATCCATCAGTTCCTAGTGAGGGTTTAAATAGAATTTGATGCTCTGATTTAACTAAATGTGCCCACTAAATTTAGTACAGTCATTCCGCTTAAAATTTAATAAGGAGTATGCAGCGAAGTCCTGAAACCCAGGTGGGATAAGTGATGTGCTTCAGAAGGCTGACAGGCCGCCCTGCTCTCATAAATGCTTTGAGCTCTGGGAAAGTAGACAATATTCCACTCTTTCAGGGCATTTCCAGTGTTATCTTCAAGTATGTAGTTATTGCAAATGGGAAACTGTGGCGTCTCATGCCTACCATTCCATGTGTGGCATTGTGTTCCTCAAACCCCAGGCTTTCCATGAGCTTGCTGGTGCACACATGCGACAACAGGTGGCCTCTGGCATCCCTCTGCAGAGGGTCAGTCTCGGAGGGAGACAGACCCCACCCAGACAGAAAAGGCGCTATGACGCAGAGGCGCAGTGACACAGATGGGCCATGATACAGAGATACAGTGACACAAAGGCGCCGTAACGCAGAGGCGCAGTGACACAGAGGCGCCGTGACGCAGAGGCGTAGTGACTCAGAGGTGCCGTGAGGCAGAGGCACAGTGACGCAGAGCCCCTATGACGCAGAGGCGCCGTGACGCAGAGGCGTAGTGACTCAGAGGTGCCGTGAGGCAGAGGCACAGTGACGCAGAGCCCCTATGACCCAGAGGCGCCGTGACGCAGAGGCGCTCTGACACAGAGGTGCCCTGATGGCCTAGGTGTTTCCACAGCGTCTTCCGCCCCTCTCTCCAGGCCCCGGTGGGACAGACTGAGGGTGGTCTTTTCCTCCTGCCGGGCAGCTGTGGTGCTGTTCACGTTTACCAGCGCCTGGCAGAAGGACTGCACGTAGTAGGCACTCACTGCATACTCGGAGACGGGAGATGGATTAAGTCAGCGCGGTGGGTGTCAGGGCATAGCGGGTGCTGGCCGCAGATCGGCACTTCTTGGCCGCGGCTCCTGCTCCTTCCCTCGTGTGACTTTCTCAGCCCCGTGTCTGCTGCTTGGCTGGACCACTGCGTGGACCTCGAGCTCTCCACCTGGGATTTTGTTCCTCTGGTGACCGGAAGGACTGCGTTCCGCTCACCCCGTGCAGGAGCACACAGGTCCTGCAGGAGCTCGAGGCAGAGAGGGTGGTCATGACCTCTGTCTACTGGCACCTGTGCTCTCCCACCCTCTCTGCAGCTCTCCCTCGTTCTGGGGGTTCCTCCCATGAGCTCTGCCCTGCCCGCGCTCCTCGAGCCCCAGTCCCACCTCGCCATGCAGAGGTAGCCCCAAGGCCCCTGGATTTACGATGGATCATTGGCTCAGCCATACCCATCTGTATACTGGGTGACCTTTATGATGGGGCAATCACTCCTGGGGGATGGGGACTCTTTTGGCGAAACAGTCCTGATTTTTAACAATTTGTCCCCTGTCCTGTGGCATTTTTAAAAAGTCCCGATATTTGGAAAGAATGCACCACACTAGGGAACGGTGGGAGAATGGGAAGGGAATATATGGTTTTTAGCTGCCATGTGGCTATTTCACCAGGATATGAGTTTTATATTATTTTTGTTAATTTTATAATGTTAAACTTTAATAATAAACAATTGTTGAGAACTGATTATCGAGAACTGCTTATCAAAGTTTGCATTGTTGATCAGTTGTTAGAATTCAACCACCATTGTTTGGACTTAATGAACAATGGCATTTTTTGGCCTTGGCAATGACGGGAACATTTTGTAACTGTCATACCATATACATGTACTACGTGCTAGTGCTAGTTAAACAAGTGATGTCAACAAATCAGCTATTCAGATAATTTAGGTAAGTTATTTATTTATTTATTTCATGAATTTAGCAGGCAGTACTCGTATTGTTTATATTTTATAGTGACAGCAAAAACTCTAGCGCCAGCCTTGAAAGCGACACCTACGACTTATGAGGTATCATTATTAAAAATATATATTGATAAGGAAAAGGTTAAATCTTGGCCATCAGCAAAAATCACAATAGAGAACAAATGGTTAGAAATATTTTTAAAAAATTTCCCTCCCGAGATTCAAGGCCCCAGAACCTCAGGCCTGTGTCCCTGGCACCAGCAGACTGCTGTCCCTGGTGTGGCACTTTCCGTGTGGAGGTTCCCCAGCCTCCTCCCACCAGACTCAACTGTCTGACATCCACCCTGCTAATGGCATCACCCAAGCGTGTGTATTATTTTCTGATTTTCGATGTTTGCATGTGAGCTGTCTGTTTCTCCACCTAGTTAATCATTTGCATCTCCTCTAGATACCCAGCAGGAAACCCAGCTGGGGGCGTAACATTAAAAGTATATTCAGGGGCGTTTTGCAGGGCCTTAGACTCAAAGGCAGGCAGAGGAGGGGGCACCCAGACACAGGCTCCCTCAGAAGTGCTCCTGCTGTTTCCCCATGACCCAAGGTGTCCTTGGCCTGTGACTCTGCCATTAAGCCACTCTGAGCATCCCTTTTGATACAAAGGGTCCCACTAGCTTTTAATAAAATATAATTTGCTGCTTGTTAGGGAAAATTCTGTGAAGCAATAGATTTTTGTAGCTATAGTCCCCAGCAACAGGGAGTTTTTAACAGTCTAGGTTGCCTTTGTAAATCTCTGTCTGGAGATACAATTTGCCAGAGCCAGGGTTCTGTCCTAGAACTGAGGGAAAATGGTGCCGGTAGGTTTTCCAGCAGTTCCAAAGTTGGAATTAGTCATAATAAGTCAACTGAGGTAGATCAACACATCTGTTACCTAAGTGACAATGGCCTGTTACTGAGTACTATCTTTTTGCAGAAATTAGGAATTATAGGCATTACAGTCTTCCTGAGAGGGCAGATGATTGCAAATTGTTCCAGCAAAAAATGATTTTTCTTTTCTATTTCATGCACGTGACGCCTGTGAAGACTGATGTTTCTCTCCCCACCGATCTTTTATCCAGCACAAGCATAGCTTCCCCCAAGAAAAACAGTAAAAGCTATCAAGATCAGAATTGCATCCTAACTTTTATTGTGCGGGTTGCCAAAGGCCACTGGGTTTCTATTGTGCAGAGAAAAGACGGCAACAATGTTCTTGCAATTGGAGCTCCCATGACAAGCCAGCTAATTTATAGGTGAGGGGAGATGCATGCAGCTGGAGCTCTTCAGCTGGTAATAGCAACGCTAATCTCCACCTCGGAGGCAGGCCGCCTCGTCTCGTGCAGCAGTGTGATGCCAAGTGGCTGGAGCAGAGGTGCAATGCTCAGCCATAATTTAAAGGACTATGACATGAAGAAAGTGTTATGATGTTTAACTTATAGGGCATCCAAATGTCACAGACCCAAGCAAGTTCCTATTAGCAATAACTCAGGTCCTCTGAAGGGAATTGACATTCAAAACTGATGAGCGCTGGTCCCTGGGCTCTGCTCCGACCTAGCCTCGCCCAGGCCACTCGGTAACCTGAGTGGCCCAGGGGTCAAACCATGATAGCCCTCTTCAATTTAAAGAGCTGCTTCTCCCTGGCTGCTGGGGCTCTGACTCGGCACAATAAATTTCCCAAAGAGCATAAAGAGCCATCTAGTGTATATCAAATCAATATCACTGTGGCTTGCAGCGATATCTGAGGCTACAGTTCACAAAATAAACTAGCCCAGGGGCTGCGTTTCTGCCCTTGGCAATCAATCAGGATCCCAGGTCATGGATTTTAGTGTAAATTAACACAGCAGAAAGCAGCACACTCCCCAGACGATGATATAATGTGGGGGTTGCTTTTTTTCTTTTTAACTCAATTTCATTGCTTATGTTCAGAGATGATGTTACACTAAAGAGGAATAATAAAAAGCACTGGCTAGGAAAATAGTGGAAACCAGAGAATAAAACATTAATATTCTTCTGACAAACGTACATAAAGAATGTTAAATTAGGTAAACCATTTTGAAGCATGAGGAGAGGATATAATTGCACTGGAACCTATTTGAGGGTGTAACACTTTCCAAAATATAGCTCTTCAAGTAGACAGCACTAGTTATATCCGATTCCTGCCTACAAATAATGGAAAAATGGATATATTTTATGAAAGTGTTCTCCCCAGTTCTCAGTGGTGCTGTGTGTCTGGGAAGGACCCAAGGATGGCTCCTTAATACACCCTCACAGATAAGCAGTGTACCCCCACCTCACCACGTAAACACCCCCAGTCTGTGAACTTGGAAAATATGTGCTGGTGTCATCTCTGCTTCTTTGTTGAGGAAGGAGTTGTCTTGTCCCCCAGGAAAAGGACCTAAGTGTCCCATACAATAATTCATAATGTACATATGCAGACCCATAAACAAAGATAAGGTTTAGAAAAAAACCTTGCAATTTATCAAAAACTTTGCTAATGTAGAGCTTAGTCTGAGAGAAGAGCCATCTGCATTATCTTCTATTTGGAAGGACTGAAGCGGATGATCACACCCTGATGGTGTCACATGGTCTGTCAGGACAGGGTGGTCACACCCCTCACCATCCATCCTGATGGTGTCACACGGTCTGTCAGGTCAGAGTGATCACACCCCTCGCCATCCACCCTGATGGTGTCACACAATCTGTCAGGTCAGGGTGATCACACCCCTCGCCATCCACCCTGATGGTGCCACACAATCTGTCAGGACAGGGTGGTCACACCCCTCGCCATCCACCCTGATGGTGCCACACAATCTGTCAGGACAGGGTGGTCACACCCCTCGCCATCCACCCTGATGGTGTCACACAATCTGTCAGGACAGGGTGGTCACACCCCTC
>NW_003852583.1:859109-867612 GCF_000181295.1 Otolemur garnettii
CACCCCTCACCATCCTCTCTGATGGTGTCACAGTCTCTCAGGGCAGCCTGAACGCACAGGGCATGATGAACGGCATGATTCTTTCCTACAGCTTAGAAGACATAATATCTGGGCCTGGATCAGTATCGACACAGGATACACACATTTGAATTCATACTTTTCATAATTAATACATTTTGTAACATTAAAATGCACACTTTAGGGCTACATGATATTTTTTTGTTCTCATGTAAGAGCAGGAGCTCCACAGTCACAGTGAAGAGTCACTGGGTGGACACGGCAGCTGATCGCTCTTCTCACGAGGAAGTGCTTCTGTTCCTACTTCAAATTGTTGGGACTTTCTGACCAGTGTCTAGTGAAACAGTGAAGAAAGGAGAGCTGGGACAACTCAGGGGCCTGACGTGACTCTAAGACAGCATGAGGGCTATTGTCAAGTGTAGGCTGGAGAGTCTAATTACAGCCTGCTTGTGTCCTTAAATCAAAACATAAATCCCTCTTTTTTTCAAGGCTTTTTAAAAAATTTTTTTGCACAACATGACAATTTGTCTGGGATCATCTTAGACCAAGCCATATTTCTAGGACAAATGTCATTTAGCTAAAAATATTTGAGAGTGTCTTAAAATAAAGCAAGCAATAATTTTTCTAAGTAACAACAACAACAAAAAATATGTGACACGAAATTAAAGCCACAACACTTCTACAAGGGAAATTTATAGCAAATAATGTCTACATTAGAAATGAAATATTTCTAATTGTTAACCTAATGTAGAAAAACAGAGCAATTTAAACACAGAATTGGTAGAAGGAAAGACATAACATTCAGAGCAAAATTACATGAAATATAGAATCAGAAATCAAAAGATCAATGAAATAAAAAGAGTTGGTTTTTGGAAACGATAGATAAAATAAACAAACCATTAGCTAGACCAAGGGAAAAAGATTAAGACTCAGATAGACACAATCACAGATAAAATGGAGGCTTTACAACTGATGCTACAGAAATACAAAGGATGTTAAAAGACTAGTGAATAACTACAAACCAAAACATTTGATAACATAGAAGAAATGGATACATTCCTGGAAACAAAATATTAAATTACAAATAATGGAAGAACTCAAGACATGATGGCCTCACAGGTGAATTCTACCAAACATGCAGAGAAGAAATGATACCATTCTCCTGCAATTATGGCAGAGGATGGAAAAGCAGAAAAGACACCTAAACCCATTGTATGAGGCCAGTATCAGCCTGATTCCAAACCCCAGAAAGGACACAGCAAAAAAAGAAAACTGTAGGCCAGCATCTCTGATGGGCATAGATTCAAAGAAAATATCAACAGGATGCTAGCAAACTCAATTCAACAGCACATTAAAAAGATGGTTCGCTATGATCAAGTGGTGTTCATCCCAGGAATGAAAGGATGGTTTAACATATGCCAGTCAATAAATGTGGTACACCTGATCAACAGAATGAAGAACATACACAATTTTTGATCTTTTCAGTCAGCATAGGAAAAGCATTAACAAAATGCACTTTTTTTAGGATAAGTTCTCAAACTTAGTTTGCAGAGCTGGTATGACCATAGCTCTGATGGCCATTCCAGGAAGAGTTCTAACATTGCTTTCAAGAGTGGAGTAGTCACTGGTGTCAGTTCATAGCTTCCTTAAGGGAGTACTTCAAAGGTGACCACAGTCATGAGTTCACAAACATAATTGTCCAACCATGAGTGTGGGTGTGTGTGTCTGTATGCACACACCCACAGTGAAGTAATGTTCAGTCACAGAAAGGATGCGATCTCAATATTTGAGGCAACATGGAGCGGATGAACCTGGAGAATGCACCATTAATGAAATAAATCAGATGTAGAAAGATAAGGACTTCATGATTTCACTGATTTGTACAGTCTAAAAATAAACCAAAAAGTTGATCTCATAGGAGTAAAAACCAGAACAGTGGCTACCAGAGAGGAACTGGGCAGGGAGAGCAAAGGGGAGGCTGGGAAGAGGCTGATCCACTGGTGCAAAGTCACAACTAAGAAACATAAATTCTGGTGTCCTCTTGCACAACGGGTGACTTTGATCAACAGTAAAAATATTGTCTGTTAAAAAATAGCTACAAGAGGTGCTTTCGAATATTCTCCCCACAATGCAATGGCAACTGCATGAGATGGATATGCACTAAATACCCTAATTGGCTCTTTATATGACATAGATGTAGCTAAACATGAATTCATATTCATAAATATGTGTGACTGCAATATGTCAAATAAAAAATTAAATATTAAATATGTAACAAACTAAAAAGAAAAAAACCCAAACTGAATAAGCCATTTGCAAGTACTAGAGGCTGATGAGAGATGAGAACTCCAGCCCACGACTGGAGGGGAGACAGCCGGGCCCTGCCTACAGCTCTGTAGCCACCAACAAGAGTCTTTCTTCGCAGATGGTAACACACTGGGGGTCCCTTAGCCATTCGGACCTGATGTTTTTTGGCCTGTTTCTGGGCTGCAGGGTCACACAGAAGGGTATATGCTATAGGAGGCTGCACTCTGGTCAGTTTAAATTAGAAGCTGAGTTTTGGAAATAATGCTTTGAATTGCTTAACTTTGGTAACAGAGACATATATGGGTGAACTTAAGCTCCAAAATAGTCTATGAGCCATGTCCACACACTTTTTTTTTAATAGACAGGACTCTAAAATGACGCTAATGACAAGGATACTAAAAATGTCACTTAGAAAAAAATATGCACAAAAATCCAAAAATATGCACAAAATATCCAAAATTCATGCACACAGACAACCTCTGTCTAAGTTACTTGAGTCACAGAGCAAGAATTTGGACATAATTCTAAGTTGGGTGTGGAAATGTGACAAGTGTCAGGCAGCCTGGCCAGTCACTGTTCTCTCTTTCAAGGTTCAGTTAAACAAGGTTCTGCAGGGCTCTATCACGTACATACCCAAGATGAACTTCAAAGGAGAGACTTGACATCATCTTGGTTTATAGCTCTTGACTCTGTAAACATGAGGAGTAAGTAGCTTAAGCCCAGCAGCCATGGAACTGTTCTGGTTAGGAGTCACTTCCCTTGCTATTGCTTTAAGGAATAAACTATCCCTCTGTGCCCCCAAAACTGTGGGTTCTGCTGTCATTGTAACATCTTCACCCAACAACTAACTTGACTGAGCAGTTTTAACTCAGTTAAATGACAACAATGGTAATTTGCCACTTTATAGACACAGTTTCAGTGGAAAATGCCAGTGAATGAGTATGTCAAACGACTGGCTAATTGACTGGGGGAGGTGATAGCTTCATCTTCTCACTGGCACTTTTGGCATCAAATAATCTTAAGTAATAGCATTCTTCCAAAGGAGAACCAAACAGCTGGGGCAGGAATCATAGCAGAAGAGTTTGGCCAAACACAGGTTCTGCTTCATAACTAATTCCAAATGGTCCTTGGAATTAAGTATTTTACTTTTTTACACATCATGCAGTTTTCTAGGAACCCCTGTGAATTTCCCAGCGTTTTTGAAGACAGTAGCCTACAACTCCCTGTGAGTATGACACGCAATGGTCACCACCTGATCATGGGCAGCACCTCATTCAAGAGTGACTTGCTAAGAAGTGGATGCAGGAGGCTGGGTGGTCCTGAAGGGGATGCTAAGGGGGACCAGAGCCAGTGAGCAAAGAAAGAAGGTTCTACAAGGAGCTGACATAGAGTCAGCTACCAAAAATGTAAGAAGACTGGTCAGAAGACTCAAGGTCAGCCGAGCGATTCTTAAGAACTGAGAAACTGAGCCCAAGACAGATGATGAACACTCAACGTCCATCATCCTTCTGGATCTGAATTTCTCAGCTACCCTGATTCTGTACTTTATTCTACACTCTTTATCTGGGACTCCTAACAATCTTGCTGGCCCTACCTTGACATACGTTAAGAACCCACCTATTGCTCTCCAAATCTCAGACAGGGCTGGGGTCTGAGCCTCCACCGCCCTCTCCTAAATAATTCTAGTAATCTATTTGTTCTCCTGATGTCTGCTTTGCCTTTGGAAGGCTGTTCTCACATGGTTCACAGAGTAATTTTATTAAAGTTTGAGTCTGCCTGCAGCTCCCTGAGTTCTAACTCTGCAGTGGTTTTCCTGCAGTGGGTGGGGGACGCGGCTTCCTGCCTCTCTCCCTGCGCACATGTTCCAGGGGCACTGGCTCCTTGCAGCTCCTCGGGAGTGACGGGGCAGTTCCTCCTCTCAACCTTTGCAGTGGCCATTCTCTCCATGGGAATTCTTCTCCCCCAGGTAACTTCTCAAGGAATTCCTTTACCTTCTTCAAATCTTACTTTCTTGACGAGGCTTAATCTACCCATCCATTTTAAAGCTGCAAGTGTGTTCCTTCCCCAGCCTGTGGGTGCTTCTGTGCCCCTCATTGCCTGGTGCTCATTGGCTCCTGGGAGGAGAGGCGTTCACTCAGCTGCACGTTGTTGCTGACCCTCTGAGCTCTCTGAGGGGACTCCCTGAGGGTGTTGAGCTTTTCATGTTTTTTTTCCACTGACATATCCCAAAAGGCTTCAGTAATATTTTCAATAAGAAGGGGCTCAAAAATACTTGCAGAGTGAAAACAAAAAAGAATCAATACTTGACAAAGATTCTCTTTAAAAAATGAGAGAGGCATCCTCTGTCCCATTGTCAGCTGCCATCCCATTTCTGTTAGGCCTAGCTGGACATCAGCCGGCCCTGAGGCATCTGGGCGCTGGCAGTCCAGCTAACCCAGCTGTGAGCTGGGTGGGGTGAGGGTCCCTGGTGTTCCTGGCTTACTAACAAGCATGCTGCTCAAGAGAGGGACTTTATGGATAGATACTGAACTTTCTCCTCTCCCAACATTACTCTGGTTTTAAGCTTGGAAAGAATTGAGTAGGTCATCACGGACAGTGTAGGACATTATTAAGGGATGTGTGTGTGTGACATATAAAGGATTTATAGTTGGATATTAAAAATCAGAGGAGGTCAGGCACAGTGGCTCATGCTTAGGATCCCAGTACTCTGGGAGGCTGAGATGGGTGAATTGCCTGAGCTCACAGATTCAAGACCAGCCTGAGCCAGAGCAAGGCCCCATTTCTCTCAAAAAAAAAAAAAAAATCTGGGCATTGTGGTGGGTATCTATAGTCCCAGCTACTCGGAAGGCTGAAGCAAGAGGATGGCTTGAGCCCAAGAGTTTGAGGTTGCTGTGAGCTGTGACACCATGGCACTCTACCAAGGATGACAAAGTGAGACTGTCTCAAAAAATAAAATAAAATAAAAATCATAGGAAAATAATAAATAGTTTCAACAAATTGCCCATCAAGATGTTCCCTGGAAACAAGATGCTCAGGCTACTATGACATGGCATCTATTGACAATATTGCTTCAGATCTCCCTTTTGGAAAATGCTATAATAGGGAAGAGGACTGTCCAGAAGGATTCTGTCTCACTGCGCTATTTAGATACACACAAACATCAGTGCATCCAGTTCATGAGTTTTCACATAATGTCCTAGTCTACTCAGGCTGCTGTAACAAAACACCTTAAACTGGGCAGCTTGTAAACCACAGAATTCATTCTTCACAGTTCTGGAGGATGCAAGTTCAAGATCAAGGCCCTGAAAAAGTTGGGGTCTGGTGTGGGCCAGTGTCCTAGTTCCCAGATGACATTTCCCAATTGTGTCCTGTCCTTACACAGTAGCACATACAAGGACGCTCAGGCAGGGCTCACTTGAAAGGGCACTAACACATCCTAACAAAGGCCCCACCTCCAGCTTCTCGCCCAGCAGGTGGGACTTCCAGATTTGCACTTTGAGGGATGCACAAACTTTTAGACCACCGGAGTGTGAGCTTGTTAGACCACCGGAGTGTGAGCTTGTTCGATGCTGCAGGGCACTATTTCAATAATGAGAGGAAAGCTGCACATTCAAGCTCATCTGTGCTTTATTTCCATGATGCTTGACCAATTAAATGACTTTTAATATCTTCATTTATTATTTTAATGTCATTAAAATATTCCATTAGACCCATGTTTTTAATCTAGAAAAAGTACACAGAAATCTCAAGAGTCATACAGAGTCCAGGGAGTGTTTCTCTATATGTGTCCCTCTGGTACCATCTAGGCTTCGCTGATTCATTCATTCATAAAGTGTCATAGTTTCCAAATTTCTTGGTAGAAAATATTTATATTTTTAACTTAAAATAATCAGGAAATCATTGAGTTGAAACATTGCCTAGGTTGGCTTTCATTATAATTGCTACATGAGAATGCTCACTTTTCTAGGTAGTAATTAGGTAAATTAAGGATAAATGATTTCTTCAAGTGGCTTATCTTACAGTTGTGGTTTTTTTTTCAAATTTGTGTCACTATGGGAAGCAATGAGTGCTGCCAAGAAAACAGTAGATAAATAAAAGCTTCTGAACTGAATTCATGGTCATGAACCCAAAAATTGAAACTGAGGCATTTAAGCAGAATACTGATGGAGCAGAATCTTATGTTTAGATATGACTTTGTTGAAAGAAAGTAAAATCAGCATACGCCTTTACTAAAATAAATACAAGTTTGGATGAAAAGGTATATAATTGATATTGCCAACCTAATTTTAATACAAAGGTAGAAATTAGAAAAGGGTGCCTATTTTTAATCTGGGTTATTTTGGGGGTACCATTTTTATTTAGCTGTCCTGACCACCTGAGTCTTAGTTATCCTGTTCACATTATGAGGCATTATATAATCTCTTAAACTCATTCAAGCTGTAAATGTCTAATACTTTATAATATTTGAGTTATTTTATAATCTTTATGTGACAGATAATTATCTCAGAGCCCCTTGAATGATCTTTTTTTTCAGTTTTTTTGATAAACATGCACAGCTGTTTTTCTCTTGAATTCACTGCATACAGTTGATATGTTTGAGTCACTTTTGTTGAAACCAAATTTTCATTAATAGCTGAGACCCAATATACTGAATAGTCTTCACAAAATTCAATACTTTTTTTCATCTGACATAAAATATTATTTGGACCAATAATTTGAACTAATATTCTAAAAATAAAATAAAGTTTATAGATTTAGCAAATAAAAATACAGAACCACCCAGGTAAATCTGAATTTTGGTAAACAATAAACATATATGTGTGTGTGTGTGTGTGTATTTATATATATACACTTTTTTTTCCTTAGGTAAAGTCTTACTCTGTCACCTTTACTCTGTCACACCTGGCACCCAAGTGCCATGGTGTCATCATGCTCACAGCAACCCCAAACATTTGGGCTCAAGTGATTCTCTTGCCTCAGTTTTTGCATTTTTAGTGGAGATAGGATGTAGCTCCTATTCAGACTGGTCTTGAACTCCTAAGTTCAAGCAATCCACTGCCTAGGCCTCCTGGAGCGTTAGGAATACAGGCGTGAGTCACTGCACCTGGCCACAGCAAACATTTAAAGTATGTTCCAGGCTCAGTGCCCATAGCACAGTGGTTATGGTGCCAGCCACGTACACCAAGGCTGGCAGGTTCAAACCCGTCCTGGGCCAGCTAAACAACAAAGAGAACTGCAATAAAAAATAGCCGGGTATTGTGGCCAGTGCCTGTATCCCCAGCTACTTGGGAGGCTGAGGCAAGAGAATTGCTGAAGTCCAGGGGTCTGAGGAGTCTGAGGTTGCTGTGAGCTGTGATGCCACAGCTCTCTACCGAGGGTGACATAGTGAGACTCTGTCTCAAAAAAAAAAAAAAAAGTATGTTCCAAATCTCATATAGGCCTTGCTCATACTAAAAATAAATGTGTTGCTTAACTAAAATTCACCCTCTTGGGTCCCCTGTATTCTTATTTAAATAAAACTAGAAATAAAACAAGTCTCTTAACATATCGCCTACTCTTTTTTGTTCAACACATTAATAAGCAACTCATCCCTGTGTGATATCTAGATTGGAATGTGGATTTGTAACTTTAGCTCACTCCTTTTGAGAAGAAAACATAATAAAATGTCTTAAACGATCTGAAGGAGAAGGTAAGAGATGAGGCCTTCTCCTCGGTGTGGCAGCTGGAATTGGGTAGGAAACCGATGCTTAATATGGGAGGTACAAGTTAGTGCTCTCCCGTCCCGAGGGGCTGTGGTCTCCCACCTCTGCCTCAGCAGCTGGCCTCATCTGGAAGGCATGGTGTGAGGGTCGATCTTATTGTCACCTTGGCAGGGACACGTGGCACCTGGACATTTGGTCAAACGTTATCCTGGTGTGACCGTGAGGATGTTTTCAGCCAGGTTCCCCTTTCCAAGGCTCACAGAGGAAAGCTGGACGCCCTCCCCAACAAGAATGGGTTTCATTCAATCAGCTGAAGGGGTAAAGAGAACAAAAAGCCCCCCCCCCAAAACAGAGACGCCCTGACTAGCTGCCTGTAGCTGGGGTTTAGTCTTTTCCTGAGGTGGGGGCTCTCTTGGGTCCCCTGTAACTGGGGTCTCATCTTTTCCTGAGGTGGGGGCTCTCTTGCGTCCCCTGTA
>NW_003852583.1:867775-869656 GCF_000181295.1 Otolemur garnettii
CCTGTAGCTGGGGTCTCATCTTTTCCTGAGGTGGGGGCTCTCTTGGGTCCCCTGTAGCTGGGGTCTCATCTTTTCCTGAGGTGGGGGCTCTCTTGCGTCCCCTGTTTGACAACTGCGGATCTGGACACTTGTTAGCTACACGGTCACCTGGGCCAGGTCCTTGCACTGAACATGCGCCTATTCTGTGGAGCTGGGATGTGCAGGGTAGAGCAGGGCCGAACTGAAGCTCTGTCCCCAGACCAGCTCCATATGGCTCTGGGGTCGTGAAGGGATTCAGAGTTGTCCCTCCGTAGAGGCCAGGAGCTGGGCCTCGACCCTGTATTCAAGGACAGTTTGAGGAAGGAGACTCAGCCTTGCGAAGTGAGCAGTACCCAGGCCGGAGCTGCTGGAAGAGGCATCAGGCAGTGAGGGAGGTGGACACCCTCCCTGCGCCCGGACAGGGCGGCACCAGCACGAAGCGTTCACGTCCATGGGAGGGGAAGCCTCAGCTCTGAGCAGATTCTCAAAGGGATCCTCAAGGAACAACAGCAAAAGCATAACCGCTCCCCGGGTGCAGAGTGGAGGGTGTGAGAAGGGGTGTCCACGGAAACCGCCCCTGAGTGCTGAGTGGAGGGTGTGAGAGGGGGTGTCCACGGAAACCGCCCCTGAGTGCTGAGTGGAGGGTGTGAGAAGGGGATGTCCATGGAAACCGCCCCCCGGGTGCTGAGTGGAGGGTGTGAGAAGGGGGTGTCCACGGCAGCAGCGCTCCTCATACCCTCCTCCACCTCACTGATACTGGCTTTGGCTCCCAGCTCAGAAGCTCTTCACATTTTCATGCAGATGAGCTCTGCACCTGAGATCCCTTAGCCAGCCTTCAGTATATTCTGGATGTTCAATTGCTTCATAACTGCCAGTATAGATCCACCAGTTCACAGAGTTCATTAAAAGGAAAGCAAGATTTTAAAAATATTTCTGTGTTTGTATGAACACGTAGTGTCATTATAATACAGTTTACACTCAACCTTAACCTAATTTGTCAGTTAATTTGAAAAGAAATGTTAAAATTATAGGGAAAGAGCTGGGAATAATCACACATTACTAAAAAGGCTCTATGTTTAACCCCAAGTCCCCACCCACCGTTTACACTTTAATTATATGTGAGTGCATATTGGTGGGAAAATGGGAATACTCTGAAGGCAAAGCCTCCATTTGGAAAGGACACTCAGATGGTACCCTGCCCAGACGTCCCCTCAGCAGTTACAGGCCACGTGGAAGGACTGCGCTGCCTCCATGGGCCTGAGTCCCTCATCAGCCACCGTGCAGGGCAGGGAGGTTCCTGAGTGAGCCTGGAACCAGTCCTGGTCCCCATTAGGGGGGACGGGAAGTCCTCCCTGAGGCCTGGCATCTGGGTATGCTGAGCCCACCAAACCATTGATTATTTTAAGCAGGCACAATTTGTCTTTGAAAGAGACACTTTTAAAAGCAAAAGAGCTTAAACAAACATGAAAGTAATCTAATTCAGACATAAACATAAAAGCTAATAAGATTACAATAAATTGATCTAAATATTACTTAAAACAATTAGAAATGATTTTTGGTGGAAAGCCATTTCAGTCAGGACACTTTTAGGTTTCATTAGGAGCAAACAGATTATTGCTTTCTAGAATATTTTCTTGTTTTTTATGACCTTCAAAGGAAGTGTCAGTGTAGGCAGACCTGTGAGTCACGACCTCTGTGGACAGCGAGAGAGCACTGTGTGGGGAGCCTCTCTGCTTTCAGTCTATCCCTCTCTGAACACTGTGGGGGGAGCCTCTCTGAGCACTGTGCGGGGAGCCTCTCTGCTCTCGGTCCATCCCTCTCTGAGCACTGTGCGGGGAGCCTCTCTGCTCTCGGTCCATCCCT
>NW_003852583.1:869883-872264 GCF_000181295.1 Otolemur garnettii
GGGGAGCCTCTCTGCTCTCGGTCCATCCCTGTCTGAGCACTGTGGGGGGAGCCTCTCTGCTCTTGGTCCGTCCCTCTCTGAGCACTGTGTGGGGAGCCTCTCTGCTCTCGGTCCATCCCTGTCTGAGCACTGTGTGGGGAGCCTCAACATAGCTGTGAAGATTTGGAGAGGAGACCTGCTTGACAGGATTTACTGAGTGTCGACTCAAGTAGGAGTGCTGATAAATATACACTTCATTCTCTATCTCTCTCCCTCTCTTTTCCCTTTTTTTTTTTTTTTTTTTGAGAGCGAACTCCATCTCTGGCAGCCTTTTAGATTAGAAGGAGGTATTATTTCTAAAGTTCTGTCACTTAGTCAAAAAGAGAGTTTTCAGCAGCATCTTGTAGATGCCTGGAGCTGGGTGCTGAGTGCTCCGTGTCAGCGTTTCCAAGAGAAAAACACAGTCACATCTGCCACAGAACATGGTGAGATTAACACCGTAAGTCAAAAGAAACCTCTGACATAAAATGTGTCTCATAGTTGTAGCAAACTTTCCCATTATAAATTTGTTTATGCATCAAACTAAGAAAAGAGTGTTGTAAACCTAATGTGGCACCTGCCTGGCAGTAAACACTCAGTCCAGACCAACAGTATCAGGGTTAGCACATCCGTTTTGATTTTTCTCAAAAGATGTGACAAGTTGGGCAAAGTGGGTAATGGGGGAATTAAATCTAAAAGTCGGTTTGACAAACATGGAAGGAACACTGGCGATTTTGACAATAATAGTAAAGCTTATTCTCAGCATCGTATGAATGGCATTTTGGTTTCTCACACTAAGGTTACGATGACTGGTCGTGGTTGTTATATTGGCGTTGGTTTGACAGCTCAAAGCTCTTCACGTTTTTATGCTGATGCTTGTTTATGGGTTTCATACAAAAGACGAATCTCTATTTGGAAGAGTGACGTCGTCAGTAAAAGCTCACGTGAGGACCATGTTACACTCCTTGGAGCGATCTTCAAATAGTGCTGCTTTACCCAAGAGTTTCTGAATGCTAAGCCTAAATGTAGCTGGAAAAAAACAGCCTTTACAGGTATAAAACTTGAACAAATAATATGTGAATCTCAAGAAAATGTAAATTGTGACGAAGTGAAATGCTTTAATGACATACTTGTCTTCTGTACGTATGCATTTTGAAGGTTCTGTATTTTAAGAATCGCCTTCAAGTCTTTACTGTTCCTCTACTTTCTAACCTGTAGAATCCCAGGTTATAATTCACATGTGAACGAAGACCTCGAGTATGAACTGATGTTGGCGTTTCTCATGAGCTCAGGAAGCAGCTTTGTGGAAGGTCCACATTCCCTGCAGGACAGACGGAGATGGACAGGCTCCCCGGTGGCCAGTGCAGCCACAGTCGTGCCGCCAGTACATTTCATTCCCTGCCCTGAAATGCCATTTTGTTCTTCTGTATCTGTCTAATTCTTCTTCTGTATTTTTGTATAAAGTATCATATGTAGGATAAATTAATAAGAGATACTAAAAGTGACAACTAGCTTTCCTCCCCCTTTTTGAGTAGAAAAGAATCCAAATACATTGTTAGTAAGTCATTTTTATCCATCCTTATTTTTTGTCTTGATCATCTTTATTGAGGCATCATTTAGTTATAACAAAAACTATTGGTTTTGAGGAAAACTATAGTGAGTTCTGGCAGATGTATATGGTCATTTAGCCACTTCGACAATTGCAATGTAGAACATTCCGTCACCCCAAAGGCTAACTTGCTGCCACCTGCACTCGACGTCCAGCCCTTGACCACTGTCTGCTTTCTGTCACTGTAGTTTTGACCTTTTCAGCAGCTCATCTCAGTGGAATCACACAGTGTGTCATGTCCCGCTGTGGCACGTCAGCCTGACGCTTCACACAGAAGCTGCATTCTGGGAAGACCCACCTGTGTCAGGTGGGCAGGTCTGTGCTGGCCCCACTGTCTCCAGCATAGGAATAGTCTTGCTTTCATTGTCCCCTCCCATACGGCACACTCAGATTTCCTTATCTCATAGCTAAACATCATCAGATATCAGGATTTGAAATATTCAGTCTCTTGTGACAGCCCTTGCTGACCTGTTCCTGGACTATTAGTGACACATCATTGCTCTTTGGTAATTATTCTTTTCATTAACTCAACTCGGCAAAAGCTTATGATGACCAAAGCAGTGAGAAAGGTTATTATATTTTTCATATTCCACCTGACTCCTAGTTAGTCTAAGGCCACTGACCTGCGAGAGTCCAGGAGATAAACTACAAACCCACGACCACAATTTCCCTTGTTTGATGAGTGACTTGAGTACTGTCCTGGTAGCCCTGGATTACTGGGTGCTTCCTCTGAGCCAAGAGTAATGAAGGCGTC
>NW_003852583.1:872855-874521 GCF_000181295.1 Otolemur garnettii
TAACCAAGACATTGCAATAATTGGTTATTTATACTATTTATTCTTATGCTGTTTGAGTGTAAACAAAAAGAAAATCCCTTTTCCTATTTAATCTAAAAATGTGTACCACCCATCTGTCAGAAAAAGTATAGTAGAGAATCTGAAGAAAGATAGATTATTTTGGAGTCTGGGGATTTGCCTGCAGATGAGAAGGAGACGGCCCCACAAATGGCTCAGAGAAATCTACTTACACAGTAATTCATAAGCATTCTCTGCTTAATGGGAATTCTTTGCCTCCAGAGTAGATAAAAATTCCACTATAAGGAGACTCATTGTTTTCATTATAAATTAGATGAGATTAAGCAAAATAAACACTAGATGTTGCAATGCATTTTTATTCCTTAAAAAACATGCAGTGTGGCTTGGTGCCTATAGCAATGGTTACGGCACCAGCCACATACACTGAGGGTGGCGGGTTTGAACCCGGCCTGGGCCAGCTAAACAACTGCAACACAAAAAGAGCTGGGCATTGTCGTGGGCGCCTGTAGTCCCAGCTACTTGGGAGACTGAGGCAAGAGAATTCCTTAAGCCCAAGAGTTGGAGGTTTCTGTGAGCTGTAACACAATAGCACTTTACCCAGGGCTATATAGTGAGACTCTGTCTCAAAAACAAAACAAAACAAAACAAACAAAAAAAAAAAAAAAAACATGCAGCATTCTCTCTGAACCAATAGTCTAGTATCTATGCCAGAGACGGGAAGTAATAAGCTCCAGATTTATTGCCTTTCTCCCGGTAGTGCTCCCTGCAGTGTAGATTGCTCTTCCTGATACCCTGTAAGTCTCCAGGTTCACACTCAAGACCCAGGTGTGAGCTCCAAGCAGCGGACCCACAGGGGATGCGGCACTCTGGACCATATTTGGTAGGAAGACTGCTGAAGCTACCTCACCTAAGGCAGGTAGCTCAAAATGCCCTAACAAAATACCATAGAAGGGGTGGCTGAAATAGCAGAAATGTATTTTCTCATAGTCCTTCAAGACAGAAGTCCAATCTCAAGATTCCCTGTGACTGAATTTCTGGGGAGAGCACTCTTCCTGGTTTGCACACAGCCTCCTTCTCACTGTGTCCTCACATGGCTGTTTTCTGAGCCTGTGCAGGTGGAAAATGAGAATCTGAGCTCTGGGGCTCTTCTCATGATGGCACTAATCCTACAGATCAGGGCCCAACACTGATGACCTTATTTAATTTTAAGTACTTCCCTACAGATCCCACTGTAAATATAACTGTCCTGGGAGTTAGCACCTCAATGCATGAATATGGGAGGGACATAATCATTCAGACCATGACCTTCTGCCCTTGGTTCCACAAAATTCATGTCCTTTAAATATGAAAAGCACATTCATTTAATCCTCAAATCCCCCACAGTCTTAACTCTCTTCAATATCAACTCTACTATTCAAAATCAAATCTCACTTAAATATCATTTAAACCTCCGATATGGGTGCAATGTGAGGTATAATTTAACTTAAGGAAAATTTCTCACTAGCTGTGAACATGTGAAAGCTAGCAAGTTATGTGCTTCCAAAATACAATGCTAGGGTAGTTAGAAGATAGACATTCCTGGTCATAAGATAGACATTCCTTGTCATAAGATAGACATTCCCGGTCAGAAGATAGACATTCCCGGTCA
>NW_003852583.1:876079-880427 GCF_000181295.1 Otolemur garnettii
TTATCATTTTTGCAGAAGAGGATAGGGTGGTAAGTTTCAAATGTTCAAGTTCTGGCTCCATTTTGACTGACAATCCCTTCAATGTCCCCCCTCTGCTCATAGCCCATCCTCAGCTGGAAGGACAAACCAGACTGCTCCTTCGACATTCTGCTTAGAAACATCTGCAAGGAACTATCCAGAAACGGTGATCTCAAGTTCTGCCGCCCACGGCACCCTGCAGCCCAGGTCAGCCCAGTTCTTCGTCACTTTATGACCGGGGTTGTCTGGCTTCTCTACAGTTTCCGATAATCTGTTCCTCCTTTCTATCTGAAATGTCACCAGCGTGACCCTCCATGTCCTCATTTCTACAAACATTTTGTTCAAGGAATTCTAGACATTCTCTAGAACACACCTCAAAACTCTGCCATCTCTGCCCACGACCCAGTTCCATAGGTTTTTCCCCATTCCGGCACTTCTGAGCAGCACTGCTGAGCAGGGGCATGAAGAAAGTGGCTTTAAGGGGGCGGGAGGAGTGCCCAGCCTGGAAAATGGACGTCTGGAGCCCAGTAGGGACATTCACCACACAACTCTGCTTGCCAAAAAAGGAAAAGAATGTGGGTATGAGGTAACCTAGGTAACCAATGACCAATAGAAAAAGGCAGTACTGTCTGGAGGTGTGGAGAGACCAATGAAAGAATTGCGGCCAATTTTAAACTCAGAGGAAGGGGTGTTCATGGCTCCGCAGGCCTGTGCACCTGTCTCTCTCACCTCTTCTCCTGCACGAGAGGGACCCACTTCCAACTCTCTTTGGAAGTGCTCTAAACTTGCTCTTTGTTCTTAAATAAAATTCTCTTTATTCCGTTGAGACTTGCACAGGTTGCTTTTTTGCTCTATTTACACCACCTGTGTCACTCCAGTTTTATTTTCTGTTTCCATCATTTTTGTTTTCAATTACTGACATGACTCAATTAAACTTTCTAGCTTAGCCGAGTAATCAGATCAGGTCAACTGGGTTTGGGAAACCAAAACCCCTGACCCCCAACCCCTGTGCTTCATACCAAAATCTGGATCAGCGAGGATTCTCCAGAGACACAGAATCAAGAGGACGCTGACTGTGCTCATTGCTGGGACCCTCCTCAGCTGACCTGCATGTGAGCATCCGTCAGCATGACCGGGACTATGGCCCTGCTGAGCTTCCTGACACTTCTGAATTCCAGGGCCCACATAGTCCAGAAAATGCAAACACCCATATCAATATTATGGGCTCCATTTGCTTTCAACTTTTGTCAGAATGTGTCAGTGCAAATTGCAAAGACTATAATTTCAAAAATTCTCTACAGTGACTGATTTTGGGTCCATTTTCCAGGTTCTGTAAATGCCAGTGCAGGGCTGCTGGACTGTGGGGTATTATGAAGACATGTCTATAAAGATGGTGCACAGTATCCCATCTGGGTGCCTGGCAGGGCTCTGCTGGGGCGAGGGTGGTCACAACCGCAGGAACCCTCCTTGCTCTTAGGAAAGTGACCAAGAAAGGCGAGCACTTGACAAACTGTCCCATACAAAGCCGTTCATCTCCTGGGCAGCCTGGTCTCGGGATTTGCTCTGGCATTGACCCGTGGGTCAGTGTGAAGAAGACACAGGTGTGCGGTGATGGTGTTTCAGTCTAGAGGAGGTTGATGGAGGGATAAATGATCATTTCTGTGCAACACAGAGGATGCTGAGGTGGGCTCAGACAAGGATCTGTGAGGTTGGCAGTGTGGGTGGAGTGGTGGTCAGAGCAGCCTCCACGGGAGGCCAGGGTGGGCAGGAGCGGTTGGGCAGTAGTTGGGCAGGATTAGGGCATGCTGAGAAGGAAGACTCATGAATAGAGGGGCCAGCACACCATGCTGACCAGCGGACATAGAGTGTGCAAGTCTCATTGTAGGAGTGCACCTTGGCTCCTGTGGGCTAGACCCTGGGAGCGCATGCATGCTTGACGCTAAGACAAGGCTTCCACCCTCTGATACACGTGTAGAGGGAACATTAGCTGAGCAATGTGGGGTGGCAGGTGCCCTGAGGAGGCAGGGAGAGCCCCACTCCCTTGGCAGTTACTGGGGCCACGTGCTCTCAAGTGGGGAAAGGAAGACAGGAAAGGTCAGGAAACGTGTCCAAAGACACACACCTGGCAAGCAGGGAGGCCTGGGGCAGGCCAGCTGGTGCCCGGGCCATGTCAGATGTGTGTTGGTGAACCTGGTGGGAGACTGTGCATCAGGCTCTGCTGGCCACCGGGCTTCAGCTCCCAGGAGTAGAAACCCTTCTTCCATCACCCGTGGAACCTCACGTCTAAGTGACAGCCATGTCCTCTGCAGCAGTCTCCCTTGAGTCACATTCACAGGCAACATGGCCAGGAAGGAGGAGGCCAGCAGGTGTCCAGCCATGGTACAGGTCAGGCCCCAAGACCTGGCTCCCCACAGTTGTACCTCAAAAGCTGCAGGTGCTGAGTCTGCCAGTAGAAGCTGCAGCCCCTGGTTGGCCTCCTCTGGGGCCTGGTGTCTTCCCTCTCACCAACTCCTCTTACTCACCTTGCCAGCCTCTGCCATTGACCGTCTGACTCCCTGTCTCCATGAGATCAGGTTTTGAGCTGGTCCCACCCTCCCATAGGAGTGAGAACATGTGGCATTTGTCCTTCTGTGTCTGGCTCATTTCTCTTAAGATAACGACCTCCAGTTCATCCATGTTGCTGTGATGACATGATTTCCTTCTTTTTTAAGGCTGAATGGTGTCCCATTGTGTATATACACCACAGTTTTTGTGGTTCCTTGATGGGCACTGAGGTTGATTTCATATCTTTGCTATTTGCGACTAGAAGAGAAGATATGCAGTGTTACCAAGACTCAACAAGGATAAATATTCAAGGTGACGGAGCCCCCAAATACCTTGACCTGATCATTACATATTCTAGCACCGACACCCCATACACACGTGTGTAAAACATTGTGTATCAATAAAAACACATAAATACATGTTGCATATATAACCAAGAACAAAAAAGAGCTCTTAGAAGTCAGGCTGGGAATCCAGTCGCAGCCCCTCCTGCTTGTTTGAGCTTGGTCTCTCCTGAATAAGGAGCAGTCACAGAGCTCCAAGGGCAGGTGCTTATTCCGTAGCCAGAAGCTGCCCCAGGATTGTGGCCACGGGAAGCAGACAGCCCGGCCCCAGGATCGCAGCCACGGGAAGCAGGCAGCCCGGCCCGTGTCATCACCTGCCCCTCTTTGCCTTGGCCTTCTCTGCTCACTGGAAAGGCTGTTTCACACGTGGCGTCACATCCTCGAGTTTCCACCTGGGTGACGTGAGCAAGACGCTGTATGAGGAACGTGCATATTAAGGCCAAACTTGTCCTGACAGTCATTTTAAAAAACTTTCTATAATGTTAGGTTCATGTTGACGTATAGAAAATGTAAGAGATTCAGAGATCACTGTGTATTTTAGATACTTTTTCCTCACACCATTTGTTCTTTTTTTTTTTTTCCCTTCTTTTAAAGTCTGGATTTTCTTTTAAAATATGGAGTTATCTCACTACCTCTACTTTAAAAAGTAGGCATTATAGCTTATCTGCTAACCCTTCCAGAAAAGGTAATTTTCTACTATAAATACAGATTTGATAATTTTAGTCTCTTTGGGAAAAAGAAAAAGTGTTCAACCTTCTCAGAGAAACTACTTTGTACGTAGTAATTTGCTATTATTTAACTAATTATTGGCATGATCCCTCCAGAATCAGACCAGTTCGGGGAACGCCTCTCTCATTCTCAGTGACTCGGGAGAAGCAGCAGAGCCACACCCCTTTGGATCGCTCATGCAGGGACGGACACAGGAAGCAGGACAGGTCCTGGGCAGAACATCCTGCCCACATCTTCAAGCGGATACTGGTCAGTTGAGGGGGCAGGTGCTGTGTGCCCGGAGTCATCTGGGCAATGGCTACATTTTACAATTGTGCCAATCACTTCCCAGCCAGTCACCACTACAGGTTATGACTTTTTGAGGTGAGGGAACCTTGGGTTTGCCTCAAGCTGGTTAGTAAGTATTGCTAATGACAGCGTATCTGAGGAAATGGTGATTTCGTATAAAGATGATATGTCAGAAGCTGTCTCCCCTAAATGTCATCTTGAGTGTGGGATAACTTGTTTTCAAATAGACGAGAAGGGACTCTGATGCCTGAGCGAATCTTTTCACTGCCATGTTTGATGAACGGCACATCTGTGAGAAGGGCAACTGTGGCCAGGTGTGGGTTAAGGTTGGCCCCGACTGAATAAGCTGTCCTTCTTAGTGCTCAGGCCACATGTCAAGAGAAAGACGTGTCCTGTTGAGAATCCGGCCCCTGGCCACGAAAGCT
>NW_003852583.1:880554-884371 GCF_000181295.1 Otolemur garnettii
AGCTTTTAAAAGTACTGTACCCTAAACAACAGTCCGTACGCAAATAGAAAAGAAAACCATTCATATCTACCTTGTGATTTTGGTTCCGATGTGAGCTTGACAGTTCTCTGCGATGGCAACACCACGAGAGATCACCCAGGAACCAGGGACATGAGAAACTTGCGGAATGAACCGACCCGCTCTTTGCCGGACCCTGTGAGAGGGGCAGTTCCATCTGAAGGCTGGGTTTTCAGCAGAGTCCTGGCTGGTCCACTGTGACATGCAGGCAGCACAGGCTGGCAGGATGTTTGTACCCTCAGCCTGACCACGTGGCTCTCTGACACTCAGTTTTCTCCTGTATGGAGTTTCTGGAACTGGAATGTGAACATGCACTTGGAGAGATCAAATGCAGTAATAGTATGTCTGCAGCTTCTGACCCGCCCCGGGAACAGGCCCAGCCACCCAGTGAATGGTCCTTCAAAATGAAGCCACATAGCCCAGGCTTGTTAATGTATTAATGTGGAATTTTTTCATTTATTCGACCAAACTTTTGATACATTTCTCTGCTTTTTCACAGTCTATGATTACAAAATTTAGCATCATTCAATTAAATGCATGTCTAAGTGGAAAGCAGCAAGCTTCCTGGTGCAGGTCGTCCCCTGTTAATAGGCCAGCAGGTGCAGGGAGCCCCCCAGGGCCGCCGTCCTCCTCAGCACATTCAGATCTACAGCGCCCGGCAAGAACTGCCCAGCGGAGGAAGAAAATCATCAAGGCAAAAAGCACTCTCCATTTCCCCACAACTCCCCCTTGTTATTTATTTATCTATCTTTGCAATAAAGAAGAATTACCTTTGTAACGAAAAATACTGAAAATATTATAGATGGACTTTCCAACGTGGCATTTTGCAAACCCAGATTAAACCGATAGTCCATCCCCGCCATGCTGATGATGATGAACCTGGTCAGAATGGCAGCTTCCCAGCCATCTCCTTCAACATGGCTGCTTGTTACCATACTGGGGTGAACAGTGTCCCCGCATCCCTAAATGCACATCTACTCAAAACCTGAGTGTGACCTTATTTGTAAACTGCATCTTTACAGATGTCATCAAGTCCAGATGAGGCCCTAAATCCAAGGATGCTGTCCAGATAAAAAAGGAGATGACAGACACACAGAGACACAGGGGGAGGGGACCAGGTGAGGACAGGTGCAGGTATTACTAAGGCTCAGCCATAAACCAGCATTGACAGGAACCATCAAAGCTTGAAGAGGCAGAGAAGCAGCTGCCCACGTGTCCCTGGGATGGAGCACAGCGCTGTCCATGCCTCCATCAGACTTCTGCTTTAAAACTATCAGAGGGTGAACTTTTATTGTTTCAAGCCACCTGTCTGAAGCAGGTAGTCACAGCAGCCATGGACAGCTAGTGCAGCTCCTAGCCTCAGTTTCCTCACCCTAGACGGACCTCATCAGAGGTAAATGTGGACAGGTGGGAGCAGGGAGCTCTCACCCAGCAGTTGGCACTTCCAGGTGTCGGCCTGGCCTGCCTCTGGGGTCCCCACAGTGGGAGCCCCGCTGTGCTCCTCAGCTTCCTTGCTGCCCAATTTCCACATAAATTAAAAAGGGCAATTGAAAAGGTTGATGTGTAACATTCTGCTAATAAACATACAGGTAAAGCCCTATGAATAGATATGTTTAGGTTGGCTCCTGTGATAGCAAAAGTCCCTGGAAAACGTTTCCATGTTAGACCAAAATCAAATGGCAATGCGTGTTTGATGGTGTCTGCATGCAACTTAGCAGCATTTAGTTTCAGATATTCCTGCCACTTTTGAAAAATATATCGTGCACATTTGAATTTAAAGTGTTTATAAAGTAATAAATGAATGTGGTTTCTAGTAGCAAGGGCACCAGTAGCAATGCCTCCTTAAAGTATGATTAAAAATTAGTTTTGGATTTCTTGGGGCATGGGTTTGGGGGGGGCTAGTATCATTGTATCATCATCTGTATGTCCACCTGAGTTCTCAAAATGAAAACCTGGCCAACAATATCGTACATCAGCTGGTTTGGGGCCAGCCCTTTCCAAACGCTGCCCCTGAAAGTCATCGAGTCCGTACATGGGAATGGGAAGCTCACAGAGTTCAGGGCAAGGACGAGGTCGGTAGAGGCTGCAAAGCTGGGTGACCCTAGGTGAGCCGCTGGCACCCAGTGTGCCTTCCCACCCGTCGCTCTCAGGCCCTTCTTCCCCTGTCTGGGGTCTCTCTAGCTACTGTGCCCGACCTCTCATTCACCAGTGTGTGCCCTTCTCTTTCCCCCTGTCCTGCAGGGCCGGGCGTGCCGTGCTTGCTGGCACAGTCAGGGATCAGACACAGAGACAACATGTTAGTCCCCAGGGCTTCTTAGGAGGCCCAGGTGGGAATTTTGCCAAATAAATGGCAACTGAATCCACTCCGATTGCGGCCAGGTAGTTATGCTTCTAAAACATTCTCAATGCTTTTTCTGTTTTCTAAAATGTTATTGTAAAAAGTTAAAAATATGGAAATAAATTTAAAGGTAAAAGTATTGCTTTTTCAGTCCTACGACATGCTGGGTTTGCACCTTCCCTGTCAGCCTTGTCCGTCTGAGCACAAACACTTTGCTGAGTTGGATCCCAGACACACACACACACACACACACACACCCCTGTGCTGGCTGAGTTGGACCCCAGACACACACACACCTGTGCTCACGTTTCTCCTTGACCTAAGCATGCTCCTGGATGCTATGCAACTTGAATACATGTTAAATGACTCATTGTCTCTTCCAGTAAATATATTGGAATTTATCTTTCCCTCTATTCATAGACATTTAATAGTTTTTCTTCAAATAATGAGTGAGTTTTCTTTGTATGGTTGTCTTGGGTCTAGACTAAGAAGGGCTAAGTATACAAACTTGAAGCTGTGCTACAACACATGCTACATTTGTTTTAGTAGAAAACAATGTCGTGGACACCTGGTGTATAATGACACATTCTTGCTGACATAAAATACATTATTTCCTTGGGTGCATTCCTCAGAGTGGAACTCCTGAATTCAGGGGTTAACCCTCGAGCTGCCTTGAGCAACCTGCTGTTACCAGCTCTGTGTTTGGTCTGCACCCATGGTCAAGGCCATGGTGATGGCACGGGCCAGAGTTCTTCCTTTAATAAATGCTCATTTATTAGGGATATAGAAATCAACTATTAAACAATTAATGCCTAGTTTGAATAGTAAGTTTCCATGGCATCGCATCAGCGTGGACCCTTGCACGTTATGGATAAGAAGCAGCATCTCCCAGAGGTGGGTAGGAGCCCCACGTGCACTGAGGCGGCTGCAATAGGAAGGAGCCAATGGCACGATTTTGTGAATTCCAGGACCAACTTAGGGAGAGTCAGTCCAGTGTGTGGACCAGCTCACAGCACTGACGTGGTGCCAGGCAGCTGTCTTCTCAGTTAAGCTGCTAAAAGATTTCTTTCTCTGCTGCAGTATAAAATCTTTACTCACACTTTTTTTTTTTTTTTTTTAGTCAAAGACAATCTGTTAATTTATTCAAGTAGTGTCCACACCATGCTGGGCATCATGCTTGGAGCTCAGGATGAGAGCTGCCCACTCAGGAAAGCTCGATCCTGGGGAGCTTCTCACTGTGTGTGAGATAGGCAAGTGACCCAGCAGGGGCGCACAGGACAGACAACTAAGGACCCACTAGTGGGAGTCATGTCAGGCAGTGAAGCTGACAGGGGCAGCCAGGACAAGCCTCTTTGCTGAGATCACATATAAGCAGAGCTGTCAAGTGGAGTGAGAGGACAGCCCTGAGCTGGTCAGGGTCTT
>NW_003852583.1:884727-891008 GCF_000181295.1 Otolemur garnettii
GCTGGAGCTATGAGGTGGGGTGGGAAACGGCACAGAGTCTGAGAGCTCCACTGAGACTCAGCTGTGGGGCAAGAGGTGAACCCCGGGACTGAGAACAACTGGAAGCTTGTTTGTTTCCCCTCCACGACCAGGTGAGTTGTAACAGGTGCCCACTGCAGGCTGCCTCGAGCCCTTCAGAGCTATTCTCAGCATCCCCACGGTTTGTAACTAGCATGAGGAACGAACACACCTGTACGGTTGCCTCCCTGTCTTTGAAGATGAAGCTACTCCCCCAGTGTGCTCAGTAGCAATGTGGGGGCCCAATGAGGAATTGGGGTGCAGGTCTGAACCATGAGTGGCAGCAGCAGGGAGGTCAGCACCCCAGCCCTTCCTCGGAAGAAGCTCCAGAAAGCGTCAGGTAGCTGGTGAGGTCAGGGGCCTTGTCGGCAGAGGGGGCAGCTGGCTGCATCCCCGTGCAGGCAGTGAGTGAGGCTGGTGGTGCTTCTAGAGCTAAAGGCTGGCACAGAGTTAGCACTGGGGAAATGCATGTTGGAACGAAGGCGACAACAGGCCTGTGATTTGTGATTTGAAAACGTTTTCCTATGATTTATCCCACAAAAGTACATGTGAAATCTGACTAAATGTAGAATATAAATGTCTTAACAACTAAGACTATGTCATGAAGGCTGTGTTAACCAGTTGGATGAAAGTATTCCAAATTGTATATAGAAACAACCCACTGTACCCCATGATAGTATTAATGTACACAGCTATGACTTAATAAGAAATAAAAATAAAATAAAAACATTTGCTGCTAGTTTCTTGTTTTGGAATCTCTTCTTGTTTCTGTCCTGGTGTAATACTCAGACTCTGAGGGGAGAGGACAGACTTCACGAGTTGTGCTCAGGAGGGACTAAGAGCTGGCCTCTGAGTCCACCTCGGCCCATGGGGCTCAGGGCAGGTGTCTGAGGGACCCTTCTGTCCACATGTGCACCCTGTGGAGTCGTCCTCGCCTTCCAACCCTTTGCTCACAGAACCCGGTACAGAGGCTGACGTGGAACAGTGGCAGGAGGTGTGGAGAAATCTTTTGACACAAATGCATCCCTGTGTCTGTGAGAAGGGGACTGTGTAGCTACATGGGACATACAAATTTGTTTATTTGGGGACAGCAGGGCAACGAGGAACCAAGAGGAGAAATGGCCCCAACTACCAGACAGGCTCAGTCCAGAGGGGACAGCAGAGGAAGATGAAGGGGGCAAAACAGTCCTTCAACAGTTTGAGAGAACCTACAGAAAATGGGGTCTGCACACGCATTTTCTCTTGCCTTCTTGGCTCTGACAGAGAAGACGCAGTCACTGTGGGAATAGAGTTCTATGCCCATTATTAGTGATGTTAAAAGTGACTGAGTGGGAACGGGGAGGAATGTGCTGATGACACCGAATTATCAGGTTCATCAAGACCAGAGAGCCAAGGAAAGGCCCTGGATGGAACACAGATGAGCAACTGGGCAGCGCGACGGCTGATGCAATCCAGTATGGATGCCGCGCCACGGCTGACGCAATCCAGTGTGGACGCCGCGCGACGGCTGACGCAATCCAGTGTGGACGCCGCGCGACGGCTGACGCAATCCAGTGTGGACGCCGCGCGACGGCTGACGCAATCCACTGTGGATGCAGCACGACGGCTGACGCAATCCAGTGTGGATGGCACAAGGTGAAATTCACGGGGAGGAATGAATTGGATGCCTTGTCCATGCTGAGGAGCTCTGAATTAGTCGCAGCCTCCAGAGAATAAGATCTGAAACTCATCAGAGCTCAGTGCAAACATCTGCTCCGTGCAGAGCGCCAGTCAAAAAGAATGAACAAGGTGTCAGGCTGTGAAGGGGTGGATAAAAAAATGCATGAATGATTCAAAGTCAATATAGTGAAAACCCTTTGTCTAATCTTCTGTTGAAACCAAAAAATAGAAACATAAGGGGCAGGGGGCTGAGGTGAGAGGGGTCAGTTTCCCGTGCGTATGTTAAAGTTCCTGAAAGAAGGAAAGAAATCTGCAGGACGGTCCCCCGAGCTGCCTCCTGTGAGTGGATAGGGCGACAGACCAGGCAGAAAGGCCGAATCTGCTGGCACCATCTTCATTCAGGAAATGATTGTAGAAGACAAGACGTCACGAAATTCCAGGGAAAACATACTTCAGGCAGAATATCATGAGAGTTTCCTTCCAGAAGGGAACTGGTTTAGTTTCTGCAGGTGGCAAGCAGCTTAAGCTGGAACCAAGAGTTCAAGCAGGAGTTTCAAGAGAGTTTTGCCAGCACATCTGGCCCCGGCCATCAGGCAGAAGCCCCCGGAAAACCTCATTTCACGTTCATATTCAGAGTGTCCTTCACTTCTCCACGACAAGACCAGCTGCCTTCACACTCTCTGCCGGATACGCCTCATTCATTAGCCGCATGTGCCCCAGATTTAGCCTTAATTAGAAATATTGACAAGTTAGTTTTCTTGCAGCATTGATCTCTGTGTTTATTGAGAAGCCTCCCAGGACTTCACACACGCACAACTGGTTGTTCTGATTCTGCCTTTATGTCACCATCGCAATTTTTATCCAGTGATAGGAATCCTCCAAGGAGAATTTGTTCACTTTACTGAGCACTGATAAAGAAGTTATCACCAAAGTCTTTAAATCCTGCGCTTACTATAAATAAACTCTCTCCTTCGAAACAAATTAGGGTATGCTGCAAAAGGTGCCTCCTTTCTGCTCTTTCCTGAAATGAGACGTCGCACGGAATTCCATGCCGTGCTCTAGTTTAAGAGGCACAGGCTCAGACACAGCAGAACTCCAAGTGACAGCCCTCAGGCTGCTCTGCTGGGCCCTCCTGGATGGAACCGCTGCAGGTCGCATGTCACAGAGCTTCCTCTGTAGGACCTGATGAGAATCGCCTGCAGCCCCACTGGTCCATTTCTTTGTGCTGCTCTCCTGTTTCCAGCAGCTGTGCTGGATGGTACAGTGGCTCCAGTTCTTCTCCCTGCCTGCACTCTGGCCCAGCTCTGGTCGCTCTGCCACCTCTAACCACAAATCCTGTGTTTCTCTGGCTTTGGTTTAGCCAGTAGCATGAGGTGGAAGCACGGCTTTCATTTGTTCCCTGAAACCTCTGCCTTCATCATGAGGTGGATGTGACTGAGAGTTTGCCTGCTAATTCCCCGGGGAGGACCAGAGGACACACATTCACAAGAGGCCAGCCCTACGCAGCATGGCAGCGGGCCCAGGCTCACCGCAGTGTGTGCTCAGGAGAGTTGCCTGTGTCCCCAAGTGCCTGCAGACTTAACGTGCAAAATAGTAAGGAAGGGGCATGTCTTATATTGCACAACTTTGCACCAGAGCTGATATGCAGCTAGAGCTAACTTATGTATTTATTATTGTCTCTTTCTCTCCTTCTAGAAGGTAAGAATCCCTATCTGTTTTATTCACTATTTTTTCCCTGAAAATTAGAGAAGTCCTTGGCATGTTAGAAAATATCTTTAAATGATGGCATCCATCACTTAGCCAATTAGACTTAGCCATTGAATAGCTCTGCACTCAAATTTCAATGTTCTAGCCCTTTGGAGCATGGGTTAAAAGACTTTTTCTATGGAAAAAGCTGGATAATGTGAGGTTTCAGCTTTGGGGGGCACTGGATTCTTCTTTAATGTTTGCATTTTTGTCTTCCAACCCTCTAAAAATGTAAACAGCACTCATGGCTGGAGGACTGTTCAAAAAACAGCCTCCAGGCTGCAGTTTGCCCGCTGGCTAAGGACTGACTCCCCACGGGTGCATGCTGGTGACATTTGCAGGGTGACTGGCCAGGTGAACCTCAGGGCTCGCTCCCGTGGAACACCAGAGCTGCCGAGGCCACACCTGGCCCGAGCTTCTCTCTCTAGACTTGGCCTGGGAAGAGTGGCATTCTCGAGCCTCTGTGTTGCTGTGGCTCACACACACACCAGAAACTATCACGTTTACAACTTTTTCAGGCTTGCTTAGAAGACTCAAGTTTTTTTGGCCCACTGTAAAACCAGAAGGCTTTGGATATACATATGATACTAAGAGCTCATCTCTCTTTATTTATTAAGTTTTTCTCTTTTTAATTTTTGTTCTGCTCCAAATTTATACTCTATTTTTTCCCTTCTATGACTTATATAAAATTATGAAGTATCTGGATTCATCATTGGAAGAGGTAAAGAATATATAAAATAGATGTTTAAGTATGGTGCTTATAAATTAAGAAGATATGAACCAAATTGTGTACAAATCTGTAATTTTAAAAATAAGTAACAGAGTCATATTCTGTCATAATGAACCATTTCTTTTTTATTTAAAGAATAATTAAGTTTATATTTAGTTTTTGATGAAAACAGGTAGAGCAGAACCTCCATGGCTGACCACCCCCTAAGTTGACCTAATTCTCAGAGACTGGACCTGAGCCAGGTGTACACTTCAACACAGAAGGCCTATGTTGAACACTGCCATACGCCAACAGTTTATTACAGTCCCCTACATGGTCAACTTTATTTATAAAGGTTCCACTTTATTGATAAAATGAATTCCATCTGTTATACACAGATGTAGAGAGATGCACACACTGACACATTGCTTTAGACACCAACAGCAAATGCAATGTGAATATTATTTATAGCTGTGTTCTGGGCAAAGTGATTTATCTTTTGCACATGTAGAATATTTATGTGACAAGGACAGTTCTCTCAATAATATTTAGAAGGGACAGCATCTACTACATTGTAAAGTAATTATTTGCCTAAATGTTCTTTGTGCTAGAGTAGAAAGCAGAGTTTTTGTTTTAAATTGTTCTTGTATTTCCAAATACCTAGACAATTCCTTAGTATAGAGTTATATACTTGATGGAAATCAGTTGAATTTATCCATCTTCAAAAGCTTTGTATTTTCCATAAAGACATTATTATTCTGTATTATAAAAAATTGTGTAGTTTTCATGTTACACTGTTAATTTGCTTATCATAAGGAGATCTTGTATTACAAAATAGGAAACCAAGTCTTAGAAATGGCTGGGCTTATCCAAATGTAGGTATCTCCTTAATGGTGAAGCTTTGACCAGAATTCCAACCTGCTAACGGCTATCGAACGCTTGTCAGTGTGAAAATATGAACTGATCGAGTTGTCACTGTGGAGAAAGACTCTCTGCAGCCTAATGTATCTCAATTTCTTAGCAAGGAATTCCCGTGTTAAAATAGCCTACATGGGCTCGTTCCTGACATCTGTCTCCTCCAAGGCAGTGGTCACTCATTCAATTCTCACAAATTACGATGTGGATCTTCATGTCCCACTCTCCCTCTCGTTGCATTGATTCTCTGTGGCCTCCAAAACAACTGTGGAATCGGCCCTCCTGGAATGGCAGGGCTGACTAGTACTGGAGAGTGTCTAGTTCCTTCCTGAGCTGAACTCTGTTCTGATAAAATCTAGCTCTTCCAATTATTTCGACAAAAGATGAAGACAGAGAGTTTTTATATTGGTAACTAGAAGCAGGGAGATGAGCTACTCTGCTGGAACCAGATCCTCGCTCTGCTTTGTGTCCCTTCTCCCGGGCTCATTCCCACCCATGTCCCCCAGACTCTCTGTCACAGGAGCCTTCCTTCCCAAGTGTCCTGTCCTCCTGCTTCCAGGCACTGGCTGGACACAAGATGAGAGGAGGAGGGAAGCTAAAGTGATTCTCTGCCCACTCTCTGCTTCAAGGTGTGTTTTCTGACCATGGGTGTATCCAGCCAGGCTATGGGTGGCTCCAGGCAGCCCTGCCATGGCAATAGTTACATCCTCAGCTCAGCCCCTTCCTGGACTCTCCAACCAAGGCTGGTGGAGCTTCATGTCATGTCCACCCTCCCTGGGCCCTCCCTCCCTGGACTCACTCTCCCTGGGATCTCCCTCCCTGGGCCCTCTCTCCCTGGGCTCTCCCTCCCTGGGCCCTCTCTCCCTGGGCTCTCCCTCCCTGGGCCCTCTCTCCCTGGGCCCTCCCTTCCTGGGCCCTCCCTCCCTGGACTCTCTCTCCCTGGGATCTCTCTCCCTGGGCCCTCTCTCCCTGGGCCCTCCCTCCCTGGACTCTCCCTCCCTGAGCCCTCCCTTCCTGGGCCCTCCCTTCTTGGACTCTCTCTCCCTGGGCTCTCCCTACCTGGGCCCTCCCTTCCTGGGCCCTCCCTACCTGGGCTCTCTCTCCCTGGGCCCTCTCTCCTGGGCTCTCCCTACCTGGGCCCTCCCTACCTGGGCTCTCTCTCCCTGGGCCCTCCCTACCTGGGCTCTCCCTACCT
>NW_003852583.1:891497-908220 GCF_000181295.1 Otolemur garnettii
TCTCCCTACCTGGGCTCTCTCTCCATCTCTGGTTCTTCAGTTCTTTGAACCCCTGTCTAATGAATTCCCTGCCTTCATTTTCCTCTGTGTGCCAGACCTAGGGTCGTTTTGGTTTTTGGTCAGACCCTATCCAATTTAAACCAGTTGCTATTTATTCTTTGCTTAACCAGAGGAAACACAATAATAGAATGCTTTGCTGCCAGTTATTAACACAGGCCTAGCAAGTGGTGGAATCAAAGTGTCAACTCAGGTCTGTCTGTGGACAGAAAGGTGCTCTGCAGCCTACAGCGTCTTCAGTTCTTTGTTCCTGTCCCCATGTCCACCCTGCTCCTGGCGCAGCTGGTGACCAGCATGTACAGACCCAGGGGCTGGGGCTATGCTTTTCTGCTAGTGTGAGGCTAGGGCAGCCCTTGAGCTCTAACTGGCAAAAATAGCTATCCTGTGATTCTAGCATAGATAAGTTAGTCCATGTTTTCAACCTTGTTTCTTGGGGACCACCCATGACTTTCCCTGTAAACATATGTTGGATGGGCCGGTGGGCAGTTATCCAGCTTCAGCTGGTGAACCACACAGTTGGGAGGCCTGTAATTGACAACGGTGAGGAAGGTTCCGTTAGGAAGAGCAGGAGAGGAGAGGACTTCCATGATCCCCAGAAGGAGCAGTCTCTGGGCAGCACTGGAGTGTGTAATAATTAATCAGAAACGTCGAGAAGGATAAGTGTTGTCAGCTAATATTAACCACAGAAATATTTCCAGCAGACATCAATCCATAATCATTCTATTCATTTTTGAAAACTGCAAATTCATTTATTGTCTTAAAAAAATAAAACATAAACAAAAACCCTTCCAACCTTGGACCTTGCAACTGCTTTGGAATATTTACTGTTCTGTTGGAGCAAGCATGATACTATTGAACCTCTCAACATCTCACCTCTGAGGTTTCTGGACCGTGGCAGAGTAAAAGCAATCAATACCAGTTAATAAGCCAGATCACTGTTATTAGTATTCTTTACGACCTTGGCATACTTCATTTTATGTACAGATTGCCTATGAAAACTTGAGCTTATATCTTGTCTAGACAATGCCTTACATGGCCATTCAAATTAATAATGTGCCAGAATTATCTTATGCTTAATGCAGCTGGCTGGGTATTGACTCTGGAAATTAAATCTTCTCCACAACACTATTGACAGCTGGGTCTCTGGCATGTTTAATGGATCTGAGTCAAGATGCGGCTGCATCTTGTGCCTCCAAGCAAAATGTTAATAACCCACCATTTTCATAAAAAGTGAGAAAGTGCTTTATCTGTAAATGTTCTGACTCTTGGTAGACTAAGTCAATGTAAGAGCTGTTTGCAATCAGTTGAACTTACCTCTATGTAAGAAAACAAAAAGAAACCTATCCCAGGCAGCCTGTAAAACAAGTGATGGCTGGTCCATTCCACGTGTGGCTCGGGAACCTCAATGCATTTCAGAGGAATAGTTTTAGTCCCAGGGAGTAAAAGTGTGTCCTGTGAATTTGATTTGAACCTAATGAAAATTCTCATAAATGTGTATGTCCCATGTCGGGGCTGCCAAGAAGGCTCTCCAAGTTTTAACAGACTTACTTCGGGCATAAGGGGGGTTAACGGTGCCCTCTATACTTTTTTTTGGCTTGTGAAAGTGACCTCTTGAGGGAAAAAAATTGTAGACTGCCTTAAGGGTCAATTACACATGGAAATTCTTTGATGGAGGTGGGTTTGATTCAATAAGACCAAACTAGCCGCTGACACTGACAGGTCCTTTTCCTCGCCTCCTGCACCTGGTATAGGAACTCACAAATGGGGGAGAGACACAGCTTTTCTGTTTATAAAGACTGTTGTCTAGTTGATCATAGGCTAGCTCTTCATATATGACCGTTTTTGAAGTAATATAGACCAGGGATGTTTCACAGCAGAACCACATAAGAGCTTGTCTGCATTTGCACGGCAGAGAGTACGGGGAGAGCTGAGCTGTCGGTGAAAGGTGCTCACTTCACTCCACATTGCTGCCTCCACCACCTACTCTGTGCAAGGGGACTCCTGATCTGGGCCTTCATCTAAAGCCTTCTGTCTGGTTACATTGCAAACCACCCTACAAGGTTCTTGTCCAACATTCCTGCTTTGGAGAAACTTCGTTTAGAAGATCACTGTGGATACTGTGTCAAGTTGAGTCAAGCCCTGTAAGAATGAGCAGAGAGGAGCTAAGTTTGCACGGATTTCAGTAGGGGGCAGGGAGAGTCCACAGCCCAGCTTCAATGCCGTCCTAACTTCAGATGGACCACTGGGAGACGCAAGTGACCAGAGGCAGTGAATGATGGGTGAACTGACCACACTGGGGTAAAGGGAAAGCCTCAGACAGAAAGTGGGGACAACTAGGAAAATCTCCACACAGTTGCTGTGGTCACAGCCACAGAAGGAGTTGCTCCCGTGTGTGGCCGTGCCCTGTGCCCTTCCCAGTGCAGCTCATGCTGTATCCCACAGCAGAGAGGCTGCGAAGCACCCAGCAGATGGGCAGGGGCACAGCTGAAGATGTGTAAAGTCTGCAGCCCCCGCACCTGAGCAACTGGGACGTTTGTGTTCGTTTGTGTTCAGTGACTAATGTGACTCTGCAGACGCCCTGGGCAAGTAGCAGTAAGAGGATCTGATATTCCTTCAAGGTCACATGCCTGGGTGTTAGTTTCCTAGTATGACCATAAGAAAGAGCCACAAGTCAGGTGGCCCAGGACCCTGGAGATTTATTCTCTCACAATTCCAATTCCAGAGACTAAAGATCTGAAAGTTGGAGTCAAAGGCCCACAGTGTCTCTCAAGGGCACAGAAGAGTCTGTCCCTGACTGGCCCAGCTGAGCTGTCGGTGGCAATCCTTGGCTGCCCTGGCTTTGAGCAGCAGTGCTCCAATCTCTGTCTCCACCCAACCCTGGCTTTCTTCCTGTACGTGTGTGTCTGGGTTTTCCAGTCATTGGATCAGGGCTCACCCTACTCTGGGAAGAAGTCTGAATTTAAGTATGCTGCTATGACCCTGTTTCCAAATAAGGCCATATTCACAAGTCTCAGGCATTGGAACTTTTATCTCCCAGAGGGACCCAACTGAGCCCATAACGCCACAGTACTGCACCAATGCTGAGAGACCTCGGAGAAAACCTTTCCGCTTTTGTACAATAAGCAGTAAGTGTTTATACCATGCTCTCAGCACCGACACAGCTACAGTCCACAAGTGCCCCGTATGGTGTTTTCTCATTCTCTTCAGTTTTTCTCTTAACCTGTGGATTCTGTAGAAATGTGTTTATTTTAAAGTATAAACTTCTGGAAAGGAAGCCATAAGGGTAACTTTTTTCTTATTGGGGGGGTCACTAGGCACGTCTACTGTGTTTCAGGTCCCCAAGACACTCACAGATACCCATGCACCCTTTCCAGAGCCTGACTGCCCCATGAGACCCCCGGAGCTGGGAGCAGTGCCCGGCTGAGAGGAGGCAAGTGGGCTGGCAGAGGGACAGGCCGCTGAAAGCCAGGGTGAGTGACTCCACCAGCCTGGCACTGGGGCTGCCAGGTACCCTCTGGCATTAACAAGCACCCTCCTGTGATGGCTTATTCATAGGAAAACGGACAATTCTTGTAGCCTGTGGTCACTTGATACTGGTCAGCAGCCATCTCTATGAATAATACCTTTGAAACGAAATAATAACATGCCCAGGCCCCACCCCTTCCTCTCCCACTGCATGACCATTTGTGCTCTCTCTTGCCAGCATAAAGCACGTTCATTCAGAGATGAAAATCTTCTTATTGTTCTTGTAGTGGCTAAAGCAGGTAACAAGTGAGTTAAGAAATCAAATGGCAGAGTGACACCACTTAAAACAATCTCCTGAACATCAAGATAATAAAACATCTTGGACAATAACGCTTTATTGTGACACTATGAGAACACTTCTGAGCCAAATTAAACAATGATCTTAGCATCCCCACTTTTTTAAAACCCTACCAACAACAACAGCAAAGGGAAGGGCCCTACCAACATGGTCTCTTTTTCTGACAAGAGAAAAAAGACCCCTTTACCTGTATGTTTTTATAGTGTTTTTATTAAGACGCCTTCTAGAAATAAGGTCCCTTTATGTTGCTACTCTTCATAATGGAGAACGTCTTGGGGGATTTTGCTGGAAGCATTCCTCATTCCTTCCTTCTGCACACATTTAACAGGTCTCTACTTCAAGCCTGCCTGGAAGCACTGGGTGCAAATCAGAAATCAAAGAGATGTAGACCTTGTCTTCAGGAAATTTACAGTCAGCAGGGGTAGCAAAGGAAGGCAGCCCTGGGTGGATAGACAGGGATAGCAAAGGAAGGCAGCCCTGGGTGGGATAGACAGGCCCAGAGGCAGTGAGGAGGTCGTAGGGGAAGGAAAGTGTGTCTACTGAAAGCCTGCCAAGACTTTAATCAGCTGGTTATTGGGGTAGTCAAACCAGGAATTGAAAGATACACCAGGAACAAACACCACAACAGATGAGGACCTGTTAGACCTCCAGCTTAGGACCTATCTCTGTAACAAGAGTAGCAGCCTCCTGTAGGAAAGAGTCCAGTGAAAAGCTGGGCTTGCCATCCTACCAGGATACTGACCACCTGCCTTCCAAGAAGCACACTTCAAGACGCACTAGGGATACCAGGGTCTCTCAATCAGAAGTCCTCTTATGAGCGGATGGGACAACCAGGAGAAACAGAAGAAACACACTCTACATTAAAACACCCAGGGTTTATCGAAAGACACAAAGGGCTCTAAAAGTCAAGACAAAGCTCAACGGGAAAGGAGCGGCAACAACTGGCCACCTCCCACTCCTCCTGTAAGAAGACTTTCCCTTCTTATAATCCTATAAACTACATTTATCTCTTGTGACATTCTTACTTAATCTTCATTTTTCCTCTTCACTGCTCCTTATGAGGTGGTCAGTGCTGGGGCCATGTGGCCTGTGGTTCCACCTGTCTTTAGAGAAGTTCCTCCCTGTGTCGAAATACTGGTTTTCTCCTGCTTGTCTGCTCTGTACCTTGTTCTGTTCATTGTTAACGGTTTCCATCAAGGCTGCTTCCTGCTTCTCAGAGATCCACTGCACTAACACAAGCACTAAAGAAACTGGTGATGAAAAGGGGCTGCGACCACCCCATGGCAAGGGAGGAGCTCTCAGCCCCCAGAAGGGAGGAGTGCCAGGAAATCTGGAGCACGTGCACCAGCCAGCATCACCTCTGATGGCCAACCCAGTCATTCCCTGCCCAAGTCCTGAGGACACCAGAACAGTCCTTGTGACCCTGTGGAGTCCAAGGCAGACATGTTTGATGGGTCTCTAACCTGAAGAATCCAAGGTAAATAGACATGTTTGGTAGGTCTCTAATCTGAGGAGTCCAAGGCAGGCATGTTTGGTGGGTCTCTAATTTGAAAAGTCCAAGGCAGATATGTTTGATGAGTCCCTAACATGAGAAGTCCAAGGCAGACAGACATGTTTCGTGGGTCTCTAGGACACACACTGGGTCAAATCAGACAATGAAAAGCCCAGGATTCCAAACCACTTTCTTCAGAACATCACTGATGTTTACTAACAATCTTTTTTTTTTTAATTTTGGTGTGACATTTTGTTTTGCATTATTTATCTTATTGTCCTTTGAGAGAAAAAGTAATAAAAGGGAAAATATAAAAGACAGAACAAAGTAAAAGGTTTTCTTATTTTACCAACCTCCTGGGATTCTTGTAGTAAAACAGAATGTTATCTAGCATTGTCTGGAACATTCAGGTTAGGGCACAGAAAATGTGGAATGCACTTTCATTGCACACACAGCTTTGAAAGAGAAAGAGGATCAGATCAGAAATCACGAACCCAGAGTCAAATCCAAACTGCCCTTAGATCTGTGTGGACCAGTAAACATCCATGGCTGACTTTACCCATATGTAAAATAGAAGGAAGGGGTTGGGCTCCATTATCTCGAGTTGTTTCCTGTTCAAGAAATGGAAATTTAATACCTTTAGTGATATTTTTCTTCTCAATAATTTATTTTTTGCATTACATAGTTTCTTTGTTAGGTTACACTGTTCTAACCAACTGTCTCATGTCAATTATGTGAGGTTACCAAGATCTGTCCACATCAAATATCGGTAGCCAATGTCAAAAATTATAGTTCTGCAAAATTACTTCAACAAGTGCCTCAAGTTATTAGTCCTCCAGTATTTTCACCAAACTTTACATTTGTTTAAAAATATACTTAATCTATAGTTGATCTTTTCAAACCCAGAATTTAAAACAATTTGCGTGTGTAAATGTTATAGAGAACAATGCCAGTGTTGTAAGTCATGCAGATTACAGAGATATCAAGATAGGTCAGAAATGCCTGCTGAGAGGATTCTATCAGTTGTGTTGATATTGTCTGTCTTTTTTCTTGATAATCTAGAGATAAGTTTTAATAATTTTACTGCTATTATTTCACAATTGCCAGATGCAGGTTTGCAGTTTTTTGTTTCCCTTAGTGGAACTCATAAGTCTTATTTTCTTTCTTTCTTTCTTTCACTCAAAAATCTTCACATGAGAAGACTAAACATCACTAAACAAACTCTAGGACATTTTTTCTAAAAACAAACAATTTTATGTGAGAAATGATATACTTTATCACTGAATAAAGATTGGTAGAGTTTCTGCATATGAGTAAAATTGTGATATTTACATATGAAACCCTAAATTCAGATTAATTCCATTTAAACTTAAGCAATTTGGAGGTGAACACTGATGGGCCCATCCTTCCCACAGTTTTATTTCTGTGCTCCCAGTTGGGCTTAAATGTTTGTCTCCTCTTTGCTTTACTTTTGAGGAGGTTTAAATGTGAAGGTATCATGAAATATATAGAACATATGCCAAGTATATTTTGTAAGAATGTAAGTTCATTTAAATCAGAAAATACCAGGACTTGTCACATGTAAACAGCAACTATCTAATTGTAAAGGACAGTGTCCCACAGGTTATAATAGAAATTATTTTCCTACGTGAAACTCAAACTTCAAAGTCTGAAAATGTTCTTCCTCATGGAGAAATGACATAGGCCATCTTTCATTCTATCTCAGCTTCCTAAACATTAACAGCAGAGCGCAAGACATTCTGGATCGGGCTGTTGCATTGACTAATGAAGAGAGTGCTGATTCTGAAGTTGGAAAAACCGAGTTTTCATCATGCATCTGACTCAGTAAGTCCCAGACTCTCTGAGGCTCAGTGCTCTCATCCCCAGAATAGCAATCACACCACATCTGATGTTTGCTATCAGAATTAGGTGGGAACATGTGTTGAAAATTGTTTGAGTATTGCTAAAGCCCCATGTATACAAAAGGTAGTATTGTAATTAATCAGTTTTGAGGCCATTGCTGTGCTCATCTGCTTGATTTCAGGAGGGGAAGAAGGCCAGAAAGACTAACCGGGGTCCTCGACCTGGAGAGGAGGGCACATGGGGTGCACCTGGACGAGGAGATGGGAGCTCCATGACGACACTCTTCAAACCATTCCTCTGGGTGGATCAAAGTTTCCTCTCCTGGAAACTGGAGGCATTCTCCCCTTCATCTTAGGGGGCTTCTCTTCTGAACAGCTCACTCTGCCCACATGAAGGGAACGCCTGCTCAGAGGTGCTCACATGCTTGCACAGTGTGTGTCACTTACGTTGACCATATGTTGATGGTATGTACCCAAGAGCTAGTCTTATATGAAAGGGTTGGACATCAATAGTTCTGGAAAACACAGACGTGAATAGGGTTTTCAAAGGGCATGCTTCAGTGAGTGCACATTCCTACAGCTCATCTATAAAAAGATTTCCAGGCACGCATTCAACACTTGGTCTTAATTTTCTGCTGATTTCTAAGCTCTAGCAAACCACAAGCATCTCTGTGGGCTCCTCCACCAAGCTGGCTTCACAGATGCAGATGCAGCAGCAGCTCTCGTCCTAAATCAGAATTACTTGCAACAAGGGGAAAATAAAGGGAACCGTGTGGAGTCCGAAGGCTTCACGCACCGCCCTCAGGAGCCCCCGTGGAAGGAGGCTTCACTCGCCGCCCTCAGGAGCTCCTGTGGAACGGCAACACCTTATTTGTGATCAGAGCGCTCATCAAGTACAGGCACTGAATACATGTCAGGGGAGACAGTTCGGTTTTTTCCCCTTGCTTATAGCCCACATGTTTTTCTACCTTAATGTATTTCTTTCTCTGGAAATCTTCTTATATATCTAATAGAAAGAAACTTAGTCATTTTTTTTTTTTTGAACAGAGGGCTGTCACACTAAAATACCAAAGTTCAACTTGTTTCCTTAGTAATTTTTAAAATGACCCCAACTTCTATCTGCATTTTTATCTACTGATTATCTGATAGCATGCCATAATGCCCATCTGGACAAGCAGAGCGCTGCCCACTTCCCTTGTCCTTAGCCCAGGCCTCTTTCTCTCCAGTGACTTACCTGTGAGCAGATAAGCCTGCTCTTTCGAGATGTAAAATGCAGCCCTGAGCTGGCTCCTGATTCTGGATTCAATTCAGACGATGCTCGGGGAATAGATCCCAAAGTCTTTCAAAAGACAGGAAACACAAGTGTGAATATTCCAAGGGGCACTGGAGAGTCAGGGAAGTATTAAAACTTTCTGTAGCCATCATTTCATTTGTAATTCAATGCTCATTGTCTCAGGCAGGACCCAGCAATCTGCAGAATTAGCTGAATGGAACACTGGTGACCTCTCATTATGCCTGGGGCAATTTGGCCTTAAAGAGCGCTCCCATATGTCATGTAAGTCAATAACTTTTTTCATAAACATCACGCATATATTGAATGAAAAAATAATTAAATCCATCTTTGAGCACAAAGAGGGAACTCACTGACGGTATATTTTCATAAAAAGTCAACAGTTTGCCCCACCTTATAGAATGTTTTATAAATCGTGATTTTTAGTTATGGTGTCAGATTGTCCTCAAGTGTGACACTCATTCATTTTGGGTACCATGTAGAGCCCCCCAGATTCTCAGAGAATACTCAGGAGAATTACTTCTTTGCCCCATTCCAACAGAAACACTTCTTGAAGACTGGTCATTACTATGTAACAATAGAAGCTGAATTGTCCATAAGTCTCCCTCCCTCCCTCCTTCCTCCCTCCCTCCCTCCCTCCCTCCCTGCCTCCCTTCCTTCCTTCCTCCCTCCCTCCCTCCCTCCTTCCTTCCTTCCTTCCTTCTTTCCTCTCTCCCTCCCTCCTTTCCCTTCTTTCCTTGTCTTCTCCTCATTGTCCTTCTTTCCCTGCTCGCTCCCTCCCTCCCTCCCTCCCTCCTTCCCTCCTTCCTTCCTTCCTTCTTTCCTCTCTCCCTCCCTCCCTCCCTCTCTTCCTTCTTTCCCTGCTCTCTCCCTCCCTCCCTCCCTTCCTTCTCCCCATGGTCCTTCCTCCTTCCTCCCTTCCTTCCTCCTGTCCTTCCCTTTCCTCCCTCTCTTCTCCTGTCTCTTCAGTTGACTCCATCCACCCAGAATTCAGGGAGACTCCACATCTCTCCCTGCTGCATTGCTGTTGGGAGGCCAGTGACATCATAGCAAGTAAATGTTGACAGCAACATACAGATTTGATATTCACGCCACTTAATTAGTCATCCTACAACCTAAATCTTTTCCAATTGAAGATGCATGGTTTCATTTTATTATTAGCATACTGAATAAGAGTTTCCAAGCCTATGCCAGGGGCATGGCAGAGGTAAGGACTGGATTTGAAAAGACAGGGATATTATTTGCATATAATGTACCCTCATAGAGCAAAGTTC
Organism: Otolemur garnettii; assembly: GCF_000181295.1. NCBI lineage: Eukaryota > Metazoa > Chordata > Mammalia > Primates > Galagidae > Otolemur > Otolemur garnettii. Next base: position 901,297 of record NW_003852583.1, read on the forward strand.
CTTCATTTATTTCTAGGAAGGTATGTGACTCTCACATTTATGCATCCAAAGGCTTTTCCCTATATTGAGCAAAATTATTAGTGATTTTGGATTTGAGGTTGCAGTAAAAAGAGAGGCTGAGGCTGAAATTCACCTAGAGAGGGAAGTAAACTCGTGATTTACCTGCTGGGGAACAAGCTTCGGGAACAAGAAGGCTTTCATTTATCTGTGGTATTTCATCCCCTAATTAATTAAATTTAAAAATCTTGCCTCATTGCCACTTCCAGACACTCGCTTTCCTGCACCCTGGCAGCCCACATCACTGTGCCTGTGATCCCTCCAGCTGCCGTCCGTTACAGTAACAGCCTGTGATGTAGTAAGTAAGGACAGTTTTATTTAGTCATATGGATTTTAGGGTCTTCTTAATCTTTCTGTCTTTCTCCTTCTTGGTTCTCATCAGTCACAGAAAGCACCGGAATGGCTATTATCGGATACTCTATAATTTCACTGGCACCTCAAAGACTAGATGTCCCAGTGTATCCCAAGACGTGTAAATCTCTGGATTTTTCCTTCCATGCTTCGCCTCCTTTGCTGTTTTCTCAGCCAGTTTAAATCAATGTGGAGTTGAGCCCTGCAATTGGTTGATGTGTAATACTGCAAGTAACAGCAATTAGCAAATAATCTCTTAGGAGCAGCCATGTCCTTCCGTGGTGAAACAGACGTGCATACGTTTGTGCGCTAAAATTGGTGAATATTTTGGGGGGGGTACAATTAAGGAAATGCAGATGAATCTCACAGCCCCCAGACTGCTGGCATATAATGTACCCTCATAGAGCAAAGTTTCTTCATGTATTTTGAGAAAGTTATGTGACCCTCACAGTTATGCATCCTGAGGCTTTCCTGGTATGTGACTTGATTAGTATATTAGGAAATATTGACTAGAGATGTTTAGGGTCTGAGCTAACATGAACCAATACGTTTACAGAATTCACATATTTTGAATCCCATAGAGCAAAGTTATTTAGAAAATACTATGGCTCAAAAAGTTTTACACAACAGAAGACATAGTGTAGACTGGAAGAAATAAATACAATTAAAACCCTATGTCTTATAAAATCCTATTGGATAGAAATATATTCAAGGTGCAACTTTATTTTGTCTTCGTGAAAAAAGAGCAGGCTACTTTGAAATAATTAGAAATAGATTATTTCTAGGAATATAATTTTTTTAGAATATAAATTTGAAAATGCAACTTATTTAGTCATTTCCACATACCAAGCTAAAATCCTAATATCTATTCATGCTAATTTTCTTAAAAAGGAAATTCTTGCAGTTTGAAGATGGAAGTGTCCAGTGTGTGTATCCTGAGTCTGTATCGACACGGGGACTCAGAAAGGAGAAACGAGATGGAACAGGCCGGGCCTTTGGGAGGGTGAGCAGAGCCACGGTCGCTCTGGCTGGAACTTCCCTTCCTCATTCCCTTCTCAGCTGGTTTATCTCCTGCTCGGAAACAACACTTGCTCCATTAAATTTATATGAATTTTACAGCAGAAATGACCTCTGAGAGCGCTGTGTTTGACCTAATCTCTCCAATTCCCACCTCTCTCTCAGCTTCCGTCCCATGAGCCCCCTCCAGCGTGCACTACAGCCTGCAGAGCTCATGATCCTGAACAACTTACACTAGAAGAGACTTTTTTTCTCAACCTCACACTGGCACTATTTTCCCTAATGAATCTTCATCATTGCACAACGATTGCACTATTTGGAAGCTTTCAGTGCATAGACTCTTGGACAAATAATCTCCCAAGGTCACTTCCTGCTTTAAATCAAGCCACAAGTAGATTCTCAAAGTAAAAAAAAAAAAAAAAAAAAAATCATCAATCAACAGACAAGAAGTCTCTTTGCCTTCTTAATTGTAAATCTTTCTTCTGGCACTATGTAGACCTTTTTTAAAGAAAAAGTAAGAAGTTTTCTAAGATAAATATTTCAGTAGAAAAATCAGAAATAGATCTCTCCACTGTAAAATATTTTTTTCTTTTGTAGGCATTTGTTTTAATATAACTTTATTGCTCTTTGGCAAATCACCATCTATATGAGATTATGATTAAACTCCAGTGAAATATTGGGCTTATATTACAAAAGGTAACAGACCAGCAGTAACCTCTGCAAATAATTAAAGCACAATTTACCTCATTTTCTGTGTTGCGTTTGTCTACCTCGTACTTCTATTATTCCTGAAGCACCTGGTAATCTGCTAATACATCTTTGTTTGGGATCTATAGAGCTTTCAACAGGCAGCTCTGGTCTCTGTATCACACCACTGTCTTCCCCTTCATTTATTTTAAAATGCAATGGTTTCTGTTGTGAACGTAGATATAATTTGCTAATGACCTCTACAAAAAATACAATCATTTCTCACACACAGCCAGGAAATATTTGTGCTTTGAGATCCAAAAAAATAAAAAATAAATAAATCACACCCCCAAATAGATTTTATACTGTAAGTGATAATTTTATTGTTGTCTCTTATGTTATGTGCCTTAAAAACATTTTCCTTCACTTAGAATTAAACCAGTAACGGCAAAATGCATTCTGCTGGACTGAGTTCCTTTCCTGGGTTCCCGACTCACAGATCCAGGCACCCAGCAGCTGGAAGGACATGCCAGCAAGACGCCAGTGGAGGCCCTGACCTTCCCCAGCCTCCTCCACCTGGATTCCTTGTCCATCCCTCATCCTCCCCTCACAAAGCCCCCTCTGCTGCTGACTCTGTCCTCCCTTTACAGGGCACACCCCTAGGCATACCGCCCTGACTCTGGCCCAGAGCTAACCCACGCCAGCCACCCTCCCAACCTGACCTTTCACCACTCTCTAGAGTTGTCTCTTCAATATGCAAATCAATCCACGTATCTCCGTTATATATGCTTAGAAATCTCAGACAGCTTTGCCTTCTGTTCATCTGTTATCTGAGCTCTTTAGACAGTCCTGTGGCTGACCTGCTGGCCCCCCAGGACCATCCTCTCTCACTCTCTGGTCCCTTAGTCACATCCTCACAGTCCCTGACTTATTTTTGCACCTCCAAGCCAGTGGCGCTTTTTCCTGTCTGTTGTCCTTTCTTTACCTGGAAAGCAGTTCCCTCCCCATGACACAGGTTCCTGCTCAACGGCTCCATCCTGGACAAGCTCCTACATCCCCTCGGTGTCATTCTCAGAAGAACCCACTCAGGCTAGTTTTGAGGGCTAACTTCCAAACCTTTACTGTGCATTTCCCTCAAATACATATACCGATGCAAAGGTACAGATCTCTGTTTTACTCAATAATAATATTTTTATAAAATCAATGACATTTTCTATTATTTTTCAGTGGTGAGGTTGTCTGGAGATTATTTCACTTTGCAACATAATTGTATCTCGTATTTTTAAAGCTGCTAAAGAGCATTTCTCAGTTTTCATTTTTTTAACTACATTTAACTACATTTTTAAAAGTATTGGCTGATGGATTGGACATCAAAGTAAGGGAAATCTATGAATTAGAGATGGTCTCTGGATTCTGCCCTTGCAGACAGTTTATTGACCCACTCCTCCTCCGGCAGCCATTCTTTCATAAACTCTCCTTGCACATGGACAACTTGGCCCTGTGATAGATATCAAAATATGAATTGCCGAACACCAAAACACACATATTTTTCATTTTAAAACACATTGCCAATTTAACCACAAAATAGCTGAGCCTATTTATACTTTCTCCAGAAAAGTATCACACCTTGGATTGATTCTTTGCATCAAAATTTTTAAATTCAGACCACCTAATGGAGCCTATGGTAGCTCTCCACAGCATTATGAACCCAAATAGAAAGCTTTTACTTTAAATGTGGCTTACAACTTGAAATTCTCAATAATTCAAATGACTGCCCCAAAAGAATGGGCCACAGAGTTTCCGCCCAGTATTTAACAGTATTTCAGAGTGACTGTATGAAGAGTGCAGCCCCAAGCCAGGAGCCAGGCGGAGGCCAGCAGCAGGAGCCAGGCGGAGGAGGCCAGCAGCAGGTAAGGACTGCAGCACTTTCATCTCTCCCTGGGAGTCTGCCTTTTGACAAACAACTCAGTTCTTTCAGAACAGCTCCTGGAATTTTTGCTTATGTACCAAAGAAACCAGCGTTCCACTGGGAGAGACAACAACCGTTTGTGTTTACCTAAGTAGTTCTGCCCTTTGTGATTTTGATCAGGCTGTGAAATAAAGATTATTGATCACTGAGTGCATCCAGACCATTCTCCCTTCATCAGTTTTCTTTATTTGATCTGATCTCCGTAAGGCCTATTGCTGAAGTCTTTGGGAGCTACACATGTGCAGATTCATCACTTAAAGTAAATGTGGCAAATAGGATTCTCTCAGAGCACGATGCACAGAAGGGCTCACTGGGGAATCTCTGTCATTAAGGCCAAGAACATATAAATCTCTCTGAGGACGGATAAGATTTCAAAGAAGAGACTTCTTCAAAGTGAATATCAGAAGAATAGTCTTTCTAAATATAACCCAATGGGAAATAGTAAGAGTTGAGACATGATTCCATTAAAATTGCCTCTGCATGGCCAAAAGGGTGCTCCCAGAGGTGGCTCACAGGGCACGCTTCCAAAAACGCAGTTTGGGCTGGATAGTGGAGTCTGCTTTTTATCTTTATTAAAAAAACAAAACAAAACAAAACAAAACACTACCAAGGCTTCTAAAACAACAGTACTTCTTATAAATGTAAGAACTGAATAAGAGAACGTGGGTGTTTGCAAAGTCAGATTTCCGCAGGTCTGTGGGCCAGGGCATGTGGAGCTGGGCTCAGGGTGCCCCTCAGCCACTATGATTATCAGAGGTGCCCCCCTAGGAAATGAGGGCATGCACCAGGAGGTGGAGGCATGTGCTATGAAGTGGGGGCATGTGCTATGAAGTGGGGGCATGCACCAGGAAGTAGGGGTATGTGCCAAGAAGTGGGGGCATGTGCCAGGAAGTGGGGGTATGCTCTAGGAAGTGGGCGTATGAGCTATGAAGTGGGGGTACGCTCTAGGTAATGGGAGGTCTGCATCAGAAAGTGGGAGGTCTATGTCAGGAAGTAAGAGGTATACACCAGGAAATGAGAGGTGTGTACCAGGAAGTGGGAGGTATGCCTCTAGGAAGTAAGAGGGGTCTACATCAGGAAGTGGGAAGTCTGTATCAGGAAATGGGAAGCACATCTGATCCTAAAGCTCTTTGGAAAAAAGTCTCAGAGGTACACACCAGAAGAAGACATCGCAGATTTGCTGCATGGTTTGACCAGCCGGAGCTGTGCAAGTCCTTCTAGACCAGTGGTTCTCAACTTTCCTAGGGCCTCCTAATGCCGCAACCCTTTAATACAGTTCCTCATGATGTGGTGGCCCCCAAGCATAAAATTATTTCCATTGCTACTTCATAACCATAATTTTGCTATGTTATGAATCATAATGTAAATATCTGATATGCAGGATATATTTAGGCGACCCCTGTGAAAGGATCATTCTACCCCCAAAGGAGTTGTGACCCACAGATTGAGAACTGCTATTCTAAAGCACTCTCTGGTCACTCATTCACTTTCCAAAGTTTGGAGGAACAATCCAGGTATCACAGGGGCTTGCTTCTTAGAAAATATAAGACTAGGTACTCTTGGGTCCTGCATCGCTACAGAGTGCTGATTAAACATCAGAGAGTTAGTGGGCAGAGCACCAGGTAGCTATGTCCTGGCACTGAAGACCCCAGTACCATTTCTCAACTTCAGCACTATTGTCTTTTTGAGCCAAATAATTCTGTCTTTGAGGGGCTGTCTGGTTCACTGCAAGCATCCTCGGTCTCTACCAGCTCAGTATCAGTGTCACCCCTTTTGTTTTGACAAACAAAAATGTCCCCAAATATTTCCAAATGCCCCACATTAAACCTCATTGCCCAAATAAGCTGTTAAGCCCATTACCTGAATCACACTCCCCAAAGTACAAGCCGATGAATTCCTTAGGAAATTTGGTCCTGTGAAAATCTTAATTACGGTATCCATTTTATGAGTTTCCTGGTTATGATGACTCACTTGAATACCTATGCCCTGTTTAGGCACTAGACATAACAGCTACTGAGGTTAGGGGTCAGCGAGTGCGTGTTATCTGCAAAATCACTCTGTAATAGACTTACTTTTGCCTGAAAAAAAGGAGCAGTCTGGGTAAGTCTAATGGAAATAGGTTTTTTCAATATAAGTTCCAGCACAGTTTTTTATAAAATTAATTTCTTAATCTTTTGAATGCCTTGAATTACAGGGGCACATCATGCTGCTCAGATGACAGCCTGGGCTTCTGCTGCTGAAATGACGACCTCTCGCCCCCTCCCCCAATTATTCATTACTTTCGTTTAAGATGCTTTAGCATAGATCTGATGAGAATATTCCATTAGCATTATTTGGGAAACCATTGTGTTCACCAATAAAACTTAGATTAGTGTTCTCTTTCACAGATGCAGGAAGTAAATCAAAAGATCTATGGAAACTGGTGTCCAGAAGGATAAATGTATATTATTTTCCTCCAAAGGAGGAAAAAAGTTAACAAAAAAAAAATGTTTGTGTCAAAAAGCAGAGACCAAGAAACGAAATTTCTAGGTAAAAGTCAAATGTGGTCAGTCCTCCGTCAAGGAAGATTCCAGGATTTAGTCGAAGCAGATAATGAGTGATTGTTCCCAGCTCACACAATGCTGTTCATTCTATTCCCTGAAACAAAAGCATTTCAAATTCATTCAAGAAAATATTCATAGAAGGAAAACTCTGAATGTTGTTTTTGGGATGGGAAAGAATATCCCCTCAAGGCTCCTTAAATCATCAATGCTGGATTCAGTGAACTGGAAGGGCGACAACAGTAGGCCATTGTCACCACCTCCAGCACCGAGGGCAGGCCAGTGTCCAGAGCAAGATGTCCC
>NW_003852583.1:908700-921310 GCF_000181295.1 Otolemur garnettii
CTATGCTACCCTTATAACCATGACGAATATTTTGCTATTTATATTTTTGCAAATATTTTTATAGACAAAGTACTGTGGTCTCCATTTTTAAAAACTGATAAAATCAAAACAATAAAATTCTTTCATCAAATGTCATGCCAACAAATAATGCCAAAAATAATAATATTATACTAATGAATAAAAAATAATCAATTTTTTAGCTTACAATGGACTGCCTATTCAAAACTATAGTGCAGGATTAGATGATTTTCTCGAGTTCAGGCTGGGCATTCTGTACTTACAAAGAATGCAAATTTTGGAGCCCAGCTGATTGCATTCAAATTCTGTCTCTGATGTTCCCCAGCACTTTTTCTGGGGAAAATAACCAATTTCTTCATGCCTCATTTTCCTCAGGTGTAATAGAGCTAAAAACTTCCTTCTGTGCTTGGTGTTGGAATTATATGAATTGATGTATTTACAGCTTGTGGGACACTACTGGTGTTAAGACCTGTTAGCTCTGAGATTCCTGGGTGGCTCTCGGACTCACTGCCCGGGACAGAGGGAGGGAGCCGCCATGGCATCTGTGTACACTGGTGTCACCATTGAGAAGGTCTAGTATAGAGCTAAGATGTCCTGTGGGCACCCAGACTTCTTAAAGGCACATATTTTATTCCTATGTCCTTAAGACAAAGAGGAAATTGGAGAAAAGATGGGACCAACCTCCTGCACGTCCTGACGTCAAGCTTCTTCTCTTCAGATCTAAGTATCAAGCTCTCTATTTACAATTTACAGACTTCTAAAACCCCTTGTTCCAAAAACAATACTTTGTACTTTTACTTTGAAATATCTACCTTAAAATTTGAAATTGAAATGCAGTGAATGCATTGAGAAGCACAATCAAGATCACGTCACACACAGGTGTCCCTTACGCAGCCCAGCACACCGGGCAGTTGGGCACATGTGGCTGTCAACACGTCACTCAGTCCTAACACCTGCTGAATCTTTTAGCTTGACTGAGACACCAAATACAACACTGAGATAACGTGTTAGAGACAGCATACAAACCTCTCGTTGTTCTTTGTACCTTCTCCAACCCTTGCTTCCCCTGCTACATTTCTTAGACAATAGTTTCATAGACTCAGTTTCATTTATTTTGATAAAATGCAAGTTTTTTTTTTAAGTTGGGGTTTCAGCAGAAATGTGATTTCCAGACCTCAGGATCCTGCATGGAATCCGGGGAATTTTTCGGATTCCTTAGTGTCCTGAGCGTGAGGCTTCCTGGATCTTCTGCTCTGATCGTCTGCAACTCAGTTAATTCACTGGGGTGGACAAAGATTCGCACTGGGCCTCAAGACGTGTCCCCTTATGCTCTTTATTTGTAGTGTTGCCTTCCAGAACACAGAGGAATTCTCAATATAGTAAGAAAATTAATAACCCTTGACCTTTTGAGTGTGGCGGGTAGTAAAGGCTGCTTCTCTGAAAAGCAGGACATGTCCTTTACTGAGGAGATTCGGGAACCTCCCCTGTCCCTTCTGCCCCTGTGAGTTGCATCCTGAGAACCTTGGACCCTTCTGTGGTTAACACCCAGGCCTCTCATTTCAACACACAAGATGGACTTGTACAATCGAACAGCAGGTCATATATGCCCAGAATACTTCATTTTTTAAAAAAATAGAACTTTCCTTGAATTTCCCTTTTTCTTCTGCTTTCTCCACATTTCAAAAAATTGATTTCCATGAAAGATAAATAAGCGTATGATTGCTCATTATTTTTCCTACTGCAGAGGTTAGGACGGTTAGTCTGACGTTTGCTCATGTTCACAGGGTCAATATAAAGTAACATTTTTAAGGTTGGATGGTCATGTTCTTTGTGTTGCCTTCTGCTTATGTCAAACATTAGTAAGACTTGAGTCTGTCATAAAATAAGGTAACTTCAAAACAATTTAATTAGAGCTAAATAAAGCCTGAGAATTCTCTGCTATCCTGGGGGTAATCCAATGTGCTAAAATGTGGTGAGCTAAGTGACAATTATTGTAACAGTATCTCAGAGAGGGACTGAGCTCTGTCTGCTCTCCACTCACAGACCTTTCAGCCGCTAAGGGGTCATGATCCTGCAGAGCTGGGTCACCCCTGGGAGAGGATCTGTGGGTGCCCCGTAGCGGCAGTGGGGATTGTGGTGAAAGAGAGTGAACGTGGACTCTGAGTCTCCACCCTCAATGAAATTGTATGAAACAATTGTTTGGGAAGTTTATGCAATAGGAAGCGTGGGGGTTGAAAGGATAATATTTACTTGGATTAGATACCACACATTTTCAATTTGCCCTAAGAAAAATTACATTGGAGAGAGAAGCTCTGGAATGATTCCTTTAATAGATCTAAAGGATAACATTTATTTTTTTTAAGCTGAAGAGTACAGAAAGAACATTCTTCTGCTTTATTTATTTTTAATTGAAGAGGCCATGCAAGCATTTGCCAAATTATTCAAGGGAGAGCTGTAATTAGGCAATGTGAGAGGGGAGAGGGAGGCAGTGAGTGCCAACAACGAAGCATCTATTTATGGATATTACCACACATAATGAAAGCAAAACAGTTGTAGCTGCATATTAAATTTAGAGTATCGCTCCTAATAATATTCTCCATGTGTGAACCAGTTGGCAGGAAGTATCCCCATAAGCACAAGCTCATGATGGCTGGATGGTTGAGAAACTAGTGCAAATAATTAAGGATTAAAGAAACACACAAAAAAGAAATGAATATGAGCAAAAAAAAATAGCATAGGCTACAAGACTCTGTAGTACAAAGTACAGTGGTCTGTCCTGGATTATCTCTTTTTTATTGCCTTCAAAAATTTTCACTGCCTAACTGTGACATAGCTCCTTTGCAGACAAAGCCAGCTTTTTTTTCCCCTTAAAAGGCCCAATGAAAATATAGATGAATTTGGAAACAACATGTCCTTGCTCAAGTGGACTCAGAGTCCTAAAGTTAATGTGTTACAGAGAATCACTTGCCAGGGAATCATAGCGGTTATGCCACTGTCTTCTCAAAGGTAAGTGGGATGTATGTGGATTCACTGAGTTTTGACCGGGACACAAGTTCACAGAGGTGTCTGCGTCGAGGCCATATCGGGTGATCGTTACTGAGTTAGTGGCACTTCAGTGTGTTGGCCAGTTTATTCATTTGGAAGAAAATTGGCTAAAGACAAGAATTTTACTGTACTCAAAAAAGGAATGCCCTTGTATCAGATTAACATACATTGAATTTATATGGTTCCTTGTTTGTAAAGGTTAATCTTTCACAAGATAAAAGAATTCTTTAGACATTTTAAAGTATCCCCACACATGCGCACACACACAAAGGCTATCCAGAAAGTATCCAGGCATATACTATAAAAAAAATAGAGACAGCCATGGCTGGATACTTTCTGGACAGCCCTATGTAAGTATATTTTAAAAGCCATCTCTGGAAATTCTACCACTGACTCCACCAACTTTCTCATAACCACACTCCCTGTCAAACATTACAACAATGAGTCCCCTAGCCTGCCCTGTGTTCCAGCCACCCCCAGCCTGCCCCGTGTTCCCACCACCCCAGCCTGCCCCGTGTTCCCACCACCCCAGCCTGCCAGTGTTCCCACCACCCATGTGCAACAGGGAAGGCCGGGAAAATGACTCCATGTGAATCCAACAATCAAACTAACGTCTGAAGGACAAAAATTCATTTTTCCCAAGTGTAAGACAAACAAATAAGAAGTGGGGAGGCAGCTCTGGATGGAGCGGGGGCTGCTGAGACATTTCCACATGTTTTTTCAGCTCTTCAGAAGGTCATGGACGAGCGGTCCTGCCCTGCCTGATCCTCTCCTCTCCAGTGACGGTGAGTCGTGGAAGTCATTTGGCAGCACTTGGGGCATGTGCTTTCTGTCACATACTTCACAAAAGAAAGATCAGATAGAAACTTCCAGGCTCCACATTTCATTTTTTCCAAACTCATGACTGACTATTTTAAAGGGTTTTATAAACCATTAGTCCCTGCTATCTGCTGTTTCATTTTTTGCAGTGTAAGTTTCCTGGTCCTAAAACATTTCATAGAAAAGTCCAGAAATAAACAATGTATAAGTTTTGAAGGGGGCACTGCTCTGAGTGAGCCTCTGAAACCTTGCAGTGCCCGCTCCGTCCAGCCAGGGCACGGCTTCGCCTTCATCTCCACATGAGGATCCAGTCCGGTGGTCACTCTGGAGCCCCCTGCAGTTTTGGATGGACAGTCCCAGTACCACAATGCTTGCTTGGGTTCAGGTAACTGCTATTTGACTTAATAATGGCCCCAAAGTGTGAATACTGTGCCTGGTCTGTAAGTTAACTTTTGTCACAGGCATGAATGCATAGGTAGGTGTGGGCCTCTGTACTTTGTAGAAAGAGCACAGTGTTTCAAGTTGTGTGACAGCAGAAATCCTCTAAGGATTCTGCTATGGTTTGTCCCCCTCATCACTTTGAAGCAATTATTAGAGCATGTCACTTCCCTGCTGGAAGGCCCCTCCATCCAGCCATCCTTCATCCATGGTGGGTCTTCATTTTTTTAATAAATTGTTTTTGTTCTGTTTTATTTTTGAGACAGTCTCACTACTCAACCTTGGTAGAGTATTGTGCTATCAGCTCAATACTCTAAAAATATTTTATATATAATTATATATATATATAATTTATCAATATATATATATTTTGAGACAGAATCTTACTTCACAACCTTGGTAGAGTATTGTGCTATCAGCTCACAGCAACCTCAAACTCTTGGGCATAAGCAATTGTCTTGCCTCAGCCTCCCAAGTCGCTGTGACTACAGGCACCTGCCACAACACCTGGCTATTGTTGCAGTTGTCATTGTTGTTTAGATGACCTAGCTGGGTTCAAATCCACCAGGCTTGGTGAACATGGCCTGAGCCCTACCCACTGAGCTATGGGCACCACCACACTGAATCTTCTTCACAACAGCAAAGCCCACATGATCTGGCTATGCCTAAAATCTGGCCCTGTCTTATCTGGTGTATTCAAGTTCTCTGGAGTGAAGCCTTCCTTCTGTCGTGGAATGTGGGAATCATCTCCGACCTGTGAACTATGCTCTGCAGCGTGGTACCACCTCCAGACAGGCCTCCAGTGACCTCCCAGCCCAAGCAACCACCCCCCCGACCCCCCTTGCTTCCTGGAATGAGGGTATTTGCTACTTTCCCTTCATGCTGATATTCCAGGGTTGGTTTTTTTCTCTCCCCTCCCTTGTACATGAAGTTCCTCTGAGCTCAATCTCCCCTGCTCATCACTGCACTCATTTACCACAGTGAGTGACAACAGCTTTACTAGGGCCTTGACAGACCTTCCGTATCTGGCTGGGTGGCCAGCAGGATGAATAACCAGGTAAAGGAGGAGGAAAGTGGAGAGGGCAGAGACAGAGAAAAGGTGGAAGATGCAGTTGGGGGAGGGAGTTGGCTGCCCTGCACACTCAGTGGGGAATGGAGTCAGATGTCAGGGTCCAGGTTTGGGGACTGGCTCAGCAGTGACAATCCTATTCAGTTTGAGAAAGGATGGAGGGGACAGAGTGCTAATGGGAAGCTGAGCTGTGGGCCGTGACTTGGTTACGTGGGGCAGGAGGTGACCTCCTTGTGTGTCTGCGGGCCAGTGACAGAAGACAGGCCGTGTGTCTGGGTAGATAGCTCATTCCCCGTGACGGCCGCTGCTGCTCTAACTCAGTCTTCCTACACAGTTGCTCAATGCCGATTCCCTCATGGCACGGCACATACCCATTCACAGGGTGGATTTCTTCCAAAATGTGTCTTGTGAAAGTAATAACTACTGTGCCCAGTAGCTCTCTCCTTAAAGAGCTCTGCCGACGATGACTGTAGTGTTGTCATTTTATAACTCACTGTGCATCTCTGTGTCCTCACAGACCCATCCCAGCGGCCCCGTTCTGTTGCCTGTGTGCTGATTGCTCTGTTTTGTTTCTCTTGTGATTTTCCTTGATGAGACCCAGTGCTGGGGAGAGGAAGTGACTAACCTTCCTCTCCTGAGAAGACATGAAAACCCCTGGGGTTCCAACTCTGCCTGGCTGCTCAGCCTTAAAAGGACCTTTGGCAGCTTATGTTTTGCCAAGACTGATAGATAAGTTAAGCAGATTAAGATGGTCTCACTATTGCACAAGGTAAAAATAAAGAAACAAATCTACTGAATGGCATGGCTGTTGAAATCCTTCTTGCAAAATATCAAGGCAAATACATCACTCTCATCCTTTTTTGGTAAGAGTTGACCATTGTTATCATGGGAAACTAATATGAATTAGAGCGCCCTGCACTTAATGCAGTACGACTCGTTAGAAAATTACTCAGAATCCCACAGTATTTTGCAGAATAGTATTTTATGAATAAAGCATACTAACAGGGCATTGAACAATGATTTGTCACCATCCTTGAGCATTATCACTATTATGACCTGCAGAGGCCATGTGAGCTAGACCATTTACCTCTTTTGTGGACGTTGCTTGGAGACCTTCCTGCAGAGGCAAAGAGAAAGGGGGTCTGTCCCTCCATGCCGGGGGCATCCATTGCTCTTAGACTGGGGTCTTCCTAACTTTAATTGTAGATCTGTGTTTTTATTCCCCTTGAAGAAAATAATGGAATGATTATTAATGTGGAATATAGGGAAATTTGAGAGCCTCCAGTTTGAATATCTAGTTTTAAAAGCTGAAATCATGTCTACAAATACACATTTGTGGATAAATCTGGACAGGATGGCCAAGTACTTGTTGTGATTTTCTGGGAAGAGTGTCCTTATGTCTTCCTTATTTCCTGATGTTTTCCAAACCCTAGCAGCTCTCCCTTGTGTTATAGAGATTATGAGTTGAACATGCTCAGAGTGAGAAATTATGTATGGATTTCTGAGAGGGAGGTTATAATCCAGGTCCAATTTCCATCCCAAAAAGAAGAAAATAACTTCCATTGTGAAGATGCTGATGGCACATTATTCTAATGACTAGCTTTACATACTCCTGACGGAACTGCAACCAATTAAGATACTGCAGATGTCTTTATGTAAACCAGTAGTGTATATCAAAGGAAAGTCAGATTAAAAAAGAAAACCAAAAAAAAAAAAATCAACTTTTGTTTTCCTTAAATTATTTCTAGAGCCCTAGCCTGAATTAGATGAGATGTCCTGGGCTCCTTCCCTGCTCTGAGAGCTTGGGCCACGGGATGCGGGAGGTGTGAGCAGAAGCCCTGGGTTCCCTGTCCAAGTTGGGGAACAGTGAGCAACCAGTTTAGAAGATTAAGCATGGAGGTGATGAGCAGATGGAATAGCTAATCTGATTTTTCTCAATGACAGTTAAAGAAGAACACAACATTACAATAAGAAGAAGCGACAACTGTCAAGGGTGAAGAGATGGCACGCTTGGGTTTGGGCATCTCCACAGGGACCCACTGATATCTTTAAATGGTGCATGTCCTTCTGCCTGTAATCTGGATCTTCTTTTGGAGAAAAGTTGGCAAACCAGAAATGAGGGAGTCAGGAGAACAGAGAGGGCGGCACAGAGGGGTGTTGGGGGACAACTCTGACCGTAGCTGAGGGAACCAAGTAGAGGACCAGACACCCCACCCCGGACTCCTGCTCTGTGCTCTTTCACTGTCCCTGTCTCTCCATCTCTTTTATCTTCCTGTGCTCCCACTGACCCAACTGTGCTCCCACTGACCCAAACCAAAGGCTCGGGGGGCTGGGTTTCCTGCAGATCAGGCCCTGGAGGACAGAATGTGGTGCAGGAATTGGAGGATGGAGAGTGGAGGTCGGGGTGTATATTAGTCACTATGATATTTAAAATAAAATAAAATGAGAATAGTTCTTGATACGGGGTAGCAGAGCCAGATTTGAGTATGTCCTTTGCTTGCCTGCCATCCGTCCTGGCAGCATCTGTATGCTAGCTCATGAGATCCCTGCAAATCAGAGCTGAGTTCCTGAATTCCAGCCCAGCTTCTTCCGTGGTGTTATTAATACTGTGATTTGTGTACTTATTCCCATCATGAACTGTGATGAAAACTGAGAATATGCATTTTATATGGTCTTTACCCAAGAGCATCATGGTCCAAGATAAAGCACCAATTTTATTTAATACTTTACTAAATTTTAATGGTTAAAAAAAACCTGGAAATATTACTCAGCCCAGATGAAATATTCCACACTGGAAGGAGGTGCCTGGTTGGGTGCTGCCTTAGAAATCAAGTATTCAAAAATACCAGTGGTTCAGTCAAGTACCATTCCAGGTGCGCCTCACGCAGCCACCTGATGGAGTCGTGATACTGCAGGAAACCATGCAGAATGAGGGATTTTTAAAGCCTCTACTGAAAAAAACAAAACAAAAAACACAGGGTTCTTCTGGTCACAGTGACCTTGGTGCAGGGCATTTCCCGGGGATTGATGAGCGCCGGGGATGATCAGCTCTCCTGCGATCATTAATCCCCAGGCAATACCCTGTCTGCATCGCTCTTGCTTAATTCAATTATTTGTGGTTGTGAGCTTTACTTTGTGAATATTTTATTGTTCGGTCAGGCTCCCTGCCTCTCCTCTCTCATTGCTCAGTTCCATTTCTCTGACATAGACCAGCCCAGCTTTACAGTCCCCTCACGCACTCAGAGCCAGACCTAATTCATGCAGGGAGAATGTATGTGCATTCACAGATGCAGATATATTTATGTGGACATTTTGTGGAAAAAATGTTATAAAAAATGCAAATGGACATAGACTACGTGCATATGTACGGGTTTATAAATCACCATACATTGTTTTATCAGCATGTTGTTATATCCATATGAGGATTAAATGTATGTTTTTTTTTAACTATAAGGCTAGAAATGGAAATCATAATTTAGATAAGATTGGATGTTACCAGTTGTGTAAACATTTATAGTCTGTCAACATAAGGCTGGAATTTAAACACTAGAAGCAGAAAAAACTGTGCAAGTGTGAATAACCTTCAGTGTGTGCAGGTATCTGGCTAACCCCCATATCTACACCTGGGGAGGGACAAGGTTCCTTTACACCCACAGCCAAGTGAGGACAATACCTAACACCCAGTCTTTGTGGCCAGAGAGATCAGATTCAAATCTCAGCTGTCACCGGAGGTCAGCGTGCTTTGAATCAATTATAAACTGCGCTGTCAGGTGCCTGGGAAGTGCTGATGTTTGTCATTTCCTGGGGACTGTTAAATGTGACACCACCACGCAGTCACCGTCCAGGTGGGTGTGCAGACACATCCCAGGGCACATGGCTCAGGGTGGACGCGTGCGAATGTGCAGAGCACAGATGTGCTCGACTTCATTATAACCACCTCACCCCACCTGTCACGATTGCTCCTGTTCAAGATGTTATTCTAATAATAAAAGAGTTCATTGAATTATAAACCTCTAGCTTCATTAAAAGAATCAAATTGAAGTAATTTACAATAAAACAATTACATAAATACATGAGATATTTTGAAATGTATTAGTTTTTATTATAAACATGATATTTTATTTTGTGCATAAAATCTACATAATCTAATTTTTATAAGCAAAGCCATATTGCTAGATCGGAAACCCCATTCTCTCAGTAGCGAGACAACTAGCAGAAAAGTGACTGAGGTTTTCCCAGGCACTTTTCTGGTCACAGCCATATTACAAGGGCAGTTCAGGGTTTCTTTTCTCCTTCTGTAATAATTTCTACCAGTAATACATTAGCATGAGTTCCAAAGCAATCGATTTGTTTTCTCTACCACGGAGACATATATTATATTGTATCAAACAAATCATTTCTCACTCGGGGCACACAGATAGGATTTCCTATAGAACAACTGGATTGAGAAAACTTCTTCCTGGGCTTTTTGGAGCACGTTTAATCCATAATTCGGCTCCACAGGGTGGAGTCTTTCTCCTTCTTAGGAAATAGGAGTGGACTCCTCAATGTACAAAAAAAAAAAAAAAAATGCAAAACACACAAAACCCAATACTCTGATAAATGCAAGTTTGTTTCTTTTGAAATGTAAAATTTGTGTATTTCACGTGCAGTGATATTGCAATAGACATTAACACTGCCTTACAACAAGCACGTAAAATAAAACCTGCTGGAAGCTACCACTTGATTTATTTGCTTGTTTACTGTTTGGGGAGCCATTCTAAAGATGCACATCAATGTGATGGGTGAGTTAATCCGGACATTGTTACGTGACTTATCCAGTCATCATTTTATTTTAACACAAGGATCTTTCTGTTCAGGTCCTGATGTCCTGTAAGGAAGTGTCGCTTCTGTCTCTTCAGGGGATCTTGGTTTAACCTACTAAGGCTCTGTCCGTGCTCTGGGCTGTTTCCCCGTGTTGGGGATGCTTTCTCCCCCCTCTTCTTACATAAAGAAGGTTTTGGGTGTAGGTGTTAAAGTGACATCCTCGTAGATGAATACTAAACAGGAAAAGACGGCGCATCTCAACACCCTCACTAGTGCTTTCACCTTTATGAGCTATAAGAAAGCAAATGGACAAAAGCCTCAAAGTTACACCTGAGAAAGCATCACGGGTGCCTTGAAGCTGAAAACCTGATGATGAATACGATACATCCAGGGTCCCACATGCCACTAAGATGTGAACACTTGGCTTTTTTATCGTGCTTGTGTCGCATGCCGCGTCCTGGTAGGCACTGCTGCCATTATTTCCAGCTTACAGGTGGGATCCGGATTGAACTCCCCAGAGCCTGCCCTCCTGGTCATGACGGCAGAGGGCTCAGAGGGGACATGGTTACATGGCAACACGTTCAGGCCAGATTACCTATAGTCAACACCCTCAGCTTATAAACTAAGATGTCAATTTAGATCATGCAGAAGAAGGTTTTAGAACCTTGCTATGTATCACCATGGAAAGTGAAATAATGTGTACTTTATTTAATGGTGAAATTTAATTGTGTTCACAAGAGGTACCTTAATTTAAAAAATACGTTTGAAAGAAAATTTTCAGTGGATATTTAAATAAGATAAGACAATGTTATAAAAATTATCTGAGGGGGTGGTCAACATGGCAAAAACAATGAAAGTGGTTTGTGTCTATTTGTTTGTGGTTCCGCACATCAAAGTTTCTAAACTCCCAAATTCTTTCTTTTGTGGACAGTGTGAGTGCGTAAAATACTAGGCCAGGGTTTCCACTATAAACATTATTTCTCAGAGATTTATAACTTTTGCCATAAAGTGTGACCCGGGGCATTAACTATCTATTCTCAGCACAGAGTCTGACATTTTTATGTGTAACTTTTCATACAGAGGCCAAAATAAAAATAATAAAAAGCTATTGGTAGAGCTGTCTTTAGGCCACATGTAATTGTGAGAACATTCTATTATTGCAGTTTAAGATGTACAACTGGATTGCATCCACTGGGAGCCGAGAACACTCTTAAAAGGGCAGTTAATTAGTCTGTAATCAGGTCTCATTGTATTTTATTTGAAAAACACTTAAACGAACCTGACTTTGGTCTGGGGTTACCTTTCTCCAGGAGAAGCGAGCCCATGGGCTGCACCCCATCCCCCAAGTTGCAGGGATCAAGTTCGTTCCACACAGACCACAGACGGGCTTTGTGGCCTTCCTGGTTTATGAGAAGGAAAATGTAGGCATCTAGTACTTCCTAGGAGAAATCAACATTGACTTTCTCTGAAGAAAATATAAATGGATTTACTTAATTGGACTCTGGGCATTGGAGCAATTAATAATAGATTGTGTCATAGTAAGGGCTTTGTTTGCATTTAAAGCAATAAATTACAAGTATTAAATGTATATTTATTCCAAGTTAAACTCATTTCTAATTGACATGTTACTTAGCCCAAGGCTTTTAAGATCTTTTAGTATAATTAAATTAATAGAAAGCTATAGATCACAGCATGATAAACAAACAGTCTGGACTTTAATATGACAGATATATACAGCAGGCCGTGTAAGGAGACCATTATTATCGGCTTAGGTTCAGCTAAAATACCACTAGGATGGGAATGACACAAGCCGGTGAAGCCAGGCTAATGTGGGCGTCAGGAGGGTCCCCTGCTTCCCCAGGTCTCACTAGCCAGTGTCAGACGTCCTGGGCTGGGAAGGAACTTCATTATGAAAAGGCCTTGATTGGACAGATTCCTTATACCAGCTTTCCAGACCCCACATTAAAGATTCAGAGGACACGACTGTCATTTTAAGCTTCAGGTAATCAAAAATGTAATAGTGTTTCATGTAAGTTGTACAGAATCAGTCACCTCTACTACTTATGGTTTTCCAAAATCTTAATTTATAGATAGAGTCCCTAGTGCTGAATGCATCTTGTGATCACTGTCGACTGAAGACGACACAGCTCTGGCTTCAGCATCTATCATTTCCTTCCGTCCAGGACTCAGCAGGCCACACAATACTGCGTTAGCCTTGTTTGTTTTGACTGTGCTAAAGAGACAGATATATCCTTCTCTACTATCAGGAAGAATTGAGAACTGGCCTGGTCTATAGACCAAATTGATTTATTTCAAACCAGTGTGGTTAATTCCTGCACTCTCTGTGGGCACCTTGGTCCTCCACATTGTCCTAGTTCAGCAGTGGGTGTGTCCTGCTGCCCTGTCTCTATCCTC
>NW_003852583.1:922623-926972 GCF_000181295.1 Otolemur garnettii
TGTTGTGCTGACAGCTGCCATGGGCCTCTTTTTCATGCCAGAGTAATTGCTTCTTAAATACAGGGAGTCACTTATTAACCTTTACAACCCCAGTGGCCACACTGCCATTCACACAGTAGGTGTGCAGTAAATGCCGGGCTAAAGAAACAATGCATTTCTTCATGGCATTTCCTATTATTAAAATTATTTTTCTCCATAGAGAAAATAAAACCTGGGGAATAGCAGGGTTCTCTTCAAGATAAGGTATTATGTCTTCAAAGATACAGGTTCTCTGCAAGATTCTCTCCTCTGGGGTTTCTCAATCTGAGGATGCTGTTCAAACGAGTAAGAGATTGTATAAACCCAACCAGTAGGTAGACTCGTCCAGGTTGAACTTCAATATTTAGTGAGTGTCTGTTCTTGAACTCACCTATGTCACCATTTTTCATTCCCAAATGTTGGATAGGCAGAGCTTTGCAGCGTGTTGGATAGGCAGAGCTTTGCGGCGCGTTGGCTAGGCAGAGCTTTGCTGTGTGTTGGATAGGCAGAGCTTTGCGGTGTGGACAATGGTAAGTTTTGTTTCTGCTGTTTTCAAGAGGCTGAGTGTTTCAGAGGATGGACCATATGTTATATGACTGTGGTTAGGCTTTTGTTTATTGGGTGTTTAGATGAAAATTCCTAGGCAGACAGCTCCTGAGTGTCACGGTCTTCCACACCACAAGTTCAGCATGACATTCAAACATTGAAAAAATATGAGTTCTCCTGGACTACACATTAAATACACGGACAAGGAAAGATGAGGAGAGAAAAAAAAAAAACTCAATCCATGCATACTTTTTGTAATACTTGTCATTGCAGATAAGGCTTACAAAATCAGCCTGCGGCCCATAGATGGCAGGTTGGACACCCTTGGTCCCTTTCCTTGGAATGTATTTTCCAGTGTGAAATTGCTAGTGCTTGACTTCGCACCAGTACACGGGGGAGATCTTTGCACCTGCTGCCCTGGTGCAGCCTACACAGTGCCTAACTTCTCAATAGGGCAGACACTTCTGGTCAGATGCAATGAATGTGTACTGTTACAGTGAAGTAACCCACTGAAATTTAGTTAAGAACCCAGAGTACAATCTTAACTTTTAAAGCCTTATTCAGCCATAAGTAGAATATTCAGTGTAGCTCTGAAAGAGTTGGAAGAAACATAGAAAAATAGATGTGAGAGACTGTCAGATCCATCAGCTAGGTCAGTGTATGTGTTTGCATCTGTTATTTCCTGAGTCTATTTAATTTGTGCCTAGGGGCTTTGAAAAGCATCTATTCTGAAGAATACGGCCTTTATCTGGGACTTAACTAGGCCATTTAACTTTATTGTTATTCTGCACAATGATTATAAATCCAATAATCTCTGTGAAACCTTTAAAATACATTTTTAAGTTCAATATCTTGATTAGGAATTGAAAAGCACTAAATAAAAGTTTAATCTGCACAATTATTCTACTTACTGGTTACTATAATTTCTTTAGTTATAACTTTAATTAAAACTCCAAAATTGCTAAATATTATGCTCTACTTTAAAAACTTGATGTTAATAAATTAAATGTGCCTAAACCAATGTTATTATAGGATTTTTTTTCCTAACGTGCACTACCTCATGTAATCATGTTATAATTAATTATAATGATGCTTATATGATGTAATCATGTTGTAAATAACGATTTGGTCACAGGCAGTTTAAGAGGGTCGTGATTTTGTGTTGACTGTCTGTACCTCACAATATGGAGGCTGGATTTGATAGCACATTTTAATATTTTTTTTAGCAAAAACAAGTGGCAAGCCCTTCAACTGCTCTTCATGGTATCAGTGGATAGTGAACTTGAATTGTAGCATTGTAATAAAAGGCAAAGCTGGATGGACTTTAGTTGGTAAAGTTTCCTTAGGCATTGAAATTAACTTGACTTGGTTTGCTAACAAAACAAGGCCTGAGATAGTTGGATCAGAGTATGTGTTTATGTGGGTGCTTCTCAAATATCCGTGTCGGCCAAGGACGACATCTGGAAGGCGGCCTAAATGATCATCTTCCACAAGTATTAGAGCTCTTCAATGAGAGTCATAAATGACTCAAACAGTCAATAAAAGAAAAGAATAGAAAAAAATGTGAATGAGTTTTGTGTTCAATGCACCAATTGTCCCATTTATGTACCTTGTGGTTAGCCCCAGTCGGGACGCTCAGCCTTGCTGTGTCTGTGCTTGATTCTGAGCATCATGATCATCATCTCAACCAAGCGCAGACAAAGAAATCCAAAGCCTCCTGGACATTTTGTCAGACATGGAACCAAGTCCTTTCTCCTTCCCACTCAATTTAATGAAATCATAAGGCTAAAATATTTTCCCTAAGGTGTGTCTCGCGGCGTTCACATTTCACTGCTTTTCCCGTGTTAATCTCTGAACTAAACAACCACTGTTCCAGTCTGTGTCTGAGGTTGCACATGGCGCTAAAAAAGTATGTAGGCAAATTAATGCATAAACAAAACTGGTTTAAACTGGACTTGGCAGTTAGAATGAATTTTGTAATTTATTATTTAATAAGAAATATCTATTTCTTCTCGTTGTATAAGCAATTATGCAGCATGACATTAAAGAAAATTTTTTTCTTTGTGAAGTAAGTTTAGAATTAGAAAAATGTTACAGAGAGAGCATAAAACAGTGGTTGCCTGGCCCTGGATGGTGGGGCAGTGCTGGAAAGACAAGACATGGGTCAAAGAGAATAGAATAACGAATAGGTAGAACGCGGGCGTCCGAAAGTCTAATGCACAACATGAGCACTCGGGTTAAAGGTAATGTTTTATAGTCAGGATGTTTTTGTTGATGAGTAGATTACAGCTGTTCCTGCCACAGCTGGGAGAAGGGGCCCCTACAGGAGATGGTAAAGATACTGTTACAATTTATTCCACCATAGTAACCATTGTACCATGAGTCTATCTCACACCTTGTTACTTTAAATATGTACAATATTTTCTACTAAAAGAAATGTTGCTGTATTATTTTCACTCAGATTGCACTGTTAACATGTGACATAAGGATGTCATATTTGCCAAAACTTCACAAATATTATTCTTCAAAATTGTCGCCTGAAGTACAGATTGTATTTGAATTTCACTAGTTTCTCCACTAGCACGTCTTCTCCCCGGGACCCCGTCCAGGGTCACAGCTGGCCTTGTCCATCACATGTCCTGTGTCCTCTGGTCTGTCACAGTCTCTCAGTTTCTCACGATGTCCATAGTTTTGAGGAGTGACTGGTACGTTTTTGCACCTGTCCCTCAGTGTGGGCTGTCTGACATTTCACCGTCATTAGACTGAATTGTGGATTTGGGGGAAGATGATCACAGAGGAAGGGGTCATAGTGGGCCTGGCCTTCCTTGACCAGATGTGGCTGGCCTGGCTTCTGCACTGCAAGCCATTTTGTTTTCCTTTCCATTTTGTTGGGAAGGGGATCACTAAATCTAACCCACACTTCAGGAGAAGCAGATGAAGCCCCACCCTCCGGGGAGGAGCATCTATAGAGTGTTTGGGCTGCTGTGAGGCGATCTGTGCATGGTACTTTGAAAGGAATAACACTTTTCACATACGAAACGCTCCAATCATTTGCCGCTAGCCCCTGCAGCACACCTCCCTTCTGCAAGAGTGTGGTAATGACCCTCGCTCATGTCCACCTCGCTGCGCTCAGAATTACACAGCAAAATCAGCCAGTGACAAATCTTCAGAGATAAAGAAGATTTCTTCATTTGTTTATATCATGTAATCAAGATAAACTGGGGTAACTTTTCATAGAAACATCATTTGCATAGGAAACACAGATAACATGGCGATCTTACCTTCGCAGAGATTCTGGTATAACTGTACACCCAGGACTAATCTTGAAGCAACCTATGTTTATTGGTTTCTAGGACAGTAATTCTGCCAATAAATGTGTTAGTCATGAGATTTCTTTCTGAGAAAATACGGCACCTATGGAGCTCTAGTTTAAGTATCTAGTGTTGACAAAACCCGTTAAACTATCATACCATTCTCTAGTCCAGAGTAAGCAGGATAAACATTCTCATATAGTAGAATTCCATAATATTTTACCTAAATCTCTATCAATCTATTGAGGACACTATATTTTATGAGTTATTTTATGCAGAAAGTAATGAATTTCAGGGAAGCTAGTAAAAATGGGATGCTGTCTTAGTTAGCTATCACCACATAACAAAGTACCCCCAAAGTTCAGTGGCTGAAGATAGAACACTGGGATCTTGCGGTGTGGGGACTGACACGGATCAGGGAATCAAAGCTGGGATCTTGCGGTGTGGGGACTGACACGGATCGGGGAATCAAAG
>NW_003852583.1:926992-935228 GCF_000181295.1 Otolemur garnettii
AAGCTGGGATCTTGCGGTGTGGGGACTGACACGGATCGGGGAATCAAAGTTGGGATCTTGCGGTGTGGGGACTGACACGGATCGGGGAATCAAAGTTGGGATCTTGCGGTGTGGGGACTGACATGGATCAGGGAATCAAAGTTGGTTTTGTCTGAGTTCTCTGCTTCAGATTTCTCATAAAGTCTGGTGTTAGGGGCTGACCAGGGTGAAGGTCTCAGCTGAGGCTCAAGGAGCTGACTCACGGGCTCTGGGTGGGATTGCTTTTCTTGTGCATTTTTGGGCTGAGGACACAAGCACCCAAGTGCACCCTGGGGAGTGTTCATAGTTCATCTTTATTATTAGTTTCTTTTTCCCATCTTTGGGCTTAGTGTCTTTTTTTCTTTTTCTGCCTTTTTGAGAGGTAAAATCAGATTGTTGTCTTGAGATACTTGTTTTCTTCCTAACATAGGCTTTGTCTCCATGAAATCTCCTTTCAGAGTTACATCAGCGGCTTCCCCTGAGCGTTGGCAAGCTGGATTTCCTTCTGTGCTTGTCAAGGTACCTGTGGGTTTTCCTTTTGATTTCTTCTTTGAACCATTGGTATAGAAGTGTATTGCCTAATTGCCACATTTTTGTAATGTGTCCACTTCCCTCCTGTTACTGATCTCTAGTTTTAAAACACTGTGGTTGGAAATTATACTTGATACAATTTCAATCTTCTTAAACTGTTTAAGGTGTGTGTGTGTGTGTGTGTGCCCTGCACATGATCTACACCAGATCACGGTCTGTGTGTGCATGAGAAGAACGCCTACCCTGCTTCTGTTGGGTGGAATGTTCCGTGGCAGTTAGGTCAATTTGATCTATGCCGTTAATAAAGACTTCTGTTTCCTTATTGGTTTTCCGTCTGGGTGATCACTTGGGTGAAAATGTGGTATTGAAGTCTCCTACAATTATTTTATTTCTGTCTATTTCTCCTTTCCATTCTGCTAACATTTCCTTCATTTGGCTCTGCTGTCAGGTGCACAGACGTTTGTAATTGTTGCATCCTCCTGATGACCTGAGCACTTTCCATTACATGGTGACCTTCCTGGTCTCTCATGGCAGTTTTGACTAAAGGTCTGCCTCTCTGATATAAGTGAAAATACACCTACTGTCTTTTGTTTACTATTTGTGTGTAACATGTTTGTGCCATCTTTTCATTTTCAGCCCCTATTTGTCTTAAAGGGAGTTTCTTATAGAAAATACATATTTGCTTCTTTTGTATTATATCAATCATGCAGTATTTTTAATTTGTATGATCTATTTACATTTAAAGCAATTGTTGATAGGTAAGAACTCATTAAGCCATTTTGTTAATTTGTTTCTAATGTTTTGCAATTCCTTTCTTTGTTTCTCTTTTGCTGTTCCATTGTGATTCCTTGTAGTTATTTGCTTTGATTCCTCATTCTTTATCTTTTGTGGGTCTACTACAGTTTTTATTATGATTACCATGAGGCTTGAATAAAACATCTTAGACTTATAACAGTATATTTTAAGCTGTTAACAACTTAAATTCAATCACACAGAAGATATCTGAAGTTTTATTCCTACCACTCTGGGTTTTTCCCTGTGGATGTCACAGATTACATTTTTTTTATTAAGTCTAATACACACAGATCATGAATACATTCATGCATATGTGGGGTGCAATGTGCTGATTTTTTTAATACAATCTGACATGGTTAGATCAAACCAATCAACATAGCTTTCACCTCATTCACTTGATTATTGTGCCAAAACATCTATGTTCTACACTTCACAGATTTGACTTGAACCCTTGTCATATGCTCCATAGGTGTGGTCTCGCCTTTTACCCTCCCTCTGTCAAACCTCCCCTTTCCCCTCCCTTCCCACTCCATTTCTCTCCCTCATCCTGGGCTATAGTTGTGTTCTATCTTTCATAAAAAAGTGTGAGTAAATATAAGTAGGTATCATAGAAGTACTGAGTACATTGGATACTTTTTCCTCCATTCTTGAGACATTTTACTCAGGAGAATAAGTTCCAGATCCCTCCATGTAAACATAAAAGAGGTAAAGGTTTCATCTTTTTTAAGGCTGCATAGTATTCCATGGTATACATATGCTATAATTTACTAATCCATTCATGAGTCGATGGGCACTTGGGCTTCTTCCATGACTTGGCTATTACAAATTGAGCTGCAATGAATACTCTGGTGCAAATATCTTTTTGCAAAGTGATTTTTGGTCTTTTGGACCTAGTAGAGGAATTGCAGGATCCAACAGCAGGTCAATTTTTAGATACTTTTTTTATATAGTGTATCCATTGATAAATTATTCTAGCTACAATTATTTTAATACTTCTGTATTTAAACTTTTATACTAGAGTTAAAAGCACTTTTTATTACCACCACAATGTGTAGCTTGACTGTTGTTAGTGAGCTTTATACTTTTATGCTGCAGCTTAGCGTTACTTCAACTGGAAGAAACTCCTTCAAGCATTTCGTGTGGTGAACGTTTTCAGGTTAAATTTTCATAGAAACATCTTACCTCTCTTTCATTCTAAAGTGCAGATTTTTTAGGCGTAACATTCTTTGTGGCCAATTGTTTTCTTTCAACATTTTTAATGTATCATCACGCTCCCTTCTGGTGACGTTTCTGCTGATAAATCAACTGATAGCCTTATTAACATTCCCATGTATGTGACAAGTTGCTTTTATCTTGTTGCTTTTAAAATTCTCTCTTTGTTTTTGACTTTTGGGATTTGATTTTGATGTTCCCCAGATCCTCTTCTTTAGATTGATTTTACTTAGCATTCTTGGTGCTTTGTAAATCTGGATGTCCAATATGTTCCAAGAGTTGAAAAATTTCAGCCATTATTCCTTTTATAAGCTTTTTAGCCTCCTTATCTCTATCTTTTCCCCCATGAATTTACACAAAAAAAATGAGAATAACTGAGGACATCAGCTGGCAACTCCAGCTGGGCTTCTAGCTAGCAGTCCAGCTCTGGGAACTGGTCAGTATTGGACCTTCCAAACATCAAGTACCAGGTGAATCAGAACAGTCTCTGGACCCACAGAACCATGAGGTATAAATAGGTCCAAAGCACCAATTCTGGTGTAATTTCTATAATACAAGAAATTATCAAATCAATGGCTATCTCTCTATCTATCATGATAGCTAGATATGATACCCAATTCAATGGGATTTATAACAGCAATAGACATTAAGACCTCTAATGAAGATGTATATCTTTACACACAATTGTTTGAAAAGGGCTGACATTTCATGGTTTACTTTTTTCTTTTTTTAGACAGAGTCTCACTTTGTCACCATTGGTAGAGTGCCTTGGCATCATAGCTCATAGCAACCTTAAACTCTTAGGTTCAAGTGATCCTCTTGCCTCCGTTTTTCATTTTTTTAATAGAGACAGAGTCTCACTCTTGCTCAGGCTGGTCTTGAATTCATGAGTGATCCACACAGAGTGCTAGGATTGTAGGCATGGACCTCCACACCCGGCCTCATTCTTTACTTTTTGATAAAAAGTCCAGTAATGAAAGAGTACAACAATCACAATGAGTCAATAAAAATATTAATCAAGTTTTGTCTGCCCTTGTTCAATAATTATCATGAAGTAGATATTTCCTGTTTCTTAGACATAAGTATTTTATATGTAATGAAAAAATGTCCTAAAATGCTCAAGTGTGTGAAAATGGAGTTGAATATTTGGATACAATAATATACGATAGCCACATAATCATGCTTAGATTACTGCAGACAAAATTTTAATATTAATTTCTCTGGTATTCCAAGTTCTACATGCTTCTACATTTTTTCTCGTTTACTTTCTTTAAACATGTTAAGGTAATTTGTATTAGTTATTTCATTTTCTTGAGGGATTTCAAAGTCAATTCATTAATTGTATAATTTAGCAAACATAAGTTGTGCAAATTATGCTAAATTCTAAGTTGTATTTTGTCCAATGTTCAAGCCTCCTTGGAGTTTCTTATACTTTCAAATTATAATAACATTTAACACCAAATGACATTGCTCACATAAAAAATTAGCCAGTCACAGTTAAGAATGAAGATGAGAAACAATAGATAAGATATTTTTAGGTCAAGTACAACAATAAACTCTTTTAAAATATCCTAATAACCAAGCATTTATTCTGCACAAATTAAAAACAAAACAAAACAGAAAAACAACAGTTGACTCTTGAGAAAGCTAATGGTTCACGTTAATACCCTAGTCCATTATAAGAGCTATTACCAGCATCACAATACCATGAACTTAAATGTCCCTCAATTTAACTTCTATTCCTGATACAAAGTAAAAACAAATGTTTTAATAAATTACAGTAATGGGGTTGCACATATTGTGGTTACATAGCTTGTTTTGTACATTTTAGGCCAAAGTTATATGTGTGCCCTTCACCAAGAAAGTGTGCACTGTGCCAGTTAGGTGTGAGGTAACCCAGCTCCCCTCACCCCACCTTCCTGATTCCAGTTGAGTTTACTTCCCTGTGTGCACGTATGTGTTTGGCGAGTTTCAGTTTTATAGTCAGTACACACAGTGTTCATTTATTCATTCTTGGGATATTTTATTTAGAAGAACGGTCTCTGGCTCCATCAAGGTTGTTACAAAAGATACTAGCTCACCATTTTTTATGGCTAAATAGTATTCCATGGTATAGGTATATTTTATTATTCCACACATGTATTGACGGGCATTTGGGTTATTTCCACGGCCTTTCAATTGTGAATTCTGCCACTGTAAACATTCATCTGTAAATGTCTTTATGGTTGAATTTCGTGTTTTCTGCCTTAGTAGTGAAATTGCTGGATCAAATGGTAGGTCTACTTTCAGTTTTTGAGGTTTCTCAATACTACTTTCCACACAAGTTGTACTGGTTTGTAGTCTCACCAACAATGTGTACGACCACAATGAGATAACAGCTAACTCCGGCGGGGACCCATTTCCTCAACTGAGTCCTTAGCATACTTAAAGATAGAGGCTCTGCTTTTCTCCCCCTAGAACTATTATTCAGAATGTTTCAGTCTATATGGAGAAAAGAAAAATATTAACATTTAAATCCTCTACATGAATAAAATGACTGTTTATGAATCATTTGAGTTTCTATTAGAAAAATTGAAAAGGATAAACTAACATAATTAAGATCCCTGGTTACAAAACAATATTATTCAATATTATTAAAAATACACTTATTAGAGCAACAAAAATATGTAATACTTATAAATCAACTTAACTGCAGATGAGAAGAACCTACATGAACAGATTGGAGTACTCTAGTGAATTAACGTAGAGAAGAATTGAATCATAATAAGGAAAGGCTACATTTACCAATTTCTAACACATTAATATTTTTTAAGGTCAACTGTTCACAAATGAATCTTCAATGCAATAAAAATCCAATAAAAATTTGAATATAATTTTATTTGGAACATGGGGAAATAGTTGTAAAGTTACTTCTGTGGGAAATCTGAACAACCTCATGATACAGAGAGTATTCTAAAAAATCATCACAGGTCAGCCTGTTTTGATGATTACTCATCTGTCTAAAGACGCAACAGACTCTGAGGAATTTTGAGAATGGTGTAAAAACTATCCATGGGACAAATAACCATCTTGTTTTTATAAATAAAGAGAATGAGTTATAAATAGAATGAGTTTAGATTTTTTTGAAAGCTAGTCTAACACAAACATCAAATACTGCCAAAGAAAAGCATAGATCACACTTATAAATTTGAAAATTGTAAGTAATACAGTAAATTGAATATTAACCCTATGAACCTTTACACTCTAATTCATGGAAAATATTCCTCTATCATAATAGTTTCAATGGGTAAGGGTTCCTTACTTGTATTAAGAGACAAAAAATTGATATACTGCAGCATTTATTTCTGATGAATAAGAAAAGTAGACACAGAAATCATCTGTTCACATGAAAAACCAAACACATGATAATTAACAGGAATACACTAGGGCAATTGTAACTAGTGCTGAGAACAAGAAAATATGGTTTAACTTTTGACAACATTGTTTCTGAATGTCTTAGCTAATACATTGCAAAAATAAAAGGAATAGACTCTATAGTTTAGAAAATAAACCTGAAAATGATCATTATTTTCATCCAGTTATTCAGTAGGAATTCTCAAGAAACTACCAAAAGCTATCCAAATGAGGTAGCCCAAAATGTGCTCAGATAAAGAGAGAGACGTCCCCGGCTTCTGCACTGGGCCGAACCCACCAGCTGGTCTTAGCTCGCTCTCTGTCTCCCCAGCTCCCCCGGACATCCGCGCTTAGACAGGCAGTTCTAACACTGTCTTAACCTTGTCCGTTCCTCTTGCTGTGTGCTTTACAGAGGACTTGGACTTCCGCACAATTGAAATGTCTGCTGTGCTTCAATTTAACAAAACAAGATGAAATTTAAAATAAACAATGAAAGGGCTCCAAACATTCCCTGGAGCTGGTGTGTCCAACTTCACACAGCCAGGGGTGGCAGGGGGTGCGGTCTTGGAGGGGAGATGCCACCCTCATTCCCTGAGACGGGCGAGAAGGGGGTGACCAGCTGCAGGACTGATGAGGGAGGTTGTTTTAAATGTGGCAATAGTGGGTGGTTTTTCTCCAGAGTCGCTGAGTTTCCTTGTTTGGGAGACAAGGATGGTTTAAAACAAAGAGATTTTTATTTAGGAAGAACAAAGAGAAAGTTCAGAGCACTTCCAAAGAGCCTTGGAAGGGGTCCCTCTAGTGAAGGAGAGAAGATGGGAAGAGTCGGAGAGGAAGGCTGGCAGCCTACAAATACTCGGTTTGAAATTGGCTGCTAGTCTTTCATTGGCCTCTCTGGCCTCCAGGCAGTATTGCTCTTTTCTGTTGGTCATTGATTGTCTCCTCCCATCGGTCACTGGTTACCTAGGTTACCTCACCCCACATTGCAGGCTTCCCTCGCACCCCTTAGAAGGACATTTCTTGGTGTCCCTTCTCGGTCATTCCATTCTATCCTCACCTGAATCACCACCAGAGAGCTTGAAGAAATTTTATTCTATAACCTCTCATCAAGAACTCTCATGAAACTGAAATCTGGACTTCTTCCTTTGGACGTAGAGTGGAAGGTGGACTTGAAGACGAATTGTGTGCTGATGTGTAAACATTTCTAAAGACACATAATGGAAATAGTCACTTCGGAGGCACCATGATTTTATTCACCAGGTTATTGTAAGCAAATTATTGGTATACAAATTAAAGCTTTGTGAAACACCCATGTCAAAATTTCCTATCCTTCCAAAAGTTTCTGATTTAGTCTTAAAATAATAGAGTAAATACAATAGATTTGTTCATATTTTGTGTTTGTTTTAAATTCCCCTGATCTCAGCATAGGTTTTCCTGATTCTTGAACTTGGGGTGAATGCAAATATAATTGTCAATTTCTATAATATAGAAATTCAGGGAATTTTTTTTCCCCCAGAGGCAAAAATTAGAAATACGTGACCTAATAGACCATTTATTATACAATTGATTTGTTTACATAGAGATTTTTGAGCTGTAAATTCTTCCCTGTAGCAAAGCAGGATTTTGCCCCATTTGCCCTGAGATAAAGGCCTCTCGGAGTCACCGCCAAAGTTTCTGGCACACGTGGCTGAGCAGCAGCTGATGCTGAAACGCGAGCCAAGCTTCGTCCCTTCCAGCAAATGGACCAATGGAGAACTCGGGTCTCGGCGGTGCTTCCTTTCCCCAGGGCGGGAGACAGCTGGGAGCTCTCTCCAGACGTCCTGCAGGCCGCTGGGTACCCAGCCTCACGGTGGTCTGGGTTCTGCCCAGGGAGCCCAGTGTATGGGATTTCACAAGTTTCCCATTGCTGTGGCTTCCTCTCCAAAGGGCAAAGTGAGGACAGATAGGAGGAGCAGGGTGCCCGCCAGAGACAGGCGAGTCAGACTGCGTGACTGTTAAGATCGTGGAAAATGCGGGTCTCATCAAAAGGACTTGGTGAGTGAGCGTGGTGTGGATTTCCAAGACCCGAGGTTCAGGCTGAGCTCCTGGAGATAAGAGGTTAACCTGAAATCCAGCTTGGCAAGGATGCTGCCTGCTGGCCAGTGTAGCTGGAAAGGCCCTGGGAGCAGTCAGGACGACAGGTGGGGGAACACGATGATAGCCGTGAAAACAGGGCCAGCATGTGCCCGCTGCCCCCCCAGGTCAGAGGCTGCAGGGATCATAAAGGCGGGAGAGCCACGGAGAGTTCCCA
>NW_003852583.1:935260-944012 GCF_000181295.1 Otolemur garnettii
GCGTTTCATAAAGGTGGGAGAGCCACCGAGAGTTCCCACGGAGAGCGTTTCATAAAGGTGGGAGAGCCACGGAGAGTTCCCACGGAGAGCGTTTCCAGGCACCCGGCGCTCTCTGCCTCTGTATCACCAGGAAAGGAGCCGTCTCGCCTTACACCGCAGTAACTTTGCTGCCAATACCATTGGCTACCCGATTTCTCTGTATTTCTTTCTGGTTCAATACAAAATCCCGCTTTGATTGCTGAGATACAAAAGTGTACACCATATAATTTTTTCCCCTTAACTTCTGAGCTTTCTCCGAAGTAGGCAAGAATGTACCGGCTGCACCTCACCCCAAACCTCCTGGCGCTGTGCTGGCTTCCTGGATGAGCGCTGCTACTCGGTGCATGCAAGTTCACCGCGTTCTTCGCAGCCCACCCTGCCTGTTCAGCCTCACCTTCAACTATTTTTTCACACTTTTTAACAGTGTCTCTCTTAAGACAGGGCAGGTGCCTCAAACATATTCCCTAGGACAGTGATTTTCAGCCCGTGCACTGTGGCACACTGGTGTGCCATTAGGATGTTAGGTGTGCCATGAAAATTTTTAAAGATCATTAGTTAAATTATTTTTGAAAGAAGTTCAAAATAAAGTAGCTGTATTCTTTTTTTTTTTTTTACTCTTTTTAAAAATCAGCATAATTTAAGTGTGCTATGGAAGTTGAACTGTAGGTTCATGTGAGATTTAAAAAGTTGAAAAGCACTGCCCTGGAATGTCCCTACCCCAGTATCTCATCCCAGGAGGCGTTTGCTCCCCCCACAAATTCACATTTTTATTCGAGCCTGTGAGAGAAGACTTACCAGCACTTACAGGATACTTCGCGTCCTTTAATCTGGCCTTGAGCCTGTCAAGGAGTTAATATCCTTGCTTCAATCAGCTGCTGTATTACCCGATCTTTCTGGTTTTCATACGCACTCACTTAATAAAAGTATCTTTATGGTCTTCCTTGGAATCAGGGATGAAGTTTTGAATACAAATGTTTAAATAAGAGAGCCTTGAAGACATGCAATCTGTATCAATTTTGATCAGTTAATCAATATTATTAGAAAATAGTTTTGTAACTAGCAATGAATTCCCCTGACTCCACTCTAATTATGTCTTTTACTCTTTATGTATTTCCAAATAATGTCATGGAGACTGTGTCACAGTCTTATAGAAGTCAGCAGAGCGGGCGTGGTATTCACCGTTCTGTGCTCTGGTGATCCCGTCTAAACAGAGAGGGGGCTGCCCAACTAGAGTCGTCCAGGGAAGCCACGCTGGTCTTTGGTGACTTT
The DNA here is from genome assembly GCF_000181295.1 of Otolemur garnettii. NCBI lineage: Eukaryota > Metazoa > Chordata > Mammalia > Primates > Galagidae > Otolemur > Otolemur garnettii. Next base: position 936,569 of record NW_003852583.1, read on the forward strand.
GGCAATTTCTCTAATTGCCCCCAAATAACCAAGCCGGCAATTTGCTCTAGAAATTCGCTGTGAATCAATGACAAAAATATCAGTCAATAAATCCCGGGATTACTGACATTTGAGAATGGATACGCTTGTCCACTGTAATGTCTTTTGGCATTTCTGCACTTGAAGAGAAAATCCATTATCATATTAGTTCAGCCACTTCTCTGGATTAATTTTGAATAGCTGGGAGATCTCTTGTGATCTCACTGGGTGGAGTTTCTGTGCCTTATTTAGGATGCTGATTTGATTCTTCTCCAGGGATTATTTTTATTTTCCTTTCTAGAAAAAGTACCCAAGAAACAATATGATTTTTCAGACTTATGTTGACAGTAAATCATGTTTATTTTTTTAAAACAAGTCTATTTGTTTAACGTTTTTCTTCCCATAGATTTGGATGAAAATGAGCCAATTTTTCCACTTGACTTTGAGCGTTAGCCCTCTGACACTTTTCTTGCAAGGTTTGAGACAGGCTTTTATAATGCTCTAGAGATCAATCACAGTTTCACGGGTTACTAATGGTCTCTGTCCATAAACCTCATAATTTTATTTTCCTCTGAAACTTTCAAAATCTTATTATTTTATAGGTGAAATATATGTCACCCATACATCTCACCCAATAGGTTTTTTTTTTTTTTTAAATGGGGGTAAAATGCAGCTAAGGATCAAAATGTTAATGTATAGGTCATATTTTTCTTACCCATGAAAGAACGCTGGAGACTTTCTGAGGAAGCTCTGGGCTCCATCCACACTACAGCCAGATGTGTCCATCTGCTTTGGTCTGTCTACTACCGGACTTCTAGAGAAAAACATAACGTCCTATTGCCAAGGCCAGAAAGAACGATTCACTCTCTGTATTTAGCCAGGGGGTCAACTTCAAAGAATTGTTTCTCAAGGCCTTTCATATTACCTTAGAACACTATTTTAAGGTGGGCTGAAATCTCTGTGCGTACATGTGTATTCTTACATACGTCTCCATGTCCGTGTGTCTGCATGTGTCCCAGGGTGTCCCTATGTATTCTGGCATGTCTATATATGTCTCTCTTTGTGTATGTGTGTGCACACATGTATATGTGTATTCTTGTGTACATGTGTGTGTATATGTGTATGCCCCTGTGTGTAGCTCTGTGGGCACACGTGTATATATGTGCATCCCTGTGTACATGTGTATCTGCACACTTAGGTGTCTCTGTGCGTATGCATGCCCCTGTATAAACATGTGCATGTGTGCCTTCCTGTGTGCATGTGCACACACGTGTATATATGCATCCCTGTGTTTGTGTATGTGTCTGTGTCCATATGTATTCCTTGTATAGTTTTCTGTGTGCACACAGAGTATACACAGGCATATATGTGCAGAAAGACATGTAGAAACACACAGACACACACATACACAAGAATGCACATGTATACATGTGTGTACACATATAGATATATATAGAGACTCATACATATACACATATGTGTGCACACGTGTGTATGTCTGTTTGTGAGATAACTCACCTGACAAGCACAAGGTCTTCCTTGGGTTTCACCTGATTGATCCTCTTCTGGCCTCTGCATCCCATGTGTGGTCCCCACATTGCACCCCTTTCTGCTTCTGTGCTTCCCTCTGGGGCCCCTCCCAACAAGTCCCCTTGCAGACTGTGTCTGGGGCCCCTGCGCCGCTGCAGTGTGAGTGCTGACAAGGAGAGGGTCATAGCAGTTTCCTTCATTGTGATATTCGCAGGACACAGAGGTGCCAGGCAGGTGGCAGGTTTCACAGAGGACTCAGGGCTCACCAGCGTCTCAGTGCGGGAGCTGCAGGCTCCTGTCCCCACCGCAAGCCTGCGTCCCACTCCTCCCATGCAGAGGCCTGCTCCTGCCACCCAGCCTCCCCACCTACGGGCACCGACCCCCTGACCATCATCAGGGAGGACAGGAAAACTAGCTCCACCCAGAATGATCGGAAGCCCATGGGTTTCTGTCTCCAGCACACTGGTTTTCAGATGGTGAGACTGAGACCTGAGTATAGAGCTTATAGTTCTCAGCCTGAAGTTAAGGTGGGCAGCAAACCGTTCCCTTAAATCCCTCTGGTGTAAAGAAACAGTTTACTAACCCAGAGCTTGACAGAAGTCTAGGGCTGAGTCCTTCATGAATGCACTGGGCTGTTCTCCTCTTCAGAATTGCCATTGCATTATATGGGCGCTGGGAGGCTGGTTTAATTAAAGTTATCTGAATGGAGTACAGTATGCCAGATGTTCGTAATAAATATAATGCAGCTTATGTAATGTTATGCCATCACGGAATATACTGGAATGGTTGTGATTATCCATTATTACCCACAATAAATCTAAATTTATTTCACTGTTTTAAGGCATTAAGCATTTCTCAACCACTATAAATTAGCTTAGTATTTGAACTTTGCCTTTTGCTGAAGTTTTTCCAATAGAGATAATTAAAGAGCTCTTTTGGCAAAATTAGTTCACATTATTTCCATTAGAATTAAACATACACATGGGATACCGCCAACCATGATATCGATGCTGTGATCCCCATTTTATAGTGCAGATGCCAATTACACATTTTTTTCTCTTTCACTTTTTCTTATAGAGTACACAGGTAAAATCTCTAATTTAAATTCACAAACTCTTCATCTCCATAGCCAAATTCTATTCTGACATTTTTGAATATAGGAGACTGGTGTGAGGGGTAGAGACCCTGGGCTTGATCGACACCTCGCACTGGTGGATGCTCGTGAGCTCTGCTCTGTGTCCGCACACCTCCTGTGAGCCAGGGGTGGGGGCTGCCCAAGGGGGCAGTAACTTTCCTTAAAGGAAGGATTGGGAGTAGCCAACTTATTCACAGACTAGGTACAGAGGCCAGTTGATTTTTCTTAAAGATGTATTTTCATAGGAAGTGCATATGGGTTTGGGTTCTTTTTCTAAGGATGTGGGATTATAGGGAAAAGGAGAAGCTCTCTGAGCCAGGTGACGTCCCACTCTCCTTCCCCTGCACACACAGTGACCCACTGACCCCGAGCACCTGCTTCCCCCGCTCTGGTACAGATGCCCACTCTGGGGCAGACTGCGGCTGAATCTGTTCTCTGCTTCTTGACAATTAGCTTACTCATTAAAATGATCAAAGGTTGGGTTTGAGATGTCAATTAAACATTCACATGTAAATAGGAAGGTGTTTAAACGTAGGAGTTTGGAGTTCAGAAAAATACATTTTGTAATTATCAGCATATTGAAGATTTTTCAGCCATGAGCCAGGATGAGAGCACCACCGTAGAGAGTGTGTGGGGAGGCAGAAAAGGACCGGGCTGAGGGCCTCACAGAGTACTGAGAAGCTGCAGCCCAAGAGGGGTGAGGAAAGAGAGAGACAGAGAACGTGAGAGGGAGGTGAGAGAGAGACGGGGAGGAGAGGAGACTAAGACTCTCATTCATTCCTATCTATTGGGGGGGGCATCCAGAAGTTTGTTTCCACTGTGTGTGCCAACTGTACAGGTATGACCTGACCCAGGTCACACTGAGCCACACCTATGACCAGGGGGCAGACCTTGCAGAATCCACGTGTCTCCTCTTCTTGAAGAAAGGACTTTGCCCTGTGCAATACTTTGCAATACCTTTTTCACCTCCAACATCTGAATAAGTTAACTGGAAAAATTCTTCATTAACCACCAGAAATGATCAATCCTAAATGACAGAAACCAAGTTAGCTTTGAATTCAGTGGGGGTTTTTGTAGTTTTTGATTATTTTCTGAATAAACAAATCCCCAAATAAAAGATAAAAACTCATGCAACTAGGTAGCAGATGACAGCACCCAGCCCAAGCTGGAAGCTTCACCGCCAGGCGTGTTGGACGGCAACTGTCCTCCCTCCCAACTCACACTGGAGACATGGAATGAAGCTGGGAGAGGCACACAAAGGAGAGAAGAGTGAGCTAATTCTGATAGAAATCCCTGGCTGTGTGAAGAGATGTCTGTGACGGGAAGAATGAATCGCAGGGAAACCCATTTGAATCTAATTCTGACTCTTGTTCTAAAATGCCATCACGTTGTGAGTTATAGGAAAGCCAGCAACTCGCTCTGGAACGGGGTCATCCATTCTGTTTATCCAAAATCAAAGTGGAAGTCGCCAAATCGTTTTGAAGACTAGGTTAATGCAAAATGGGCATTTCTATTCAAGAAATCAATTCTGTCAGCTAGTTCTTTCCCTGCTTAAAATTGAGGTGAGTGCCAAAAGAAAATTACAATAATAAAGTGATTATTTGGAACTTAATATAGTAGAAATATTATTTAAAATGTGTGGGTAGGTCCTTAGAAAGTTCACAGATATTTTCAGTGACTTTTACCTCTGAAGTTAGAACCATTATCATAGCTGTGTTCACAGCAATTACAGTGATTAGTAGTTCTCTACGTTAATGTGACTCAAATTACATTTGCCAATTCGTTCAAGGAAAAGTTCTACATCGCTCATTGTCGGGTATCAGTACAGTCACCTGGACAGTCCTCCCCCTTGGAAGAGATGCATACGTGTCAGCACCTGGTCCAGCCTTCAAAGCAGTGCTGGAACTCTTTCTGGAATGGCCTCCAGAGCTGTCTTCAGATTAGCATTGATGTCCTGAATGTCATCAACATGTCTTTCTTTCAATATTTCCTTTATCTTCTGGTAAAGAAAAAAGATATCAGGGCCGTAGCAGGTGAGCAGGGAGGGCCTTCCAAAACAGATATTTATTTACTGGCTAAAAACTCCTTCACGGACAGTGCTGTGTGAGCTGGTGCAGTGTGATGAAGCAAGAGCCATGAGTTGTTGGACAAGATTTTCAGTTAAGAGTTTCCTAAGTGTTGCTCAAACTATGTTCACTTGGTCTTCTGTGCTTCTTACGGTCAGCTAATGATGTTGACACAATTTGACAAATGTTTGCTGCATGCTCTTCAGTCCTGCTCATTACTGGTGGCAATCTTTCTTCATCAGTGACCCTTTCTTCTCAGAAAAAGGTTTAATTATTCTGTACCCATTTTCTTCATGGTATTATCTCCATAATCTTGGACTAACATGTCCCTGATTTCACTTCCACTCTCGCTGAGTTTAATAAGAAATTTATTGTTTGTTTGTTGCTCTAATTGAAGCTCCAACATTTTTGTGACACACACAAAAACATGCAACTAACAGTAATGCACGCCACTCAGCAAGGCACTGCCACAAGACACAAACACAGCTGTGAGACCCTGACCGTCAAGGTTGTGAAAGGTTACCTTGTTTGTCCAGTGCTGTCAACAGAAGTCCTGGATGGAATTGTCAGACCTTGTATATACATACGCCCACTCAGACAAATACGCTTTATGTAGAAAACATGTATGGTGATGTCACTCATATGCTTATATGTGTAAACATACATACAGAGCAGACCACAAAAAAATTTTTAATAAAATAATCAGTGGTGGTTATGTGTCTATATTTATATATTTGTGTCTATCAGTTCCTTTCTCTTTGTAAAGAGAAAGGTAAAATTAAAAAAAGGAATATTATTCAAATTGTCAGATTTTATAATATTTTAATTTAACCTGAGAGTCAGAATTATTGGTTAGGGCATTTAATTTTCTAAGCAATTTACCCACTGTAATCTGCATGAAAATTAAACAATTAAATATGCTTGCTTTTAAGTCTTTCATGTGTCCAAGCAATAGCTGGAGTTAGGCAAATGTAGGCAGAATCAGATGCCTGAGTGTCCTGAGCCAGCCTCACAGCTGCTTGGGAGACTGAGGTCAGAGTATCACCAAGGCCAGGGGTTTCGGGTTGCTGTGAAGATGATGCCTGTGCTCTCCAGCAGGGGTGAGCGAGTGAGACCCCATCTCAAATAAGTAAATAAATAAACTTCCTTCTATTATTATAAGAAATTGGTTAATAGCACATACATAACACACATATGTATATATTCATATATGCATATTTTATATTTTAACTGTGCAAAAAAATTAATAATTTTAAATATATATATGAATGTATATGAGGTCAGACAATTAAGTTCACAATATTTTCCTAGAAAAAGTGCTACATACCTCCTTGGTGACTATGACCAGGGTCACCTGTAAGCACTCCTGTCAGGATCCTGTGCACGGAAGCCAGGGCCTAGTCCACCCTTCAGAGTAATTTTGGAACTCTTTTCTGGAATGGTCATCAGAACTGTTCTTCTACAAGTTCTGACAATTAGGTTTGCTAATTCATCCTAGAAAAAGTGCTTTGAAGGGTGAAATAGGTGTAGGGGATTGTGCACAGTCCTAAGGGGAGAACGTCCAAGGTGAATGTAGTTAGTAGCATTCAGCAATGAGGGGTGCAGCACTTACCAGAATGAGGTCGCAGACTTAATTGTCCTACCTCATGTATGGCCTGTTGTTTCTGCTTCTCTGGCAAGCCCTAATACAGCAATCGCCATAATTGACGAGTACATTTCACAGTTTTGGTGGTGGCCAGGGCTCTGGAAACAGCAGAAGTGGAGAACCAAGGGTGACGGGGAGGAAGTGCCCAGCATGGGGGGAGGGAGCAGGGCCGGAGATGCCTGCGAAACGGAAATGGAATTGGAGGAGTCATCCAGAGACAGTGGCAGCAGGGATTGATGGAGAAGGGAGGAAATGACCTGAGGGTGTAAGGAGAGAGCCTGCTTGGGCCAGCAGCTGTCAGTGCAGAGGGCCTGAGGCAGGCACCTGGGTAGAGGAGCCTGGGGGACTGCTCTAAGTGGGGGTGTCTGAGCAGAGGAGCAGCCTCACAGAGGGGCTCAGGCGCAGCAGGGATGCCCCTCTCATTTCCTCTGCCTCCCACCCCTCCTCAACCCACAGGCAGTCTCACTGGGCTGGATTCCACTGGCCGGCCCAGGGCTCCCTGCCTTCAGTCTCCCCTTTAGCTGGCCTCCCTTTAGCATCTTGTCCTCCCTGCCCTGCCCTGCTAGGCCCCTCTCCCACCCGCCTCCCCTCTGAAGGCTGAGCCTGGGCCAAGTGCACAGAAGCACCCTTCCTCCTGAGCCCTGCCCGGGGCCACTACCCTGCTGAGCCTGCCCACCCTGCCTTCCGTAGAGGTCTTCCATCAGATGTTCCCCGGCCATTCTCATCTGCATGGGGCCTCCAGGGCTTGCTGGGGTCTTGATCCTGCAGGTGACAAGTCACACAGGGCCTTGCAGTTCACTTCTGTCCTTTCCATGCTCATCCCCTCATATCTGCAGAGGGTCACGCTGAGAAGAACCTGAGGTCCAGGCCATGGGGTGGTGGCAGGACAGGTCCAAGACACCTGTGGGGTGTGGCCAGTGATGACAGCGGCTGAAGCAGAGGGGACAGGAGGCTGCAGGTCACCTCTGATGCAGGTGGAGCCTGTTCTTAGGATTGTGTGTGAGAGGAAGATACTGCTGAGAAGGTAACATCACTGTCCACCTACTGGGA
>NW_003852583.1:945190-990866 GCF_000181295.1 Otolemur garnettii
TCCTGCTGCTTCCCAGGCATGGGCTGGGGGCAGGTGCACCTGCTGGGCCCATCCTCCCACTGCCCATTGGCCCTCCCCTAATCTACTATAGCAAAGGTGCTCAAGGGCGCCTCCTCAGTGACTGTCTCCTTGGCAGCCTGTTTAAGATTGCACTTTCTTTCACAGCTCTTTAGCTGCCATTCCTACTGAATTTCCCTTAAAACCCTTAGCATTGGGTGTGACATGGATTTTACGATGTCCCTTTCCTCCACAGGGTTCCAGGAAAGCAGAGTTTGGGTCACTTTTCTTCAGCCAGACCCCCAGTAGGTGAATAGTTCATGGTTTTCAAAGGAATGAGAAGAAGCCTGGTTTTCTCACCGTCTACAGTCTTTTGCAAACAGGGCCCTGCTTATTCCATCAATTTAATAACCACCGGAGACCTACTCAAGGGTCCTTATTCCCCCAGGCCAGCCACTGGGGTCTACAAAGTCAACAAAGGCCTCTGCACTCACCGATTTTGTGTTCAGTCCAAACACATTCAAGAAAAAGCACCCAGTGGAACTGTCTTTAATTTCTCTGCGTCCCTTTGATTCTTTCAAGCCTCATGTGCCAGCTAATATTGAAGCCATGTGCCTCCAGGAGAGAACTGAAAACTTCTCCAGATGCTCTTCTCAATTTTGGCGGCCATCATATTTTTATCCAATTTGAACATATTTTTCTTGATGAATACAAGAAGCCTTAAGTCGTGATTCTGAAAATTTACTTAGCGGCTGCACAATCTTGTGAGATAAGATCACGAGCAGAAGGTGCTTATCTCAAACAGAAACATTACGCTCTTCCTCCCCGCTCACCCCTTGCATCATTTTTGTTGAGTTTCAAAGCTTTGGACTTTAAATTCTTAGCTTCTCTCATCAGCGATGAGATGAGAACGTAGTCAGAAATGTACCAAGTGCATTGTCCAATCAGAGAAGTTAGAGGAACAAAAGCTTTTATTGACAGTTTGCACAGGACTCTGTGTCAGGTGGGGGAAGGGGCGAAGCTTCTGGGCACCTGCAGAAACCAGGCAGCGCCGTCCTCCACAGAACAGCGTGGAGCTTGTCTGGGAGCCATTCCCAGGTTCCGGAGCTCTGCCCACATGGAGGGAGAACGCTGGGGAACATTCATCCCAGGGAAGCTCCCAGGAAATCAGTAGTTGTTCGTAGATGTTAAAACACAATTTTCACCTAAATTGTTTAAATTGGTACCTGCTTGCTTTACAATAAAAATATGAAAATCTATGTTCAAACACTGACCACACATTCATTCACTGGCAACATTCAGGCTCTCTGTCTTCTCTCGGGCACCCAAACTGGTTACAGGAGACAGGACAGCAGGCAACGGAGGGCCACTCCTGCGGCTGAGACACCCGGTCAGCTGCTTCCTTCCGTAGCATAGGGAACTGGGAGAACTTCTAGGAAGTAATTTTCAGAAATCGCACTGTCAGTGTAGACCCGGCACCTCCCGTTCGGTTCTTTGAGAGATGTGCCTTAGCGTGGTGAAGGTCCTTATAAATCCTTCCTCAACCCACATACGAGGTAGCTGCACTTCTCTGTAAATTTAATGAGGTAGGTTCAGGTAAAGGTGATGCATTTAGCAAAAACTGAATGGAAAACTCAGGACCTTATTTTTTAATAAAAATCAATCTTGTCCTATTCTGTGAATGCCGAGTTCTGATTGGTGAGTAAATCGTCAGTGAGTTAAGCTCAGATACTATGAGAATGAGGGAAAAAAACAAACCAGGAAAACAATCTTTGACTTTTGATGATAGAAAGGAAGTGAAACCATGTAGCACACCAGATATTCCACATAGGGAAACTGATAAAAACAAGGACGGTGTGAAACTATGGTGCCATAGAAATAAAAGATAAATGTAAATAAAACATTTCTAAGAATAGATCACTGCCCCAATAGGCAGTGGATTACAGAGAACCGTTCAGTAAAAGAAAAAGTTCATAGACAAAATTATCATAGCACTGCTGAGTCACATCTGTGCTTTCAATTTTGCAGTTAATTTTCTGAGAATTAAAACAGGTGAAACTGGGCAGAGAGAGAAACTAGGGACAGGCATGAAGTCTGGAGCTCCCCACTGCTACATTGTCCCCCGTGTGGCGGTGACACCACCCGTCCGAGGGGTGGATCAGGCGCGGGTGCCCCCCGGCTCCGAGCTGTGCCCAGCCCTATGACTGAGGCTGAGAGGGAGGAGCATCAGCCACTTGCTGAACATGTATCAGCCCCCGTTCTCCGTCCCCCCGGGCTCTGTGCAGGACAACCCAGTGTTACGGATAAACGCTGAAGGTAACCTCTGTGTCAGGGAGGCCGAATAACAATTTCATTGTGCTGACATGGAGACCACGTATTAACTAAAGAAAATGAAAAAATTAATCTACTTATTTTTGCAATATGGACTTTAAACAAATTTGGAACCAAACTAGACTAGAAGTGATGGTTGAGAGTGGCGGCTCCAACGTGGGCTGCCCAGGGCAACTCTTCATCACACTTCGGTTATTTCTCAAAATTTCACAGCAGGTGAGTGGGGCCAAGCTTTGCTTTCGGTGGCACTTGTACTTACACCCATGTCGCCCTGAAGCCCACCTCCCTGTGGTTTCTCCATCAGCCTCTTTTAACTCACTCGCCAGCCTTTGCCTCTGGGAGCTGCTTTAAAACATCTGGCTCAACCACAGAATGCTGTTTGCCTTTTTAATGTCACATACTTTTGACTCAATGGAGTCCTCAGCTGGTTTTTTTCTTTGAAAATGGGCTAATTTTCCTCATTTTTTCTACTGCAAGTTGAACGGTTTAGCACCATGAAAAGTTATGCTAACGTCCTGTCCTCCTGTGCTTGTGAATGGGACCTTACACAGAAGTGGGGCCATTGCAAATGTGGTCAAGTGAAGATGAGGTCAAGTCCTAACGCCAGTGGCTGGTGTCCTCATGAGAAGGGATATGTGAAGACGCAGAGGCTCAGTGACACACTGGGACAATGTTGGCAAGACAGAGAGGTGGTGGCACAGCTCTGACACAAACTGGGATGGCAAGGACTGTGTGCAGCCAGGACAAGGTGGGAGCCAGCAGGAGGTGGGTCAGCTCTCAGAGCCCACAGAAGGAGCAGCCCAGAGGACACCTGGGCTTTGGACACCAGGGAGAGGACCCATGCCACTGTTTCAGGGACTGAAACAGGGCACTGAAGCAGGGCAGCCACAGGGCACTGACCTCCTCCTCGGGAGCAGCTGGCTCTTACTGACCTTTCCAGAGCTGCACTGGGCACCAGATAATGACAGCACCAGTCACTGGAGGCCCAAAGAGAGAGGATTTTCTCAGGCTGGAGGGGTCAGACCTAAAAGGAATGATACAATTCCAGGAAGCAAAGGGCCACTTTTTTTTTCTTTTGGGGGTAGGAATAAAGGAGCAATGCTGTACCGCACAGATGTGCACGGGCGGGAAAGTGTCGCGGCTGCCATGAAATAGGGATGAAGGAAAATCTTGCAAAAGAAAAATATTATTTGCCTTTCAAGTTGAAAAACAAGTCTAAGACATCATCCATCAGATACAACTTTTATAAAATGTTGATTTTCATAATCGGACAACCAAAAAAGAAAACAGAAAAAATTAAGATTTTCCTTGAACTGAAACTGCCAATACTTTCTAATTTCTGTGTGCTTTTCAACTATTATACAGTATAAGACGCTTTCTAGAAATTACACATCATGGATTAATTTCATGGCTCTATTGCAATGAAAGTACAATTGACCTGCAGCCTGTGATTACAACACAGAACGGAAGAACATGTAGGGTATCGTTGGGGAATAAAGCAAACTGGGGTCTCTTGCTGCTATTAAAGTACTGCCACGTGCTCAGCACAGCCCCTCAACGTTCCACACAGCCGTTTTTACAAATGAACTTGAATTGAGATGACACTCAGGCAGCCTTTTTGGCCTGACATTGTAGTCAGAAATCTCTTTTCTAATTCTGATTCTCCCCTGATTAATGTGCAAAGTGTGGAATTCACAGCATCCCTTCCTCAAATCCCACCTCTACCAGAAAGGTGGGAAGGTATATTGGCATTCTGCGTCTGACTCTGAGATGCTCGGAGGATGAGGCAATCGCACATGTGGAATTCGGACGCTTCTCAGAAGTAATCTAATTTGCCTACTTCGAAGGTTTAACTGCAAGGATAAAAGAAACTCAGGTGCGTGTGAAGTGCTGGGGGAGGCTCAGAAGAAAGGCGGAGTGCGCTGTCACTCGCCCCTGTGCTGATACGCAGGAGAGTTAAATTCAAGTGCAGCCGTCTGTGTTTTACAGTGCTGGGAGAAGCCTCTTCTCTTTAAGATGAGTGGTTTGTCTTGTGATTGTGCCAAATAAGTTAATTCTGTGGTTACTGAGGTCATTAAATTTCAGTTTGAAATAGAGATGATAAGGGAGGCATTAGCTGCGGATTTTACAGCACTGTTAACAAGATTTGTGCGATCTATCCAAAAATAGAAGGGCAAAAGCAGAGGCTCATTTTTTGTAATTTTGTAGTCAAAATGTCACCTGCGTGCCCCGTGGGGGTCTTCGTCTTGGTGGAAGGGGCATGTGCACTGGGCTGGGCATCTGTCGGACCCCATGCCCTGGCAGTGGGCTGGACATCTGTCAGACCCCATGCCCTGGCTCTGCCCAGGGTAGAGGAGGACACCCCCTACCCCCCTCTGGCTTGTGGGATACATTCCACCTGCTGTCAGCCTGGTCCTAAGTTTTGGTTGCTTCTGGATCAATCCCAGCCTGATGGCCATAGCTTGACCACAGGTCCTCCCTCTGCCTTCATTCACCCCCTCGGGAAAGGCACCAGATAAGCCTCTCCTGCTGTGAGTTGCCCCAAGTCCTGCCCAATGTGATCCTCCCGGGAAAGATTCTGCTTCACTCTTGGGTAGCTAAGATCATCCCCCTGATCCACAGGTACTCTGTCTGATCTGGCCTGAGCCCAGCCCCATCTCCTAGCATCACTCGAGTGACACAGGGCTGCCTGACTCGGCCCACAGGTGGTTGTCCTGGTCACTCTCCTCCCGACTCCTGGGCCACACCCCTCTATGGAACCTCTGCCTCGGGCTCACTCCAGGCCGCAGCCAACTCCTTGTGTTAAATAATTTGGAAATTTGTATAGAGACAGGTGATGGGGGAGTTGATTACTGACACACAAACGGGCTTTTCTCCTTTTCTGCTGCAGTTCTAGGGCAAAAGCTTAGAGTCATTCTGCACAATTTTGATCATGAAAATAGTCTGTAATAAAAATGACAGTGGGATTTCCAAAGAAAGTCTAGGGATTTTTCCAACAAACTTTTTTCCCCCATTATTTATTTATTTGCTTTTTATTTTTTTGAGACAGAGTCACTCTATGTCACTCTCCAGTAGAGTGCCGTGGCATCTTAGCTCACAGAAACCTCAAACTCTTGTGCTTAAGCAATTCTCTTGCCTCAGCCTCCCAAGTAGCTGGGACTACAGGCACCTGCCACAACACCTGGCTATTTTTGTTGTTGTAGTAGTTGTTATTATTGTTGTTTGGCAGGCCCAGGCTGGGTTCAAACCCACCAGCCCCTGTGTATGTGGCCGGTAGCCTAAATGCTGAGCTACGGACACTGAGCCCATGAACTTTACCTTTTGGCGGCCACATTCAACTGCAGTTTATACACAGATGATAGAACGCACCTGCCACTCACCTATTAACCTGGAAATGCTCCACATCCCCTAGGAATTTCTTAGCTTTACTCAAAGTGTTATTAAAATGTATGAACTGAAAATAATTTTTAAGCCATAGACAGGCGTGAGCACACATATAAACATACAAACCTAAGCTTCAGGGTCTGAAGGAAACTTAAAACATCAAATCTGACCAGGCCTGTGTCTGTGGGGAAGCAGCGAGGACCAGGTGTGCTCACTGCTGGGTGGTGTCCCGGGCACGTGCAGGTGGAGGGGGAGGAAAGAAATCAGAACTTACCTTTGGTGCCTCCGACATTCTGAATTAGAATCTTTCTTTTCCAGTCCAATTCCATGCTTTATTTTTTCTCTTTCATCTCCTATGAACTAAATGCCTCTAATGGGCCAAGATGACCTCCTTCCATCTGTTTCTGCCACATGTGAGACCATTTTTCCAGTATCACCTCCATGACCATTGGCTATAAAGTGCTGTGTGGGCTCACCCTGCTGGACATGGACCTGTCCCTTCTTAGCTCCATCGTGTCCTGTAAGAGAATATCAGTGGGAGAGGGACATCAAGGGCAAAGCAGGCACTTTGTACTCAGAAAGATCGGTCTCTCCCTTCATAGCAACGGCCCACCACTGGCCACTGGTCAGCACAGGAAGGTGATTAAACAGCACAGGCCTTTTATCCCAACTGTAAGTTAAGTTATACAGTAATTTCTAATTTAAATAATTCTTTATTAATTAAGTGAGATAGGGCGTATAAAACATTTAAAAGAGTGCCCAACAGGTGATAAGCCCTCAGGAGCCATCTCACGCCTCACTGTCTTGTGGTACGTCTTACTCATTCAAATTGCAGCTCATTGTTTCTTCCCCTGATCACTTTTATTAGACTGTTAAAACCTTTGAAAACCAGACCTTTACCTTCTGTCTGGCTAAGGCGCATGCATTGCTCCTTCAAGTGAATGTGTGTGTACAACGTGGTACGATAAGAGGTGGAGAAGCTTCCCGGAACCTCCCCTGAAGAACCGGGTAACACAGGACCACCACCCACAGCTGGTAAACTGACTTATGACCATAAACCCTTCATAGGCCAAAGCATGTCCTCAAGGCCCCGGGACAAGTATTGTCTAGTCTTGTATGAGCTTTATTTCCTTAGCCAGTACCTAGCACAGAAGTCATTAACTCCAGCTTCAGAACCCTACATGAGTTCAAATCTCTCGCAGGAACTTATCTTTTCCTGGAAGTTACACAGCTTATTTTAGGCCTGGCATACAGAATTCATAATTTGACATCACCTACTGTGAACCCCCAGACATGGTGAGTGTGGGCATAAACAGATGAAGGCATGAATTGGGAGGGGTTGAGACTTCAGGGCGTCCAGAGAATAGGGTTGTCTCTGGGGCATGCGGCTCTGCAGCTTAAACAGCAGCCAGTTTCCATTTACGTCCCCACAGTCTGGTGCTTACAGGCTGGACGCAGCTGGTTGGAGCTTCTGTAGGTCATCCCAGCCTGGCATATCCATGGTGTTTGGCTCAAGTCTGTCTTAACTATGTTCATGGTAGGCACAGGTGGACGGACTGTCCACATGCAAGGTGTTTTCTCATTAGCATTTATGGTGGGTACACTGTGTCCACCATGAGACCCAAACACATGGCAAACCTCAATATGAAAGGATATAAAGGTCAGAAGGGTGAGAGAGCAACCATTTCTCATGCCTACGATTCAAACTTAAACTGTACAAACACTAAAGCTTATCTGCCTTGAGCATCAAAAAATGCAAGAGAATTACCTCTAAAGTAAAGTGCTGCTTTCAATATCAGTGAAAAAAATGTTTATGGAGAATTTGGAGTATAATTTTTTCCCCTTTATTTTTTCATGTATCTTAAAGAAAGCTAGATTCTCCTCTTCGTACTATAAAGTAGCTCTAATTCCATGTGATCTCTGTTTTTTCCATTTCAATTTCTAATTCCTTTTCATTGAATTTTTTTATTTGATGATAATGTTCAATGGACTTGAGTTTCAAGTAGAAGATTAAGTTCTTTCATAGCCAAATATTGAAGCAAATTCATTTGAATCTTGATTGAGACATTGTGAAGGATCGAGGGAGTTGTATATCACAGGGTTGGATTAATGTAAATTGATTTGTCCAAGGTTATTTGTTTAGATAATGGAGGTAATAGGAGGAGAGCCCAAGGTCTCAGGGAACTGAAGCTCTGAGACGTCCCATCCTGTCATCATGTTCAAAGCAAGTTCACATCGGGGCAGACTCCATTTAGGCAGGGAAAATTCAATTAGGATCATTCTGTGGACTGAAGACTCCCGGGGGGATCAGGGTAGAAATATGGAGAGCTTGTTGTCTTAACAAAATAGATGCTAAGAAGTGACTTCTGTGGCCTGCCTTGGACCCTCTCCTCTTGTGTTCGTGTGTGTAACACAGTTCATGAATCAAAGTGAGTCATATTTTTATCATCTGTCTTTTTATATTTTTTGCACATGTCTCTTCCTACTTAAAAAATGAATAATACTGTCACCAGAGGCCCCTTTAAGTATCTCCTGGCATATGGATCATTATTTCACAGATTCCAACATGGACCCAATAGCACTGTCCCAACCTAGTGACAGACTGGGAGGTCTGCACTTATGTGGCTCTGAAATGAGCAAAGGCCCACATCTTAAGTTGATAATTGATAATTTTGTGTGTGTACATACATACACATGTGATATCAATCTGGGAACAAAAGCAAATTTGACAATATTTGCATATACGTTCCAGTATGGGTGTTTAATTACAAATAGAAATGAACTACCTGCACTTTTAAATAGTTTCTGAAAGTAGGTTAAACATTAAACTAACTTGTAAAAACAAAGAATGTTTTGGCTAAGGCACCAGCCACATACACCTAAGGTGGTAGGTTCAAATCCAGCCCGGGCCCGCCAAACAACGATGGCTGCAACCAAAAAATAGCCAGGCGTTGTGGCAGGTGCCTGTGGTCCCAGCTACTTGGGAGACTGAGGCAGGAGATTCGCTTGAGCCCAGGAGTTGGAGGTTGCTGTGAGCGTGATGCCATGGCACTCTATCCAGGGGGACAGCTTGAGGCTCCATCTAAAAAAAAAAAAAGAACAAAGAATGTTTTCCCCCGTAATCTATGGTTTTAGAGACCACAGAAGTTTCCTGCCACCCTTCTCAGAGTAACAAATGGAATCACTGATTATACTTCACAAATAAATAAAACCTCTAACTAATAGTATTGTGAAGACTTTTCATTTTGTTACTTTAACTCACCATAAGTCACAATGAAATAATACTAAGTGACAAGTGGAGGGAGATAAATAACACAGGAGGTCAGAATGTTTTCAACGTGATGACTGGGGTGTGGCCGAATCCTGCAGTGGGGGGCGTGTGGGCAGGTGGGCTGGGCTGATGAGGCACTCCCGGCCCCAACAGTGGAGACAGCCACTTGAGGGTGGGTCCTCTTTGTTTTGAGAGGGTCCACCAAGAGTCACACAGGCCTCTCCCGCACACACCGCCTTTCATTCACAAGGACCAAAAGCATGTTTAGTTTAGGCAAGAGCCAAAGTCAGCCACCCATCCAAGTTACTTAGGAAATATTTCATAGGACTAGAAGCATAATATCCACCTGACATCAACATTAAAGTTCCAGAAAGGGTCGGGCATTGTGGCTCACACCTGTATTCCCAGCACTTTTAGAGGCCATGGAGGGAAAGCCATTGAGTCCAGGAGTTAGAGACCAGCCAGGACAACATAGTGAGACCCCTACTCTACAAAAAGTTTACAAAATTAGCCTGGCATGGTTGCGAGCACCTGTAACGCCAACACCTCAGGTGGCTGGGGCAGGAGGATCCCTTGAGCCAGGAGTTAGAGGTTATAGTGAATGATGATGAAACCACTGCACTCAACCTGAACAACAGAGTGAGACCTGTGTCAAAAAAATATGACAAAAAGATACGAGAATGATTGGAATAGTCAACACATTGCTCCCGTGTTATCTTGGCAAAGCTGCCGCAGAAGCTTCTCACTTCCTGGGAATTCTCTGATCTAGAAGGTGAGGAGGTCGCGATCTCTGACCTAAAGACTCTGCAGTGGTCACATTTTGGGTCCTGTTTTCATCTAAAGCACAAAAGCCAGATCCTTTGGCCACTGATCAAATGCTACAGTTTGCTGTCAGCCAACAAATGCAAATACTGATCGATCCCTCCAGAGGTGCTGATAGCATCAGAACGTGCCAGGCTGTTCCATGCAGTGTGAACTCACCTGCCACTGTGTGTGTGTGTGTGTGTGTGTGTGATGGGTGTGTGCATATGCATAGGTGTTGTGTGTATTGTGTGTAAATGTGTGTATTTGCGTGTGTGTGTGGACACGCATGTGGGGGTGCATGCGTGTGCAAGGAGCATGTGTGTGGGGCTGTCTCAGCCTGCTCTGGGCTATCCATGCAGCTACTCTGCACAGAACATGCTCTCCCCACACTCATAGCTTCCTGTCCATGCTGACACATTTGGGCACAACCCCTTAGTGTCCTCCTTGCACTACTGGGTGACACCATGGAGGGGGAATTTGGCAG
The DNA here is from genome assembly GCF_000181295.1 of Otolemur garnettii. Taxonomy (NCBI): domain Eukaryota; kingdom Metazoa; phylum Chordata; class Mammalia; order Primates; family Galagidae; genus Otolemur; species Otolemur garnettii. The sequence continues at coordinate 955,462 of NW_003852583.1, forward strand.
GACTCTGTCTCTAAGCATCTGCCTTAATACCCCCAGTGCCACCCATAGGGCATCATGCATGGTGAGAGGTTGGGGAGGGCCTGAGGGTGACCACAGGGGGTTCAGTGGGTCAGTGTATTTCTGGAATGTCAAACTGTCTGTGACTGTGACCAGATTAATGTCTGGTCTCCCGTCTGGCCTCTTCTTACCCATACACTTCTTTAAGTCCCCACAGTCCAAATCCTTGTCTCCCCTGGGAGGAGGGCCTTAATCTGTCATCTGTCACTCTAACTTTCCCACTGAAGGCCCTGGAGACTAATCAGCTTATGACTTCTGGGTCCATATGAACCTGGTGACTATTGCAGTAGAGGCTGGTCTAATGAGACCGGGAGCAGCAGGTGCAGCGGGTAGGGGTGACACACAGGGTGGAACGAGCTTCTCTGGCCAGAGCTAGAGAAGGACATGGTATTGTGTTTCCACATCTGAGTTACCAGGAGGGATAAAACCAGGGTTTATGTTAAATTAACATAATCCATCAAGGATCTGAATGCTACTGAACCTTGATGACAGTATTTTGGCTATTTCACCTGTTACTGTGGAAGTCACGTCCTTCGCTTTAATTCTTTGATATGAGTGTAGAGCCTTCAGAAGGAATTAGTGCAGGTCATCACATTCAGGTCAATTTGGACTTTCTCTACTAAAATGTGGAAACCAGCGACCTTGTGGACCAACTGTAGTAAACTACTGCATACCTGTTTTGTTTTGTTTTTTCTCCACAATTATGACTATGTTGTAGAGATGATGTCATCTGGGTTTCCAAACAATTTAGGAGTAATTCCAAACATTTCCCATGCAATTCAGACATAAAAGCTCTTGCAAAGTGACTGAAATGTTCACTTGGTTTGACTGGTCATCCTGTATGGTGTGGTAAACTTCACGATGCCATCTCGATCACTTTTGTTGCCCCCCATTTCCAAAGATAATTCTGTATTGCAGAAACAGAACACATTTCACATGGCTATGAAGGTGCCACACACAGGCAATTACAAGATCCCAGACAGAAGGTGGTGAGGTAACAACACTCCACTTCTCAGCAGCCCTGAACAGTAAGCCCATTTCTTCTGATTTGCATTGTCAGACTTTTCAAAGTTCTTTGCTCATTTCTATGGGAGTGGTTGTGATTACAATGCTTCAGACAGTGAGAAGCTCGAGCTCCGGGGGTTGCAGCATGCAGCTATCAGGGCTTCCTTTCCCTTCTTCTGGAACATAAAAGGGAAGGACATGGAGGTGCCAGGCAATTGGGTCGTCCCTGCAGCTGAAGCAGCCGTTAGACTCAGACATCACAGCCACGCAGGTGCTCAACCAGCCAACTCTACCTCCTATGGTCCACTCTGATTGTCACTCATCTTACCTCCCTTACCTGTCCTGGTCCTGAAGGCCCAGGACACACCCACCAGTTCTCACCAAAAGGCAGATTCACCACCTGAAGTTCAGGTGCCTGGATTTTTCTTAAAGGTTCTTTAAAGAAATAATAGTTAATCTTTCTCTGCAGTAGCAAGGACTTACGCTGTGGAGATGCTGCCCTCAGAGGCTGCGTGTGCTAACTCAGTCAAGGCTCACACCAGCTCTGCAAGGTCAGTGGGACTGGGTTGTACCAGTGAGAAGACAGACGCACGTGTGCCCAAGGTCACGCCAGGTGTATGGAAGCCATAATTTCAACCAGGGTGACTTGACTCAGAAATATGTTTACTTTGTCTCTGAGTCATAAATACTAAATGAATCATAGTATCAAAAATCAATCTTCAGGAAAGCACTCGGAAGTTTAAAAATAACCTTATCAATGTTTCCAACTAGATAATAATAATAATAATAATAAATTGGCTTTTATAAAAAAACAAGATCAAGCTTTCACCTTATGATTTTTGAGACAGGCATATCTGTAGCTGTATATTGTTCATGTGCAGACTTTGTGCAGCCTTTATCACAGATATCCTGGGTACGATTGATTAGAGGATCATGTCTGGACAGCAGCCAAAATATCTTTCAAATTTCAGCACCTGTTGAACCAGCGAGTGTGAGCTGTCATAATAAGACTTTCTAGGTCATTTCACAAATACATATTTAGAAAATTACAGGCGGGTAGGAAATAATTAAAATCCAGCTCATTATGAGCTTTAATAAGCAGTATTGTCAATGAATATTAGCCCTATGAAATTAGCATAGAGAATCTCAAAATGCATTAGTCCGACCACACAATGCTCGTGTTAATATTCCATGATTTGAGGAATGTCATGATGGCTCTTCATTTAGAATCAGAACATCCAGGTAATGAAACGGCGTGATGGTCATAAAGTGTGAAGGTTAAGATGATTGGACTTCTGGTGTGTAGGTTGATTTAACAGGTTTCATTAGCATTTCCCAGGAGTAGCACTAATTTGAGCTAAAATCTTTTTACCAGCTGTTGGAATATTTCCTTGCAAGTTGTTGTATAGGGCGTCCCGGCCGCCCTGGCTGAGCTGGAGACTTACCGAGCCCAGGGTGCTGCCTCAGCTGCTGTCACACAGACAGGCACGTAGGGAAGCCCCATGCTGCCCCTCGATTTTAGCCCCCAGGATTTAAGAGATCACTCCCAACCAGCCATTGCCTGGTATAGCAACTGTGAGTCTGTTTATTCAAAAGGAATGCATTCATTCCCCACTGTGGACCTAACAGGGACTAAGTGAAGAGCAAGGAATCCATGGAGATTACAGGACCTGGTTAAATGCAGTGCCTTAAATATTCAGATTCCTTAGTAGTCAAAGAGGAATAAGACGAGGTTCTAAAGAAGAGTGTGTCCACACACACTATCTCTGACACACACACACACACACACACACAGTCATCCAGAGAAGCACAGGGAGCCGTCCTGTTCTGTCCCTCTACTCTTTGAATACAGCAGGACTCTGGCAAGGCTCCGTAATTGAGTTATGGCCGTCACCCATATATTAGATTCCAGCCCGAGCCATTGCCAGTCTAAGTAATAGATTGAAAAATACAATTATTGCTTACCTACAGAATTCCTTTGCTTGGGAGGTAAGGCATATATATCAGAAAAGTTGTTGTGTTTTTTTCCCCAGGCCTATTCAATAAATGAACATTACACCAGGATTCTTACACAGAGTATCTCTGAAATGGGTTTTGTATTGATTTTTGTAACTGCCCTGTTAGATGACGTTATCCCTTAGCGTGCCGGGTTTAGACTGGTCTGCCCGGAGCAGGTCATTGAGGTGATAACTGTCATTTGGAGGGACAGAAAAGCAATCATAGTTTTTTCATTACTTACTGTTTTCCCCCTGCGAGTGTGGGATCATTTGACATATTATGGCTTCTGTGATTTAAGCTGCATTTCTAAATTAAGTGCTAGAATATCACGCTGTGGGTTTAGAAAAATCAACTAGATGTCAAAGAAGCCGAGGCCCTGTGGGTCAGCCCCGTGCGTGATTCCTTCCTGATCATCTTCTCAACTTTACAGAGAGGGCCTGTTAACGCCGGAAATAAATACAAGCCTGTACTCGGAAAATGTTGCATGCAAGTCAGAATAAATACTGTGAATCACCACTTCTTCCTTTTTTTTTCATATCATTGTTTAAAAAATACTTGAAAGTGTAAACCTAGTTTTATCATATATGTACATTGCAATACAAGTACTTTTAAAATTCTAACAGATAAAGACTAACATTAATTTTTAGCTGGCCCCGGGCTGGGCTCAAACCCATGGGCCCTAGTGTATGGGGCTGGTGCCCTATTCACTTAGCTGCAGGTGCTGCCCAACATTAATTTTTAAATTGCTTCAATTTCATGAAAAATATTTTTTTCCAGCAATTGTGATTAGACTGTGTAACACAAAGGTATGAAAGCAGCACCAGCAACAGAAAAATCTCAGTATGGAACGCGCAGAGCAACCATTGCTAAAGGCAGCCCAGAAGAATTAAGGACTAAACTGGCATGAACAGTACACAGGAGGGCACGGGCCGACCTGTCCTTCCACTATTGCTCTGGCCACTTCCAGGGTCCTCCCAGCCACACCCTGTGTGGGCATCCGGAGGTCAGGCTGAGGACGGCAAACCCGGCAGAGGTACAGTGCAGGTGCCTCCAGCAAGCCAGATGCTGAGGACGCATGGGACTCGTGTGTCATTAGCTTGGGACCCTCCTCAGAGGGGTTTGCAGGCCTTTCCCGTTGTTCCACGCAATGCACCTGTCCCAACAATTCTGATTCTTTTTTATCTTTACGGAATGAAATTTCTCAAGCCCATACTCTCTCCAGCAATATTCTCTGAACCAATAAGCATGCCTGAGTGATCCCCAACAGGAAACACTCAAAATGATTTGCTCCCACAAACCCAGCTGACCTTCGGCTGCAGCCCCACCCCTGTCCCTGATTTCCCCCTCCATGCAGGGCTGTTTTCTGTTGCTTGGTTCACCATAGTCTAGCTCTGCCTTTCAGTAAGACCAGCACAAATCTGAAAATTCAGTGGGAGTAATCCTGTCCTCAGTGGTGGCAGTGATCAGGAGTTTCCGTCCTAAGTCACCCGACGTCGTGCTCCTCAGTGGTGACAGTGATCAGGAGTTTCCGTCCTAAGTCACCTGACGTCGTGCTCCTCAGTGGTGACAGGGATCAGGAGTTTCCGTCCTAAGTCACCTGACAGGGTACTCTCTCTTCTTTGCTACTTGAACTTTCTCCTTTAGTCACGTAGCTAAGAATGAACTTTCTGGTTTCTCTTTCTCTGGTCATTCTTTAAAAAAATATTGTAGAATATTATTTTTTCTACTTTTTCATTAAGTACATTATTATCTGTCCACTGATGCATAACAAATCACCCCAAATCTTAGCAGCCTGCAATAACAAGCATCTGTTGTGGGCCAGGAATCTGGGCTGGGATCTCTCACAGATTCCCACAAGGTTGCCGATAAGACATCCACAGAAGCTGAGATGGCTCTGATCAGAAAGGGTCACTTTCCAAGCCAAAATGAGTGCTGGCAGAGTCCCGTTCATCTCTGCCTGTTGGACTGAGCACTTTAGCTTCTAAGCAGAAGTTGGCTGATGGGCACTCTCACATCTGAGTCACGTGGATTTCTCAGTGTGGTGCCACATCTCACTCAAGAAGGCACCAAGGCCAGCACACTGGCAAGGAGGAAGTAATCGCATCTGGTCAACAATCAGAGATGTGACGTCCTCTCCACCTTGCCCTCTTCTGTTAGTTAAAGCGAGTTCCACAGTGAGAGAGACGAAGGCCATGGATACTATGAAGTAAGGATCATCAGGAGCTGTGCCGAGACCACTTACCACAAACATGACTGCTTCTCTGAATTTCTTGCTGGAATAGTCCTCTTTCCCCACCATGTTTAAGTGTGCTTAGCTAGAGCTTGCATTCGTTGTGGAATCATAAAGTTATCGTTCACATAAATATTACCAGAAATTCTGGTCCTTTTCCTACATCTGCAGCTCCCCAAACTCAGGGCTTCATTAGCTCCTTGGGGACCCAGCCGTAGCCCCCACTCAGTGCATGGCATGGCATCCTACCCAGCTCCTGAGAGCAAGATGCAAGCAGCGTCCCTGACCAAGCACCGTCCCTGACCAAGCACCATCCCTGTCCAAGCACCGTCCCTGACAAGCACCGTCCCTGACAAGCACCATCCCTGACCAAGCACCGTCCCTGACCAAGCACCATCCCTGACAAGCACCGTCCCTGACAAGCACCGTCCCTGACAAGCACCGCCCCTGACTAAGCACCATCCCTGACCACCTTGTTTTTTGGCACCTCCCAGACACAATCAGGGACATGGAAATTCTAACTCAAAGGCACCTTCAAATTCCATCTCCCACCTCCACACCCTTGTGCACTGCCCTGGTTGAGACTATACACTTCTCTGCCAAGTCCTCTCAGCTCCCACCCCAGGGTGTTTGTTTCTAGATTCCCTGCTCTTGTGATCATTTCGCATCCCCAATGCCATTCTAACAGGTAAATGCCCTCATGCTCTTCTCCTTCTGAAGCATTCTCTGGCAGCATTCAGTGTCACCCTCAGGGTGAGGACCACACTCTCTGGAGGTGCTAGCAGCTCCTCTGAGGCCCACGTCCCGCTTACTTTCCTGGTTTCACCTTCTCCCACCTTCACCCGCTCCAGCCAAGAGGAACCACTTTCACATTCCCAAAAGTTTGGTGTAGTTTTATGTCCTTGCACAAACATTTATCATCACTTGTGCCCCTGCCCTTTCCTCCTATGCACGTCTAGGGCCACTCCAGGGCCTTCCTCTGGGACACTGAGATTGACCCTCCTTCACGTATACAACTAGTATCCTGGGCTTGTTATTACAGGGCACTAATGAAGCTATGTCACACCCCGTGACATCAAACCTAACTTCCTGCACCTTCATGTTCTGGGGCAGGCTCTGCTTTTCATCTGTTTCTCCATTCCAGTCACTGTGTGTGCCTTGCAGCGCTGACGGTATTAAAACACAGACTTCGGACAGTCCTGAAGTGAAGGAATTCTCTCACACGTGTCCGTCTACCCTGTTCTCTCTCTCAGGCCACGGCCTTGTGCTACCTACTGGGGAAATGATCCTGCCAAGTCTGTCAGATAAATTTTATTTACTGAATTTGAAATATGCAGGAATAATATTCAGAAATAAGAAAAAATTAGCAGAAAATTTAAGAATGGATGGTGCTAAAGTCTGAACATTTGTGTCTTCCTAAAATGTATGTATTATAATCTTCAACCCCCAGGAGATGGCATTAAGAGGCGAGGCCTCTGGGGAGGCAATTAGCACATGAGGGAGGAAACCCCACAAATGGGATGAGTCCATTTTTAAAAGAGGCCACATCCTGGCTCCTTCCCTCAGTGCCGTCTGTGGATCAGGAGGTGCCTTGCCTGACCTGAATCTGCTGGGACTTTACCCTGGATGTCGCTGTGTGCAGCGTGCGAGATGAAAATTCTGATTGTTTCTAAGCCTCTCAGTTTACTGTATTTTGTTGCAGCTGGAAAAATGTGCTGAGACAAATGCAGAAGTCCAGTTTGGATATCTGTGTATTTTTCTCTTTAAACAGTCATAGGGTTTAGCACTTAGTTAATTTAGAAAGCAAAATAGTACCCCACCTTCCTGGGAAGTGAATGGTATTCAAAAAGAAGAAAACAACCAAACTATGGCTGAAGGCCAGAGCTGCAATTTTAGTACACATCCCAAACATGATTCCAGTCAATTAAAAAGAATTCTCCATGTATAAAATGGATTTGTCCACAATGAGATGTCACCTCAGACCTGTTAGAATGGCTATCACTAAAGTATAATAATAAATCTTGAAGAGGATGTGTAAAAACAGAAACACTGTTGGTGGGACTGTAAACCAGCATAGCCACTGTGGAAAACAGTTTGAGGGTCCACAAAGAACTAAAAATAGAACCACCTCTGTGATACAGCAATCGCTCTTCTGGGTGTAAAGCCAAAAGCATTGAACCTGGACTAAGAGAGCCACACAGTCCCAAGTCCATGCTGGCATCATAAACAGCAGCCAAGGCCTCAGAACAAACCTGCTTCCCCTGAGCAGATGCACGGGTAAAGAACAAATGCTGCCTGTATACAACATAATATTATAATACTATTTCTTAATAAAAAGAACTTCTACCATGTACAGCAGCAATTGCGAAGCCAGAGGACCTGGCTCTGAGCGGAATGAGCTGGTGCACGGTGGACACATGCACGGAAGGGCCTCTGTTATGAGGAATATAAAAGAGCCAAAGCCATCAGAGCAGAAAGTAGAAAGGTTGTCACCAAAAGATGTGGGAAGGGGAAGTGGGGGCTATGAGTCCAGGGCAGGGAGTTTCTGTGACAGGAGGTGAATCAGCCCTAGACATCTGCTCTACCACATGGTTCCCAGAGCAGACAGCCCTGTGCTGTACTAAAGAATTGGCCAAGTGGGTGGATCTTATGTTGTACTTACCACAAAATACGAATACTAATGCTAATAATAACAAAACCAACAGTAATAAAAAATAAAGATGATACAAGGAAACTCTGAAGGTGAGGGCAGGCTCGTGGCATAGATTTCAGTGATGGTGTCATGGGTCTCTATTTATCTCCAAATTCATGAAGTTGTATACATTAAATATATACCGATTTTTAATGTTAACATAGCTTAGTAAAATGATTTAAAATAAATAAAAATAAAATGGGTTTGCTAAAATAACTGTCAGCAAGATCAAAAAAAGCAAGACAAAAAAAGACACTATCACAAACACTTGTTTTTACTGAGTATTCAGACCTGCATATCAGAAAATGCTCTCCATTCTATGCTGGGGATTTACTGATGCTCTCCTATCCCTTTAATAGATGAATTCAGCCATGAAGTTATATATAAACAGATGATGTCTGAAGCTTTGAAATTCCAAATAAGTTTCATAAGGAAATTATTTTTTCTTTCAAGGATATTGTGATATGGGTTCTTTTCTATATAGTGAATGCATGCTTTTTCAAATGTTTCAATTGAATTAACAAAAGTATGCATTTTAGCATAATAAGTATCTTTTTCAGAACTTGATTTCAAAAGTGCATCTAAGTAACTTAAAATCTGTATTTAGTATCTTGAATAGAAACACAGAGGATTAGCATTCAAAATGTTTAAAATAGGCCCTGATCCATAGTGTGCCCATAACTTAGGACGGGCCTTTTAATAGAGATCATCCTTGGGCACAGACTCTGCTGCCAGTTGAAACTGGAGAAAAGAGCGGGCTAAGACCCGCGGTGCAGTCTTCCTTCCCGCTCTAAGGCTAAGACCCGCGGTGCAGCCTTCCTTCCCGCTCTGAGCCAGCAAGGGGCTCCTTCCGTGGCTTTTCTTAATCAGTTCATCTTCATTCAGGAATGTAAGTAGATTTACTTGGACTGCAAAACTGGGTAAGAAAAGATTACAGCAAATCTTCTCAGAAGTTCTATTATATTTCAATTGGTCTTTTTGAAAGGGGTGGAGGGTGTTGCCCACTGAAGGAAAAATTTAAGTGGAGCTTGGGAAGGCTTTCAAATTTGGCAAAATATAAGTTTTTGTTTCAGACACAAGTATTATAAGAATAAACAGCAGATAAGGTTTTCTTTATACTCGACAGGTTATCAGGACAGTTGTGAAAACTCATTGTCTAGTTGATTAACACATGGGGCAATAAAACTCAACGGGAATCAAGTAGGTGGGAGGAGGGGGAAGGGTTGGGTTTCTTCACGTGGGCATAACACTCAGGTGAGGAGCTCACTTACAATGCTGACCCAGAAAGCACAAAACAAACTATGTAACTGAAATGTATGCACCCCTATGATATGCTGAAATTTAAAAAAAGTTTTCAAAAAGAAATTTTAATGACTAGAAGAACAATTAATAAAATAGAAAAGAGAAAAACAATAGAAAAAAAGAATGACAATAAAGGCTCTATTTTTGGAGAGTTCAATAAAATTAGTCACCATGCAAGATGGACCAACATAGCAAAGGGACAGCTGGATCTCCCAATACCATCACTGAGAGTGTGCCCTTCTCTATATATCCAACATATTAAAATAATGATGGGCGGCACCTGTGGCTCAAAGGAGTAGGGTGCCGGCCCCATATGCCGGAGGTGGCGGGTTCAAACCCATCCCTGACCAAAAACTGCAAAAAATAAAATAAAATAATGATAACGGGACAATATGAGCACCATAAAAATTTCATCAACAGAAATGTAGTGAACAAATTTATTTTAAGAAATAGATTACCAAAGCAGACTGAAGAAGAGTCGTTGAAAACCAGAGTAAGAGGGGACACTTAAGAACTCCGGCAACACAAAGGACGTACTGCCGAGGAGGGCAGCAACGGGGACACTTTTCCAAACTTTTCTTGAACAAAATGAGCATGAGTCCATATTGTTTGTTTCAGTATATGAAATATTTTAAAGAAGAACAGTAATCTGGGATTAGAGAGAGCTGATCCGTCAGGCTCTGTGTCCAGGAGCAGGAGTGGCGACTGAGTCCAGAGAAGACTCAAACAGCTATTTGGTAGTGACAGAAAGTTCACTGCGTGTTTGCAGGGATGGTGCATGGGTGTACACAATTGTCAAAACCCACTGAACTGCACACTTAAACTGGGTACAAAATTTATACCACAATTTAGCTGATTAAGTTAAAAATAGTCAGTCCTTTTCCATACATCACACAGATTACTGACCTGAAGCTACTGAAATTGGTTCCCAATAGATTTAAATGGAATGTGGATTTTGTGGGTTTCCAGGTTGCCTCTGACAGAGTGTCTCTTGGGTGCCAAACTCCCTGCTCACTCAGCCCCGCAGCTCAGGGTCCTGCCCTTGTTCCCCTATGTGACTGACTCTGCCATGCCAGGGTATCCGTTCCCCTGTGTGACTCTGCCATGCCAGGGTATCCGTTCCCCTGTGTGACCCTGCCATGTCAGGGTATCCGTTCCCCTGTGTGACCCTGCCATGCCAGGGCGTCTGTTTTTGTAGAAGCCTCCAATGTGATCTATACACCTGTGCAAAACCAGTTTCTCCCCATGGAGTCTCTGCTCTGCACTGCAGGCCTGGCCGCACCCTTTGAGGTCCTCTCCCCAGCCCTCTCCTTCCAGCACATTAAAGAATGGCCATCCCCGTGGTAGGGCTGAGCACCAGTGCTGCGCTTCTTACACAAGGCTAGGTCTGCCTCTCTGATTAGGAATAAGTCCTTAGGGCTCATTCAGGATTCACTCAAGGCAGAAATCAGACATTGACAAGAATTTTTCAAATACATTTCATAACATTCTACTCACTTCACATCTTCCCGAAGCAATTCACATGTATGTGTGTCTGCACACCTGCTGTGCAGGACCTGGGCTTTGCTGCCCGTTGTGTGCTGAGCTAAGAGCTGGTGCTACTGTGTGTACTAATACATGGACTCAACAGAGGAATCAGCATGTAGTCAAGTCATTAGACCCAAACAAACATACAGTTTGCTGGGGAAGTAAGGGGCACCGCTGTCAAAACATCTCCTATACTCACATTGTCAGGCTCCTAAAAGTTGTTTCTGTTAGTCTTCATATGTCTGTTTCTTCCTTGAGATACTGCTGCTTTCTTTTCTTTTCCTTTTTCTCTCTCTCTTTTTTTTTTTTGAGATGGAGTCTCATTACGTCACCCTCAGTTGAGTACTGTAGTGTTACACCTCATAACAACCTCAAACTCTTGGGCTCAAGAAATCCTCTTGCCTCAGCCTCCCAAGTAGTTGGGACTACAGGTGACAACACCCAGATATTTTTACAGATGGGGGTCTCACTCTTGCTCATACTGGGCTTAAACTCCCAGAGCTCAGGCACTGCACCTGACTCAGCCTCCCAGAGTGTTAGGGTTACAGACGTGAACCCTCAGGCCTGGCCTGTTTTCTTTTTCATATTGACCATATTTCTACAAGCCCAGTCTTCTTAGATTTATGAGTGAGATCTTTAAAAAGCATAATGCAAAGTTCACCATAACTGAGAAGCTGCACAGTTGCCTGCTACTCATGTGTATTCTCCCTCAAGTTGAACAAATAAAACAAAGAAAAATAAAGAAAACAAACCCAAACGCTCCCTTTTGGTGACACACAGTAATTCCCCACTCTGTCTTGTCACATTCTTGTTTTTTCGTCCTTCAGGAAGGTGTCTTTGGAAGTCCTGATCATCCACATTTTGAAGTGTTTTTCCCTTATAACACATTAGCGCAGGTAAGAATGTCACGCTTTACCAGCAAACTGAAGGGCTGGCCGCTCACAGAAGCCCATTCTTCATTTAATTATTCCCAGATTTTTCCATGGGTTGCTGTAATGATGAGCTTTTCGGGTACCTGAAAGTCCTTTCAGAACTAGTTTCACCATCTGCCTCCCAATATGGGCCTCCCGGTCCTCTTTCAGAGATGACTTTTATTTTCCTTGTATTCATATTATTCATTATAATGCCACATTCTAGCCTTAACGACTCTTCAAAAGAGCAAACTGACATCTATGTACCACCTAACTAGAAACAAATTGATAAACTTCTGAAATGCTCTTTGAAAATGGCTGCGGAGCCGCCGACTTTCCAGAGCTGCTTCTGTGCCTCATCCTGGTACCCTAGAAACTGCTGTCAAGCTCCATTTTAGTCCATGCACAGCCTGACAGTTCTAAGGGGAAAGTAGATCCTAATTCTTCCAAATAAATTAGATTCCAGCCGTTTTAAAATGAAAGCACAGCCTGTGAGGAAGTCATAAACAGGCCCGATTGAATGAAATATCAGGGAGGCTCCACTGTGGTCTCTGGCCAGGCTCAGAGGAGAGACGGCGACCCCGGCACCTCATCTCTGTAGTCCAGGAATGCAAGTAATGGACAGCTAAGCGACTGTGAACGCAGGTGTTGTCCACCCAGAGTGCAGCACATTCTCTACAAAAAGAGAAAGAGGAAAAAGAGGGAGAGAGGAAGGAGAGGGGGATGGAGGAGCAAAGGGGGTGGGGCAGTAGAGCATATTTTAAATTCAGACCGAAGGTGCCGAAGACATAAGCCTAAGACTTCTTGGTAAATACCTACGCATTTGGGACTGTATCCAATTACATTGTTTTCTGATGACTGTAGGTAAATTGTTACTCTTTCTTAATGCTTATTTTTTAGTTTCCTGTTAGAGCCAGGACTTAGGAAGTATAGATAGAAAAATAAAACAGAAATTTCTTAATAAGCTTAGAGAATATATGTTTGATAAACATTAAATTTGCCAGGCGCAGTGGCTCACGTCTATAATCCTAGCACTCTGGGAGTTCTAGGTGGATGGATCACCTGAGCTCACAGGTTCCAGACCAGCCTGAGACAGAGAGAGACTTCCTTTCTAAAAATAGCCAGGCTTTGTGGTGGGTGCCTGTAGTGCCAGCTACTTGGGAGGCAGAAACGAGAAAATCGCTGGAGTCTAAGAGTTTGTGGTTTCTGTGAGCTGTGACACCCACAGCACTCTGCCAAGGGCTACAAAGTAAGACCCTGTCTCAAAACGAACAAAGAAACAAACAAAAACAAAATATTAAATTAGATTTAGCTTAAAAAGATAAGTAATAATATGAGAGAAACAACCCCCTTTCTAAATACTTATACAAAGCCCATAGGAAGAATTATATTCCAAATAGTATAAATATGGGCTTTCTTTATGAAAAAAATTCTTAATAAATACTGTTAAGGTCATTAAGAGTTTGGTGATTTCATTTTAATAAATTTAACCATCAGTAATTATTTTCCGTATCAGGCCAATGGAGTGTTTTGGGGTTTTTTTGCAATTTTTTGTCTGGGGTCAGGTTTGAACCTGCCACCTCCCGGTTTTTGGGACCAGAGCCCTACTCCTTTGAGAAACAGGCACCGCTCTGCAATGGAGTATTTTTGAACACAAAAACAAAACTTAAATCTCAGTGTGCATAAATCACATACTTATGATTGTTCTATCATAAAGGACTCCTTGCTCTAAGACTTTATAATTGAGTATAATAGACAATTATTTAGTGGCTTAATATCACCTTTGACAAACAGTACTACGCTAATATTCAAGGACATTGAGAAGAGTGAAACCAATAACATTTGAGATCACGAGGAAAATTTCCTGAAATATTTCTTGAAGATTTTTTGTTCCTCAATATATGTTCCATTGGGAAAAGTGAGACAAAAAAGAACTAATTCTAGAAACACAGAGACGTGTAGACGGTTCACGCTTCCTTTCTGATGCAGACACATTTTATTGTAATCTCAAACATAGAAACATATTGTGCTTCTTAAACAAGGAAGAGCAGAACTAATAAAATAGTGTAGTAAAAAACCCATAAACTAATTCTATAAAAGCAATGAAAATACTAATAAAATTATCAAGTCATTTTTTTCAGAAATGTAAAAATCAGCAAAAGGCTTACAACGACCTGAAGAATATGTGCTCAAGAAAAACTCCTGGCTGTGACAAGAGCAGAGTTCATGGTGTTCTAACTGAGTTCATTCCCATGCACTCCTCAACTCCGTGGGACCCTTAAGAAACAATGTTGCACGCACCAGTGGGTGAAGACAGGAGTTCTTCAAGATGAGCCAAATCCATAACATTTTCAGAATTTGAACTGTTTTCCAGATCCCTGAAAAAAATCCATTTGCAGGTGTTTCATCATGGAACCTGGCCCTGAGATCCCAGAGAGAAGCCCTATCCCAAGGCATTGTGAAAATAATCAACTAAAATTGTTTAACATTGCAGCTGCCTGAGACTGCCATGCCAGGAGGAGGAACAACAGGCCATCCAACATACAAAGAAAATAGGAGGACTGTGATGTGCAGAGGGTCCTTGAAAAGCTCCAGCATGCTGCTGGAGTCCTAGAAAGCCACACACCTGTACAGGGCTGCGTGAGCACCCCGTGAAAGGCCTGGAGGGTCGCATTACTGCAGCTGACCTCGGGCTGCATGAGCACACCTGAAGGGCCTGGAGGGCCAGTCACTGCAGCTGATCCTGGGCTGCATGACCACCCCTGAAAGACCTGGAGGGCCCCATCACTGCAGCTGGCCCTGGGCTGTGTGAGCAGTCCTGAAAGGCCTGGAGGGCCCTATCACTGCAGCTGACCTTGGGCTGCATGAGCACCCCTGAATGACCCTGGGCTGCATGAGCACCCCTGCAAGGGCCAGTCACTGCAGCTGGCCCTGGGCTGCCTGGGTGCCCCTCAATGACCTGGAGGGCCCCGTCACTGCAGCTGACCCTGGGTTCCTGTGAATGCAGCATGTGAGGGCTCAGTTAGATTGTAAAGTGCCTATGAGATGAGAGTGTGCCCAACCCACACACAGGACCCTTGGAAAAGCATAGAAGACTCACTGGTTCAAGGCATTGAAGATTCACTGTTCAGGGAAACTTCTAACTCATCATTAGCTGGCAGCTAAACTAATCTCAATCCAGAAGCGTTGTGGGACTCCACTAAGCTCAGCCACAAGTGAAAGGAGGGCACAGAGAAAGTCGAGAGAGAAGAGTGGACAGAAAGTTTCAATCAAAAAATGTCTGAAAACTTTGCAAATTTGGTGAAAAATATGATGATATTAATCTACATACCCAAGATGCTCAGCAAACTTTATTAAGATAAACTCAAAGAGATTTAAACCTAAATATATCACAGTTTTACTCATAGAAAATAGGCTCGTTTATGTAAAAAATATCCGATGGGATCTACAAAAAAGGTACTAAAACTATGAATTCAATTTAGTAACGTAGACTGATACAATGTAAATATATTATGATTTCATTTTTTATGACAGCAATGAATGAACACTAATTTAATTAGAAAATACTACATACATCAGCAGCACATTCATATATGATTTATTTACAGATATATGTGCAAGTTTGTTGACTAAACAAAACATTGGTGAGAAGAATTAAAGAGAATTTAAACAAATGGGGATATGTAATAGGGCTAAGTTGTAAATTTTCCCCATATTGATCCATACATGTATTTAATAAAATCTTACATTCTTTTTTTTGTAGAAATTGCTAATCCTGAAACTCACATAGAAATACCAATGACTTGGTTGCAGTAACAGTAAGAAATTTACATAAAGGCACAATATCCAAAATATAAAGTGTTTTAAATTCAGCAAAGAGATCAATGCACCAAAAAAGGAAATCCATAAATAACCATAAAATCCATATGGCTAGTTGGTATCCAACACAGGGCCCAAGGTGGGGAACAGCCTTTCTAACACGCGCTGGGATGACGGACCACTCACTTGTTCACACAGGAGTGCAGGCCACACCTGTACCACATACGAACTAACTCCAGGTTGACCACATGCCTAAATCTAAAAATCTAAAACCTTAAAAACATTCAGCAGAGACTATAGGACAAGCTCTCTGGTCCTAGGTTTG
Source organism: Otolemur garnettii (assembly GCF_000181295.1). Taxonomy (NCBI): domain Eukaryota; kingdom Metazoa; phylum Chordata; class Mammalia; order Primates; family Galagidae; genus Otolemur; species Otolemur garnettii. Next base: position 971,328 of record NW_003852583.1, read on the forward strand.
GCAAAGATTTCTTATTTACAATATCAAAAATGCAATCTGTGAAAACAAATCTATAGATTGGACTTTATAAAAATTAAAAATGTCTGCTCTTAGTAAGAAACTCAGAGAATGAAAAGAGATGGCACATACGTGAAGATAGTATTTTCAAACTTTATATCTGATAAAGAATTTTTATCCACAACAAACAAAGAACTTACAAAACTCAAAATTAAACAACTTGGTTGAAAATGGGTAAGTGATTTAATCATTTCATCAGCAAAGACAAATGGCTAGCAAGTAGGAACATAGAAAGTCTCCCACATCCTTGGTCACCTGGCAAATTAAAACCCCAATGAGATCCTATTACACACGTTAGGATAGCTACAACTGAAAACATTACACATGTCGACATTTGGCAGGTCTACGGAAGAACTGAAACGTTAGAGAGACAAAACGTACGTTGACCCGAGAGGACAATTTGGAAATTGGCTGTGAACTTGAACATACACTCAACATAAGAATGAGCATTGGCATTCCTAGGTATTTATCTGTAAGGACAAAAAAAGCATATGCGTAGGCCACGACCTGTATGTCAATGTCCATAGTAGCTTTCATTGTAATAAGCAAAAATCAAAAACAACGAGAAACCACAGGTGAACAGCCTCCATACCTCCACACTTGGAATTCTGCCCGACACAACAGCAATAGCATTCCACTGGCACAAGTCAGCACATGAGTGAATCTTGCAAGAAAAACTCAGAAGGAAGCAAGAGGAACATGTGAGGACATGGTACAACCCTCTCTATAGGATGTGGATCCCAGGGAGCACAGACCATGTGGAGCGACAGGAGAACACCAGGGCGGTCTGAGGGTGGGGTGGGTGGAGAGGCGCTGAGAGGGAGACACCAGCGAAGGGCACAGGACGTGCTGAGCGTGTCGGATGAGAGCAGATGGCTGACTGTGGTGATCTGTCACGGCGGTGCACACTGCACGTGTGTGAAGTTTGTTATATGTCTAGTAGTTCAATAAAGCCCTTTTATAAAAAAAGAAGAAGAAAAGGAAGGTAAAACTATCTTTCCAGGGTCTTTATGTGCTTTATGCTCAGTATTTCACCTGCTCGCCACAAGATTGTGAAGCAGGCATTGCTCTGCACGTTTTTCAAACGAGTACAATGAGGTTTAGAAGGAAAAAGAGACACTATAGAGATATGGGAAGAGATTTATTCGCACCATATTCGTACAAATTATGAACTATGAAAAATGCGTATGTACTTTTATCATATAATATATAATATGTACTTTTATTATACATTATATAATTAATTATATCACCTCCCCAGTGAAAACTACCAGTTCTTATGCACTATTTAACTTTAAATCCTGAAAATGTGTACGTAAAAGTTAATGAAGAAAATGTGAAAAAATTAAAAATCCCTCCTATACTTCCCAGAAAAAAAATATTCCCTACATTTTGAGAGAGAAAAGAGAATGAGAGAAATGTGAAAAAAAAAAAATAGGATTGGGTACTGGGAAAGTGGTGTCTATTTCCAGTTATAGAACAGAAATAAATCTTTCAGAGCATGGCCCCCAGTAACAGGGTTTGCCACTGGTTACTAAGTCGCCTCTCCTAGCCCCTGTGCTGCCATAACTGCAGTGTTCTTCACGGGACGATGTCCCCAAATCTGTTTTGGTTTTTGTTTCTTCACACCCAAAGTCCTGTGTTGACCTTGTGGCCACTTAAACTACATGTGTGAGCTGGTTGAGCTCATTTTAAACCAGGTTTTCAATTCACAGCAAACTTAACGGTCCTTGGTCACAGACTTTTAAAATTATTTTATAACTATTTGAGGTCTACAAAGACTTGGCTTTTCTAACCCACAAAGTCCTCAATTTTTTTCTTTTGCTATATTTTCTCTTACTTAAACTCACAGCTGGTTGGTTATCACCGGCACTGATTTACAGCCCGAGCTCTGGAGCTGCCGACCCCACCCACCATCCACCCTTTGTGTAATGAGGGCCAATCCATTCCAGCTGATAGTAACCAAGTGGTCCCTGTATCCACCTTTACCCTCGGAAATCCATTTTTCACACAGCAGTCAGACTGGCCCTTGCTGGTGGTGGCCGTATGATGGCCTTGCCCTGTGTAAAGCTCCACAGCTGCCCCCTCGTGCCCTGTTTGGACCAAGTCCCAGCAGGTGCCCACAGCCCCCCACCCCCGCCCTCCGCCCTCCACCCTCCCCGCGGGTGCTGAGTCCTCCCGGTCTCTGAGTCTTTGCACTGCTGCGCCCCCTGCCTAGGCCTCTCTTCTTTCAGATATAAATAACGCTCATAACTCATTTCCTCCACCTATCAGCTCTATGTCATCTTACCAGAGAGCCTTGGCAGGACCGCCCTTTTTTATTTAATTTTTCTTTAAATCGTAACTGCTTACATGTGTGGGTTACAATATGACGGCTTGATATTGCAATGAGGCGCTTACGTGCGACTTACATAACGTCACCTCACTTACTTATTTTTCGAGGTAATAAGTGCACAACGCAAAGGCGTGTTTCAAAGAAACAGAGTAAATTATGAAGGGCCACCCTCTTCCCTGCCCCAGAGGGACATTCCCCTGAAGTGACACTGTGTCACTCCCTGAAGGGACACTGTGCTCCTGAAGCTGTTTCACGCTTGCCAAAGCACGTTTTAGCCCTTGATGTGTACAGTTTGGGCCCTTCATGTCCATGGGTTTGTCATCAAGAAATTCAACAAAAAATGGATCAAAAATATTCACAAAAACATCCAAAAAGTTTCAAAATGCAAAACTTGAACAGAACACTGCATCAAACCCATGCAATGACATGGTACTTAGGCCTTGAATTAGGTGTTATACTTGATCTAGAGATGATTTGAAGTGCACGGGTGGGTGTGCATGGGTTATTTGCAAGTACTATGCCATTGTATGTAAGGGACTTACTGGGTATCCGTGGGGGTGTCTTGGAACCAAACCCACAGATACTGAGGGGTGACTATTTCTGGTGCTGTTGTTCGTTTTCCTCTTCCTCCTTTAGAACATAAACCACCTGACAGCGGGATCTGGATCTGTCTGGTTCACATTAAGACGAGTGCCCAACACATAGAACAGCAGTTCTCAATGTGGGTCGTGACCCACAAGAACTGTATTAAAGGGCTGCAGCATTAGGAAGGTTGAGAACCACTGACATAGAAGAATCTTGAAAAATTGGCCAGGTCCACTGGCTCACACCTGTAATCCCAGCACTCTGGAAGGCCAAGGTGGGAGGATTGCTTGAGACCAGGATTTAAAGACCAGCCTGAGCAATAGTGAGACCTGGTCTTTTAAAAAAAAGAATAAATAAACCTCATGTTAAGTTAATTATAGTAGAAACTCTGGAGTTAACCACCACTCTCCGTGCATAGAGCACCTCTTTAAATTGACCTAATTTTCATAGACCAGACAGATACCACATACACGTATCAATACAGGACGTCAAGCTCCTTACGGTGGACACCTCTGTATGTTGACCAGTGTATCACACTCCGTTGGATAGTCAACTTACAGAGTCTCTGCTGTGTATGTAATTGTACTGTTTCCTCACAGTCCAGCTGAGACCAAGCGCCAGAATCAGACCTTGTGGGATGAGCCATGTGGCATCATTTCACTCAGAGTCTGGCAGGCTAGAATGAGATAGTTTAACAAGACTTTGAGGGCTTGGTTGATTTTAGAGAGCTGCAGAGGTGGTACAAGGCCTAAGGCTGATAACAACCAGATATCATAGTTCTAAATTCAGGAGGTAAAGAAGCAACAGAAGGGGCAGTTACTAAAATCCAGGTTATGGTGGAGCATAATGGGCCAAATGTCCAGGTCTGAGGTGGACACATCTAGTCATGAAAGCACCACACTATAAGGGGGGATATGCTTGCGGCAGACAGGGAAATTGTGCATGAACTCCCCGAATGGCTGTGTTGGTGGAGGTTATAGATGAGATAAACTTGTGTGGATAGACATATACAGAAGTAGATGCAAATGTATCCATAGATAAACATCTGTGTTGATAAAGTTACTTGTAAACGTGTGTGCGTGTTTATGACAGATTCCTTACAGGCATGGACAAAAATATAGAAGCCAATGATGATGCTGGTGTGAATGTAGATGCAAGTGTCTAGAAAGAGGCAGAGTAGACATCACGATGGATGTGGGCAGATAACAGGTGCATGTGCCCACGTAGCTGCAGGTGAGTGTGCACCTGCTCCTGAGATGTACACACCGACAACGTCAGCATCAGTGTCAACATAGACAAACCAGAAACATCAGTGTAAACGTGAGTTGACGTCACTATCGATGCTCATGCTGATGCCAATATTGACACAGATAAGGCAGTAAACACAGATGAGGTGCAGATGGAGATGCATGAATTGTTCAGATGTAGATGTATAAATTGGTATTTATACTGACGCAAGTCTGGACATAGAAATAGGTTTGATACACAAATTGAGAGAACGTTGATATCAGTGTTGTTTTCAACGTTTGCACTGATATAGACGTAGACACGAGCACAGCCACAGATACAGGTTGGATGCAGAAATAAACACAAATAGAGAGACATCGAACGTGATGCAGCATAAATACTGATGCCAGCGCCTACGTGTCGATGTGGACACGGATATAGACAGAGAGTTTGAGTAGATGCAGATGCTTATGTTGATATTGATGCCAGTTTCAATAATGATACCAATATAATGCTATAGATAGACAAATACATACACATGGGTTATATGCACACATAGGTAGACGCACATGACCATTCCTCACGCTCATAGACATAGACTCCATATCAGAAAAGGCATAGATGTCGATATTGGTAGAGATGGCGACAAGGGCTCACTGTGCACGTACATCAGATATGGATGCGGGTATAAGGTAGGTGTCATTAGCTACATTAATGTCAGTAAATAAACAGAGACATGATTAGATATCAGTGTAGATGGAGATGTGCCAGAGTAGACAGATAAAGATCGGTGCTGTTCTCTGTGCTGGTATCAATGTCAATGCTGATACATAAGCATAGACAGGGCCCAGACGTGGAGTCTACACAGATCCAGGTCAGGTGCAGACACAGACCCTACATGAGTCTACTGTGTGCATCAGAGAGACCTTCAGTGGTTTAGGAAAATGACCCTCACCTTTCAATGGTGGGTTCAGGTGTGGGGAAGGCTGTGGTTCACCTCCTGGGATCTTCCTATGGGACTGACATGTATGTTTAACACTGAAGACACCAACGTTTGCACGTGGACTTCATTCTCCTACATGGCTCCTGTTCCTCCGCGGTGAGGGTTGTACATGTGAAGATAGCCATGAATTATCCAATGCTTCGCCTGCTGTCCTCTCAATAATAAATATTTTGATAGTGGAAGTGTAGCTTAGTCTTTCTCCAGAGTTATTTCATGAAGTTGTTTATTTGTGTGAACGTGGAAAGATGATTCATCTGAAGTTGTTAGTACCCAGTACCAAGTAAGTGCTCAGTGAGTAGCATGTGGGAACATAGTTCCAGTTTCCCTTGATTTCTGACTATTGCCTTAACCTTCCCACAGTGGCGTGACCAGAGCTTGAATCTCTTAGTAAGACTGAGAAGGACAGAAAGTCTCCCCAGGTCCTCTGTTTGTGACTGCAGTGTCTCTGTCTCTGCAGGACTTGCTGGGTGCTGGGTAGACTTTGAAAGTCAAAACGAATAAACTTAAAAACTCCTGCTTATGCCAATCTATTAATCTCCTTCCTTGGATTGCATTGAGGACTCAAGTTTGGATTACAGACCCAAGTTAAAATGATTCTTTTAGGTGTTAAGGAGAGGATGCAATGGGGCTGGAGTTAACTGATGCATATAACCATCATGGCTACAGCCCAAACTAGAGGAATCAAGGCATGAGAAGGACCCTTGCCAGAGTGGGAGAGGAAGAGAGAGCCCCAAGCCTGGGGCCACTGTGACTTAGGTTGGTCATTACTCTAGGTACATACTGGGGATGGATGGCAGGAGAGCTGAGGAATGTGTGTGCACACGTGACTAAATGCTGCAGACCCTGGCAGTAGAGGTTGGGTGTCATCCTACAAGTTTCTTGAAAGCAGAAAGCATTTGTTCTCAGAAAACTCAGTGGCTCCACAAACAAACACATGAAAGAAGCATTTAGGAAGAAGATTTGACAGAAGTTTGACACGTGGAGCGGCCACAGGCTCCTGGACCATTCACCCCTCAAAAATCAAAAATCAATACTTGAAAATCTCAAAAACTTAGGAAAACAACAATATTGTTGTTGGCAATGATACTGCTCTCAAAATGTCTCTGCCTTGAAATAAGACAAATTTTCATAAGAGACAACTTAAAAAGTCAGCAAAAGAAAGAAATGAAATGTCTACGGGAAACCATGGAAATACAATTTCATATTCAACACAACGCCTTTTAAGTGTCTCCACGTTTGACATTAGTAACAGCGCCGAGGTCTGCGGCTTGCAAATTCTTTAACATTAAAATACTGCCTACGTCTAATTTCCCGTGACATGTACTCTCCTTTGTGTGTACTAGGAGATGTCAGCTGCTGTAACAGGCTGTCCCATTATCAGCTTTTGGAGAAAGCTTCCTTTTAAACTTTTTCACACTACTTGCATTTTTATTGCAATGATAAACAACGTAGAAAGAGCCAAAATATGCATTTGTCATTTGGTAACATCCTTTACATTGCTACTCTGGTTTTGTTTTCATTCATTCTTCACTATGGTGATATCAACCAGATTACTAAATGTCTGTGTCTAAAAAGTCTTCTAAGCTTTTCTGAGCAATTTGATACATGTCCATAAATTGTAAGGATGGAAGGAAAGTTACATCCCTCATTTTGATCAGTCAGAAGCTGTAAAACATTGACTGTTTTGTCCGGGTTGTTTAGCTGAGAACAGAAATCTAAAGATTTGGATTTTGAGACCCCAAATACCTTGAAATAAATGTCCAATAGTTTGTGCTATTAATCTCTCCACTTCTTCTGCTTTCTCTTTTTATTATAATACTTATTTTATATAACACTAAAAGTGCCAAGATATCACTATAAAAATTAGAGTTTAAAGATCTTATTAAAATCTCACAATGTAAAATAATCCTAATATTTGGGTCAGCATTTATTAAAGCATTTGCTAAAACAATGTTTTTGATGAAGTATACGGTAAAGTCCCAACCCATTATAAAAATCAGAAGTACTTTTGTAAAAGCATATGACTGTAAATAAATCCTAATCATGACGTCATTTGCTGTTTTGGCCAAATTATACATTTCTAATAGGTTTTAGCTAAGTTAATTTGAGTGCTCAAATCCCCCACCCACACGTTAAAGACAGTTGACTAGCTAACAAGTAAAACTAAGTGAAACAGCTTCTAAGTGGGAATCGATGTCTGTCTGAAAACATTTTTACCAAACTGTTGTCTCAGGCCCTAATCCCGGAGCTCTTGAATTACATGAGTCAATGAGCTAGGCTCCCTAAATAAAGAACTGCACTTTGTCTATAAAATTAACACACTTTTGATGAATATTTTCACAACTTACAAGAAAATAGACATTAAAGCTTATGTAATTAACAAAATGTTCTACATGTATACAGCTTTTCATAGAGTAGTTTTGTTTTAGTTGAAAATGAATCAAAGAGAAATCTTCGTTGTGTAAATGCAGTATCAGAAAAAGTCAGGTCAAAAGTGCATGAAAATCCTAACTGTGAATGGCTCCTTGCACTTTGGAAATTCACATGCTCTCCAGGATCACGGCCCTGGTCCCCAGTCTCGGGAGGCTCCATGGAAGCAGGAGGTTCTTCCCGCCCTTCCAGGTCATGCAAATCCATTCTTCACACTTCCTTCTGTGATCCCAGTGTGCATAGCAGATACTCTCAATTGCTTAAATTTGTGGCCTCAGCTCAGTAGAATGTTATCCTACAGATGGTCATTTATTAAAAAAAAAAAAAGATTATCGTGGAAAGTTCCTAACACAGAATTCAGTTATGAGGGAGGGATTCTTGTCAGATCCGATGGTTTTAGTTCAACAAATACTATTCAATCTCTCTCCCTCTCTCTCATATAGACTCATACACATTTAAACATACCTGGACAGGCACAGACACACACACACAGTAATTCAGAGTTAGATCCTAATCTGTGATCATATGTATAATGATTTATTAATAGGTATACCATTTTTACATTATGTCCAACTCAATAAAGAACATTTTATACTTTATTTTCGGATCTAATCCAAATATACAAGTATGGACCAACATTCAATACTGTTCTGTGCCTTTCTGCTGTAGAATCACCTAAATTTTCATCTTTCTCCTTTTAATGTCTTTAATATTATATTAATAACAATTTTGATTCTGCAAGTTTTCATTTGATTCTGCAGGTTTTTTTAAACAAAAATCGAATGTTTAATTACATGAATGATGTACATAAAACTTGTCAGGTATCAAATCTCATTCATAGAGTCTGTTGAGAAACAACTGTTAAAATGGGCAGTTTTATCTAACCATATTAAGAAAATAACAGAAATCTACAGATTACATTTAGAATATTGCTTTTAAAGCTGAATGCATTTGTACGGAGCAACCATTAATACATGGCCTGATAATTAAATAGTGCTATGGTCTGAATGTCTCTGTCCTCCTAGAATTCTCATATGAAGTTTAATCTCCAGTGCGGTAGCTCTAAGAGGCAGGGACTTAGAGAGGTGAATGGAATTTGTGTTCTTGTAACAGAGGTCTCCACCAGCACAGAAAGGTCTTCCGTGCCCCTTTCCGCATGTGTAGACACAGGGAGAAGGTGCCATCTATGGAGAAGAGGATGAACCTTTGTCAGACAAGACACCAGACCTGCCAGCACATTGATCCCGGACATCGCAGGCTGCAGAGCTGTGAGCGATTCATTTCTGTTGTTTGTGAATGACCCAGTCTCAGGTGCCTTGCTGCCACTGTCTGAATGGATGAAGACAAGTGGTTTCTCATAGAATCAGAAGGACAGTGCTTCCAATTACAAATAAGAAATGGAGTTACCCGACTATATTTAGTGTGTACACGCAAACAAAATGGATGCCTAACAGAGGCGTAAACATAAACAATCAGGCTGCCATCTGAACTGAAGTTCGAGATTTATGACAGTACTGTCTGAAGCATAATACCTTTCTAATTTATTTCCTCATTTTGTGCAGCAGGACCAGTTAGAAAAAGGTGACAAGATCCAGCTTAACTTTCATCTGACTAGTTCCATTGCTAAAACACGAAACCCCAAGCACAGGCTTGGGAATGTTACTTATTAGTAACATTGCTGATGTTCCTTAGACACCACCACCATAGGAAACTTTAAAAATTGTGAGATAATAACAGAATTTAGGAAAATATTTCATGACAATGAGAAAATCTCCAAATACTATGATATGCACCCTTAAAGAGATTTTTCTTACAATTTTCTGAAAGAATTTTAGATTAATTTGAAGGCTTATTTATTTATATACCTATAACTCACAATATGCCAGATTTGCTCTTTGGTTGGCTGACCCCACAGACAGAGATTTATTTCTGGGAAATGATGGCTTCCAGAGATGACATACCTTCCCTGGCCAGCCCCGGCAGAGCCAGTCCCGTCCGGGTTCCTCACGGTAACATGCCTGTGACTCTGCTCACCACATTGTCACCGGCAGACACCTCAATGCTGCTCCTGATTTAGGAACTGGACACAAATCCACCTTTCTGTTTATCATTCAAAAGTTATTTTTGTTATATTATTTTATATCCCCCTAATGAAATAGTACATTGAAAAGTTATTTTAGTACAGAAAACAGACAAAAAGTGAAGTGAAAGATGAGAGGATGCCTTGCAGAAGAGCCTCAGTTTCCACAACCCTGACTGCATTTTCACAAGGGCCGGTTCCCACCACCAGTTCTGGTGTCTCCCCCCTCACGCGTCTCTGCCCACAGCCCAGCGCTCACTCCTCAGTCCCCTGGGCGCTGACTCCAACCTCCCCATGAGCTCAGCTCTCCCAGTTTTCTCTTAACACACTTTACTGCTTTGTATGAATTTGATCTTTGCTCTCTGATTTCCCCTCTTGCATTTTGATTTTCTGAGGACAAGGACTCCTGTTTATCTCCCCAGTGCCCATCACAGTGTCTGGAACACAGGGGCTACTCCATTGACAAAAACTCTTTTTGTGAATTACTAGTCTTTAAAACCGAGTATTGGGATGACAGCTAGAAATGGCAGCAGGATACACAAATCTAAAATTCAAGCAGACGCATGCAGGAATTAGCACCTCAGTTCTTGTTGTTTTTGTTGTTCACATAATAAGAACAAAAATGGGAAAGACCGTTTCAGGTCAGTATCTCAGTCTGTTAACTCCACTGCAGCTTTTCTCTGTGGCTATTCCGTGCCAAGTCAGGGCGCTGCTCGGAGGAGGAAAGGAGCAGAGGTTTGTAGTTCATCAGACCAACTTATTTTCATTAATGAGAACCCACATAAAGGATATTGTGTGATTCCCATTAAATACACACAGACACACACACAAGCCCTTGGCAGTAATTATATTATTTCAGCTGCTCCATTAGCCATTGCAAATAAGACCCTGCCTGATTCTGCCAAAGCATCTCCGACTTGCACTCTCAACCTCCTGTATGTTGGGGTGCATCGCACACCCTTCCAAGTCATGTGAAAAGAGACAAAGGCATTCTTCCTGCTTCGAGCACAGACCAGCCCGGAAGCCGGAAGCCGGTTTCCTCCTTTCTGTCCATTCAGGATGGAGATTTGCATATATGAGAGGGCGCCTGCTGTGTGTCAGGTATGGAGACTCCACACAGCATTCGGGGAAGGCCGTGCTGACGAGAACATTACCCGGAAGAAAATGCTTTTGAGTCGTGACTTGATGTAAGCACACGGTTACCTGTTTTAACTTCCAAGAAATATTTTTTCCTAACACCAAGAGGGCTCAAGCCACATCTCTATGATTGTATCTCTGAACAAGGTGTGCTTGTTCTACCAAGGATATACCAATAATTCAAGGTAATCAGCAGAGTACACTACAGGAAAAATTCTGAACCAACAAGCTGTACAAACAGAATAGCAACCCGGAGATTTAATGCATTTCTGATGTACATTTAGGGCACTGACACTGGGCCACAGATGTACATGTGTTGTGTTTTATATTTCTGAGATATGGTCTGTGAGAAACTATTATAGCATATCATCACCCACAGTGGAGGGCGGGAAGGAAGAATTCCATCACACATTACTTCTGCGGATGCATTAGAGAAACAAATTGTACTCGGAATTGAAAAGTCACAGGCTTATTCTGTCTTAATAAATTCCTGCCAAAAGGCTAAGTGTAAGAGGAGAAACACTCTCAAATGTTGTTACTGTATTATTATCCTTGACATCTCAAGGGCTGCTCCGAGCATCATCAGGTATCAGTCCAGGGATCTCACAATAAATCCTTTATTTCCTTTTTTTCCCCCCAAACAGTCCCTGATTTCATGTATTCATTTCGAGTTGTCTGTACTTGAGTTATAAAACCTCCTTTGGGCTAAAATAAAAAAGTTACTTTAAATAAGATGTTTGTCACTGGGCCATTCTCATTTGTTGGTCTAGCTAGATAGTTTCATAATTCGAAGTGCTAATTCTTGACTAAAATTTCCTATCAAACTTGGTGGAGGATTTTCAAGATCTGTTGGAACAGGTTAAAAACAGCAAAGTAAAAGAGCCAATTCTAGTCTTATTGAGGACAGATTCTGACCCTAATCACCTTCATAGCTGTGGAGTCTGCACTTTGTGGGGTGTCCAATGAACCACACCTTTAAAATGAATGAAAGATGACAGGATTAAATGCAGGGATGACACACTACAGTGTCCTAATAATGTTAACCTTGCCTGCATTTTGTAAACCAATATACAGAGTATCAGTTTTTTCAAGCTAGGTTCATAATATAAACTGCTCTTTTCATCTTATTAGTCTGTTAAGGCTTCATCACTTAAGAGTCCATGTCTAATCTTGTCATCTCATTGTGGTATATACTGAAATTTGGTTTTATTCTAAAATAAAAAAAAATCTGACAACAATCTACAGAGAAAAATGGTTGTCCAGTCTGTGGGTTTCTAACTTGCCACAGAATTTTGCATTGCTGTACAAAATTACCCCCAAATGTAGACCCTCCCCTCAAACCCACCAATATTTATGCCAAGATCAATCTAAGAGTGGACGCGAGACGGGAGCCACGGTCTTTCTCTGTCCTGGTCTTGCACATGACATCCCGTCCCTTCTCTCATATGCTAAGGTTTAATAGAATGTGATTTGTTATCCTAAGAACCATCCCCCATCAGAGGGGACATGCGGATTCAAGAGGAGGAAGACAAGAGGTGGGGACTGGTGGGAGCCAACTTAGGGGCTGTCTGCCACACACCATGTTCAACAAGCACAGTTCATTCTAAAATGTTTGGTAATAAAGTCTCAATGAAGAGTGAAATTAGGAAGATTCTCGAAAGCCAGATCACCCCCCTCAGCCCAGTTGCAGATGGATCTATTGCATCAGCAAAAGGAAAAAGGAACAGTGTGGCTGAAGGGATTTATTTTTGAGCAATGACATACGCCAAGCATTAAGTGAAATGTCTGTTAGGTCTCACGTTGATGGATCCTGCTAAGGACCTCGCTGGGTTAGTGCTGCTACCAGTTGAATTATTAGGACTTGAAGAGTAAAGGTGTTTGTGCTCCCAGACTCCCCAGCTGGGCCTTGGACCCAGACCTGTCACTGGGTCACCTGTTCTTTCTCTTCTCTGCCAGTATCACAGTGCTCACCCCCTCGGACCTGGGGGCTGAAGAGTTGGTTCCTCAGCCCACCTTTCTTATGGACACATCTTAAGCGTGGGCAGACAGTCTTTTGAAACTTCAGTTTCATGAGCTGAGAAGCCGTGGATCTCCAGTTCAGGGCCTCTTTGTTTCAGGGTAGACACACAGCTTTGAGTCAGTGGCTGGCCTGTGGTCTGGCACATGACATGTGACATGTGGTCACGGCCATAGCAGGGACAGTGATTGATGTAGCGGTGACCAAACAGATGCACTTCCTGAGTTCATAGATTCTAAAGAGCAGGCTGTGAGCAGGAAGGTCAGAGAGGGCTTAGCAAAAATAAATAAATAAATAAAACAAAACAAAACATCCAGAATTAAGTGTGTGAGATCACTGTTTCAAAAATACTTGTATGCATACCTATTATGAAAAAGTCTTCTTCTATATTCATACAGATTTGTCTTTACTGATAGCATTTTTTTAGGGAAAACCATAACTTGATATATGAGCCTAGAAATGACGGTGTGGCAGAGAAAAAGATACTTTGGGTTTCAGAAGTAAAGCTATTTATCACTACAGTAATGCAAATAAAGTATCTTAAAATGAGTGATAAGGAATTCTCAAAGAGAAAGGTAAAAATAAATAACAGGGTGGGTTAATTTTTGAGAGATAACATAGATCAAATATGTATGAAGAATATTTGTTAGTGACTTGACACCTCCATACGGAGAAGGCGCTTACAATGCCGTAGCTACTATGAAATAGATTTTAAAATGCCACCAAAGGCAAAGAGCAGCTTTACTTGAAAGCCACGCGTACAAGGGCCACTGTTCCTTTTTTTTTTTTTTTGATGACATAATCGCTGTCTCTAGGAGATGTCCCCCCAGACCTCTGGGATTAAATCAGAACAGGTTACGGCAAAGCCACCATGAGGCCACATATTACCCTTCTCACACAGACTGAGACAGACGTCCTGTTAAGTCACAGTCCCACCAGAAACAACGCTGTCCTTGTCACAGCTCCTATCGCTTCAGAGTCGGTAACTGTTAGCTGTGGAAAGGTGGGACGGTGCTGCCAAGAGCCAGGCTGGGTGGAGTCAGCGGCAGAGACTTGCGGGGAGCATGGCAGGTGGGCTGCCCCGGGGCAGGGGGAGGAGCCTCTTTAAAGCATCTCACTGGAGGCCTGAGTCGGCTCAGGAGGTGGAGCAGTCGGGGTTCAGTAACGTGCAAGAGATCAAAGGTCATGTGTGGAGGCCTAGGAGACGGGGGAGCTTGTCTTCTATGAATCTTCTTAGACTGGAAGGAAGTTTAACAGAACCAGAAGAGCAAAGAGAGTTCTTCTCTGGGTTTAATTAATGTTCAGGCCCTCCAGAGCCAGGGGAGAAACAAGGCCTATTTGCTTAGGAATGGTCAGAACCTTTGGACTTGGAGGAAGAGGAATGCGAACGTGGTACCAGGAGTGACGTCCTTCTTACTAATTTAACAAGGTAGAGTTTGACTTGAGCTTCCTCTACAAAAAAAATAAAAAGAAGAGTTCCCCTCCGAAAGGCACTTACTTCGTTCATACACCGTCTTCCCGCTTACACACGCGTTCCCTCCCCTTTAGATCAGGGAGATCTGCAGGTGCCCCAGTCTGTGTAACGTGCCACTGTCCAGTATGTCCAGTGGACTCCTTTCAAAGAGAGAGAATGGTCAATACTTCCAGAGACAGTTTTCTTAGTTATGTGAAATCACATCTAGCTTTAGCAACTTGAACATGTGATGAAAAAAAAAAAGGAAAATCTTCCCTTTAAGGCTTCTTTTCTTTAAATATGCGAAGAATTTATCATCTCAAGCTCCTCAGAGGTAGATGAACACGATGTAAAGAATTACTAATGACGATTCCCGTTACCGTAGCGTTCATAACAAACATCGCCCACTTTCAACTCTGTGAAAGAAACGCTGTTAGGAATTATTATCCGTGCTCTGAACGTGTCTCCTCTTATACCCAGATGACACAAACGTAATTAGGAATTAATTGAAACGCCTGTAAGCTGGAGTGGATCTCCCAGGATGAAGGAAGTTTACAACAGACCCGAGGCTCTTTTTTGTTTCCCTGTTTTTCAAACAATTTCAGTTAGTATTCCTAGTGGAGTAAATTTCTTAAATGTCTTTGATGGGAAATGAATGTTCTCTCAAATCATAGACTATAACCTATTACACAAGTGAAACAGGTTTCTGTTATGATCCCAGAATAATAATCAGGAGACGGTAACAGAAAGACCGACAGGGAATTATCTGTGATATTTTCCACTTTAAAAAGTTATGTCAAGAAAAATCCTTACTTTGTTCACTAGAGAAACGAGGAACGCCTTCCTGTCTAAGCTGGTCTTGATAAATCCATAGAGAAACTAAGTTCTGTACACAGTCACGGTAACCCCGATGCTTCTTGGCCACTCAGGTGCACTTTTCAGGTACTGCCCACGTTCCTTCATTCACCCCGTCTGTACTGCTTCCTGTCCGTTCAGACAGCAACATCAGCTGGTATTGTGTTGTTAGAAAGTGGTTGTACCAGCCAGAGTAAACCAGGCGTGTTTAACTACAGGACCTCCCTGGCTGATGAAGCACAGCTGTTGAGAACTGATGTGCTATTCCAGTGTGAACCTAGGGGTCCACAGAAACGTCTCTCCACCAAGTGGTGACACAGGAACTCAGGCTATCAGCAAACAGAAGCTTTACATGTTGGGAGTCCCCAGAGGCCCGGGGTGCTGGATGTGGGGGGGGGGGTTCAAGCACACACAAAGCTGATCCACTCTTAATTTCATCAACATAAAAGTGACCACACATATCCCCTCAAGGTCCATGGGCAAGAATTACTGACGCAATCCCACTTAGATGCTTTAAGGAACAGTAATGAATCCGGGATACTAATGATGAGAATGACAATGATTATTTCAGGAGAGGAAAGGACTTTGGTCACTTCCATTGCCAGCTTCGGCTGTAGGGCGTTGGTATTTGGGCTGAAGGAAATGCACCCAACCGGGTGAGAGAGGCCGCAGTGTTCCCAGCCCGGCAATGCCAGGCTCCTGCGACGGGGCTGGGAGCAACCAGAGGGCTCTTTGCACTCAGCTCAGAGAAGGGCTGCCGGGAGCAGAGAGTTCCTGCTCACTGCCAGGAAGAACATGATAAACAGCTCAGGGCACCAGAACCCGGTCTTTGCATATTGGCAATAATGTGGAAACATTCTGAACCAGGGCTTCAACTAGCAACAGCCAGGTTTTCCACACATAAACGGATGAAGTCATTGAAGGGTTTCTAACAGGAAGCAAGCTCCTGGGAAAGCTATTAGCAGGCTTGTATTTGCAATTCATGTGACACTGTACTTGCCTTAAGGGGTATCATCCAAAGAGTCCTGTTTGGTTTAAAATGTAACTCTCACAGCAGAAGAGGTTGAGCATTCAGATCTCAGCTGGGTTTCTCTTGAATTTATTAACTTACAAATGGAAATACACTTAAAATAGTTTACTATCCTTCAGTAACCACTTCTTAACTTTTTCTTTTCCAGAAGTGTTTCTGCTCTCCTCAGCTGGTAGTCTCCCAGTACTTCTGACTTTTCTTGCCTTTGGCACCTAAAATATCCTTTTACCAAATCCCACCTTAGCGCCTTCACCACAGTGCTTTGAACCTCCACTTTCTCTTGTTTCCACATTTTAACTTTGGGATTCTAACCAGTGTGTAACTATGCTTTACCGCTGCACCCACCGCTTACTAAAACAGTCCACCCTGCACACTTGTAACAATCAGGATCTGTACCCCACACACTTGTAACAATCAGGATCTGTACCCCACACACTTGTAACAATCAGGATCTGCACGCAGTGTGGCCACTGTTACTTTTCTCCTAAAGTCCACATTGACCTGGAATCAGCCAGAGAAAGACGTTGGACCAAGTCTAAGTAATGACTCAATATAACCAAATTTCAGTAGGACTATAACCCACATAGAGCTGAGTAGGAGATTCAGAAACCTTCTTAATAATATGGGGAAATACTGGCTGTCCTGGTGAGCTGTTATTTGCTTTGGAGTGTCCATATTTACCTGTAAAATTTCACCTACCAAAGCCATCTAGATAAACTGTCTTGTCTTCATAACTCATCAACCCCTTCCCTGCAGCTGGGAGAATATTTGCCCTGGGGTCCTGACGGACATGTTTTTATTTCTCCTCTGTTTTCTAAGATCAGAGAAAGGGTCAATATCTAGTGAGTGGATGCATAGCATGTCTTGACTGGGTGATGACATTGTTGCCCAGTGTTGTGCTGATTTTATTTTGAGCACAAAATAATCTAGCCTCATCACTGTAAGTGGAAGTGATATGAGGGGACCCTCCAGAGAAGCCCCAACACACACCAGCTTGTGAAACAGTTCCCCACACCTATACAGTTACACAACAGCATAAAACAAAGGATTTGGATTTTACAAAACATGGTGACATTAACACATTGACATCCTAGCATAACAGTTCCTTCCATTTCTACAATAAACACTAAATATTTTTAGTGTGAAAATATTTTATGGTCGATGACTGGTCACAGGGCAATTGAGCCTACATGTTGTCAACGCAATGACAGGAGCACAGGAATGAAAAGTAAATTGATTGTTAAGTCTCTAATAAGACCTTTAACAGGGTTCTCAAAACTCACGGCCCTTCTGCCCACAGACCTGCAAGTTTAAAATCACAGGATCCCAGCACACAATTGCAAACAGCATTGTGTGGTGGGATCTGTGTATGTTACTGCAGGTCAAGGCAGTTAATCACCAGAAGGCCTCGGGGTAGCCACGGAGAAGCTTATTTATGGGCAAATCAAGAAACCGAAATACTGAACCGTGCCTGATTAGCTGTGCTAATATGCTACTTGTGGCTAATTTCTGAGCTGCTTAACCCACAGGTGTTTGCCCTCACCCATAAATCACGCGTCCGCCTCCCCTTTGCACTCCCGGTCCTACCTCGCATACAGATCGCCTGCTTAAATGACAAGCAGGAAATAATGGATGGGGCCCTAAATCACCCAGCCTAGTCAACCGGCTCCCTCCAAACCAGTCCTGCGGCGTTCCCTGGCCTGGCTCCTTCCTCCTGTTATTGTAACCCAAGTCTTTGGTGCCACCGCTCGCAAGCTTTCCAAGGTACAAAGTGTCCATTTACCCATTTTTATTTGTTTTACTTGTAGACTGTGCCCTTTGCATAAGATAGCGCCATTAAAATTTCCACAACAGGCAGCAGGGTGATCAGGCGGAACAGGATCCCACTGACTCAGATGGGAAAGGAAAGGGAATTCTCACCGGGAATTTAGCCACTGGGGCTCCCCATTTACCTTTAATTTATTTATTTTTAATTAAAGATGTTAATTAAACGGATCACAAACTGAACAAACTAAACACTGAGCACTATGGGCAGGAAACGCTCTGCCTGCCCGTGATTTGATTCTACAGAGTAGTTCCTTGTTTTAAATCACTGACGGGTCAATGTGAAAACCAGTAGCTATGAAAATACGTTTGGTACATATGCTTACAATGTATGCCTAGGCTTAGAACAGAGGAAAACGTAGGACTTGGCAGGAAGTTCTTTTTTGCAAGTTTTGGCTAAGAAAATAGTTAGGAAGAACTATTCCGTAATGGTAAATATTATAAATAGGCAAAACATGTACACCAAGTAATAATGGAAACCAGAGCCGCAGTGTCAGCACCTCAGGCCAAGTGCAGTAAGGTTTGAGGGATGGAGACACCTGCATGCACTCCTCAGGCAAGGAGAAAAGTAATTGTTCTACAATTTAAAACTTTTAAAAATTATACATGTGCCATCCTTAAAGTATATGATAAAAATATGTTTATTTTAATTTTGGGCACTTTTAATTGAACTTAAGTAGACAAATATAATGGCAGGCTTGTGGAAATATACTTATTCTAGCGAATTCCTTTTCAAACAAGATGGGGTAACAGACAGCAGATTTATCCTTCTGGCTAAACAGCTAAACAGGAGATGAACCATATGATACATTGAATTTCAAAATACTGGACAAGAGGAAATGAAGGTTCCTGAGATACGAGAAATGAAGCTGGCACCCATGCAATTGTCCACTCTCACTGCCTGGACATTTTCAGGCCAGAGTGCAGGAAAGGAGATCCCAGTGGAACTCAGGGGACTGTTTACATGATGGAGCCCCTGCAGAGGTGAGGGTGGCTTTCAGTTCTGCATAACAGGGTTCCCAAGGGAGAGGGATATACAGAGATCCCTCCCTTTCCTGTCCTCTGGAGACCTGAATGAGGTCCCTTCACGGTATTCAGACTGTCTCAGAGAAGACACTACTGCAGGCTGGGAAAAGAACTGCCAGAAGGGATGGAGGGTAACAGAGTTGGGCACTCCCTCCAAGCTGGAATAGACCATTCAACAAACAGACCAAAAAATCCATGAACCGGGAGCACTGAACAGCCTGTTCAGGAAGGTCTCGTCTGAGTAGAGAGGTAACTGGCCATGGGCTGCTCAGGAAAGTCTCATCTGAGTAGAGGGGTAAGTGGCCGTGGGCTGCTCAGGAAGTTCTCTCTGAGTAGAGGGGTAACTGGCCGTGGGCTGCTCAGGAAGTTCTCTCTGAGTAGAGGGGTAACCGGCCGTGGGCTGATCAGGAAGGTCTCTCTGAGTAGAGGGGCAACTGGCCGTGGGCTGCTCAGGAAGGTCTCATCTGAGTAGAGGGGTAA
>NW_003852583.1:991920-994421 GCF_000181295.1 Otolemur garnettii
TCTCTGAGTAGAGGGGCACCTGGCCGTGGGCTGATCACTCCCACCTAACACTGGGAATGGGAAATGCACGATCCGTTCTTCTTATTATTATTTCAATCTCTTAAAAAGGCCAACTAGTTATTTGTGTAAACAGTAACCATGTACTATGGTAGTTACAATATGAAGTAAACCTCAAATGTCTGACAAAAATACAACCATATTTGAGAAGTGGGGAAATGAAAGTATGATTATAATGTTTTCTGTGAACTGGCCTAATATAACTTAAGGTGGGACTGTGATGAAAGAGTTATAGCTGATCAGTCAAAATAAAGATAAAATCAAATCATGAAAAATAATTATTTAAATGAAGTCAGAAAGAAAGGGTAAGAGACACAAAGAAACAGGATAAGTAGAAAAGAAATGCCAAGGTAATAGCTGTACATCTAATCACCTCAGATCTGCATTAACCATAATGATCCAAGAACCCAAATGAAGAGACAGGAAAATGAAACCACCCCAATACCTTGGGCCTTATTCAAAGATAAATCACAGACCTAAATGTGAGCTTAAAACCATCAGACCTTGAAGCAATGCATCTTTTCATGTCCATAAATGTTATTTCTTAGTGAGCTTTTTACAACAATGCCTTTTTACTTTTGGGTAAGTATAACCCATCTTCCTCCAAACACACAAGTCAGTCATTACATTCCAACCTGTCAATGTACAATTTGAAAGAGGAATACACTTTCCCTGTGACAATGTTAGATGTGCTTTGGGGTCCACCTTGCAATACCTAACACAGAGAATCTCGTCTACTATTGACACTTTGTGTGATTAACTCCCACTATCTTAAAGATCATATCCCCGACTTAGCTGTAACCTAAACATCTGTGGGCCTTCTTAAGTTATTGTAGTTCTCCACCCATAACACTATCGTACACTCTGCTTAAATCTTCTTAAGTAATGTAGCTTAATCACCCCCATGAGCTTCTATAAATAAATAAATTCACAATTTTATAACCATTGTATAAAGAGATCTGTCTTCATTTATCTATCCTTATATCTTTCAAACCCCACCATTTTCTATATTTGTACTATTTCAGGACTTTCACTATAAATTTGTATTCATGCTCTTGCTTCATTTACCATTATAAAAATTCCGTGTTCTTTCTCTTTCCATAATGAAACCTACTTACTAGTTTTAGTCTCCCTTCCTCTCAAAGATACCTTAGATCAGTAATGGAAGAGCCTATGATCACATCAGGGAATACCGAGCACCTTCCTTAGGACCAGAAGATACCCTCAACCCTGGCAAATAACAGATACTAACCCTGTGCGCCAGGTTCCGGCCAAACAAACAAACACTCATCAAGAAAGCACATGTTCAGAGGTCACAAGAGACTGACCATGGAAGAAGATTCCAAGGGGATGCCCAGACTCTCCCAGATGCTGGACAGGCCTGGAGAGCTGAGAGCTCATGCCTGTGGGATGCTCTCTGCACAAGAAGCTAGATCCATCTGGTCAATATGGAGTCATATTATTTCTCGTTTCATCATGGTAACTCATTGTCTCATCAACAACGCCTTTGATCTACGCAGCTGCTGCTGTCCAGCTTGCAGGATGGTGATATGTGAAACTTCTGCTCATTGAATGCAATCTTCTATCAGCTACACAAAAACAACTAAAACCGTATAGAAACTAAAACTAAGCTTCAGGACAGGATTTCTTTTAATGAACATACTGCTAATGATTTAATAAATGCATTTATGAAGCATACCATGAGATAAACTTCTCAGGACTTTACCATCCCATGTACCAGGATGGAGGTCACTTGAGAAGCTCAAGGCGTCCCTCCCTCCCCCGTTGCACATGACTCACTGAGTTTTAGGTAGGGGCAGCGATTTCATTTGCCAAGAGTTAAAGCCAGTCCTGCCCCAGAGTTATCGACATTTGCTGGAGCTGTATTCTGAAGAAAATAATTACTGATAAAAACAATAATATTAAAAGATACATCTTAATAGTGCATTCAAAATCATAGAGTATATTTTGCAGTAAATATTTTTTAGACGATCTTCACTTGTATGGAGAAATGACTAAGCAGTTTATCTTCTGCTTCTGGAGGGCCTTTGTTTCCCTGACGGCCTTCCTCCAAACTAGGTGGCATTTTTGTAGCGAGTTCTAGTCCTAAACCCTCAACACTGTTATAAGACTTCAGTCTTCCTAGCAGGGGCTGTGTCTTACTTTCCTCTGGAGTATCTTAATGAATAATTTTGGATGAGTAAACAGAAACAGAATATCTAAGATCAAACTTTTAGTAGACGCCTAATCATCTCTTGCCTCTTAATAAAGGTTCCTGACTAGATTTGTGCGGTCATTCATCCAAATCCCAAACCACCACCTCCGTTTTTTATAATTTCTAGTAAACACCTCAAAAAGGCAACAGTTACTGTGTTACTCTGTACTTGAAGCTTACTAATATTTTCCTGTGACCCCAAGAAAAAGGTTACAAATCCTGACATCAG
>NW_003852583.1:994735-1021273 GCF_000181295.1 Otolemur garnettii
ATTTCTTCCACTCTGCAACCTGACTTGTGACTCCTTTGGCGCCACCCTCTTCTTGGTCTCACCTGGACACTGGCCCTCCACATTCCTTCTCTGCTGTATCTTCCTGTGGCAGGAGGCAGGCCAGCCCTGATGTCCACCTCCCAGCTTCCGGAACCTGTGAATAGATTTTGTTCCTTGGAAAATGGGAATTAGGGTTGTAAATGGGGTGAAAGTTGCTTATCAACAGAATTTAAAGGAGGACGATGATTCCATGTGAGGCAAGTGGGCCCCAAGTTACCATTTAAGGCAAGGGGTCCTTAAAAGCTGAAGATGCAGAACAATCTGATGTGAGAAGCCTCCACTTTCGGGAGAAAAGAACCATGAGCCAAGAAATATAAGCAGTCTTTGGAAGCTTAAAAAATCCAAGAACTGGATTCTCTTCTAAAGCCTTTGGAAAGGTACCCAGCCCCACTGACACCCTGATTCTGTCCTGTGGAAGCCATTGCCAGGCTCCCGGCCTGCAGAACTGGAGGAGATACAGATGTCACTCTCATGCTGACCTGTGGGGATTGTTCCAGAGCTGACGGGGTCTAACACGAGGCTGTGCTCATCTTCAGTGCTGACAGGTTTCCTCGGCCTTAGACGTGTCATTTCTAAGAGGGGCAGAGACTTCATCTGTCCAACTTATGACTGTGTGGCCAAAGCAAGGTACCCAGCATGTAGTAAAATCTATGCAAAAAACATTGCTAGGTCTTTACAATCTTTTAATTGTTAAATAGTTTATATCTTAATTTATTGAAAAAGTGAACATCATGGCCCAGACTATAGACCATGAAACTATTAAATGAGATGTAGGCTCAAAAGGCGGGGGAGGGGATGCTCCTGGCAGGTGCCTGCCATCGTCTGGGATTGTGTGCTGGAAACCAAGGTGCGCCCTTCCACTGCCCCAGAGGCCGGGCCTGCCATCACCTTGAGAAATGTACCAGGATTCAGGACAACCTTGGTAGAGCAACAGCCTGGTCCAGAACCAACAGAAGACCCTTTGCACTTCAGAGGCACAAGGCAGGACTGTGGGAGTGAGGAGAGGGAGTTACAACCAGGGGCTCCTGCCCCAAGGTCCTCTGAAACCCAGGTGTCAGGTGGCCCTGGGAAAGGCTAGTGTCAACACTGCCCCCGAGACAGGGCCGCACCGTGATGTCTGTGCGTTTCCATTCCATTGACTTTAGATTTCTTTAGGCAAATAACTATGAAAAAGTCATCTGACAATTCCAGAAAGAAAAATGTCTGAGGTAACTCGGGAGTGGCATGGGTAAGCGTTACTGTTGCCCTGCCTGTGATCTGAGCAGCACAGACGATTCAGGGCTGGCGGAAAGTATATTACAGACAGGCAGGGTGGTTCCAGGGTGGGAATTAAAAGGGCACCCGCTAAATCTGTCAGAAGGCACTTCCAAGATGTAGCACCGAAGAATTATATCAGAAAGGTCACTCAGAGAAATACGAGTGTCACCAAGTTAAGTACATCAAGGCAAGATCAGATAATAGGAAATATCCTTTTTCAAAGCTGAAGTGATAGATTGCAAAAGTGGTAAAGTGAAGCTCATGGCAGTTATAAAAGGAAATCAAGATGAAGGGGAAAAGTAAAATAGAAGGGTAATACAATAGAAGGGACGCTGCAGGGACCATGAAAGAAGCGCCGGGAAACACAGGGAAACTTATTGAATAAAGTAAAATTTATTCAGAACATTCAGATGGCAAGATTCAGAAAAATAACCATGGATTGGCATTCTAGCTGATTGCAAGATGCTATGAGGAATACATTTTTTAAAAATTGTCATATGTTCTCATAGAACCCTGTATGAATAATTTAGCAGGAACGCCGCAATTTATGAAAAGAGTCGTATCAGTGAAATGTTAATGCCAGCCTCAAGAATGTGTTTTTTAGGTGATAGTTTGGTTTGAACCAACATAATTACCTCTATTCGTCACCCTCGTGCCAAAAGTGGAACAGAAAAATGGAAGCACTTTAGAATGCGAGCTGCTCAGGGATCTTCCATCTCTCTTAGGAACACCTGTATTATGTACTAATTGAACTCTCGGTGTCACCCCATCAGCCAGGCTCCAGCGTTGTCCTCTGCACTCCTCCATGGCCCTCACTGACGAGGTGTCCCTGTGTACCTAAGGGGGTGTGCGGGGATATTTCCTGCACATCATCTCAGTGGGACACCTTTGCCACTGGGCAAAGCAGCATCAGGACCAGACTTCCTCAGAGGAAGGAAAAGAAGCCAATTCAGCAGCCCCTGATGCTGCCCTCCAGTCACCTCCGCAGAGGGCAGAGCCGTGATGGGCACCCACTAGATACAGCCCTGAGACGACTCCCACGGCCACTGGCCATGTGAGCAGGCTGGGTTTTCATTTCTGTGCTAAAATCCTAACACATACATAGGTAGTTACCCATCACCCAGCCTGGAAAACTGCTCGAAGTCATCAGAGCAGAAATGCAAGTTCTTTATTGCAGACTGTGCAGAGAGGTTTGAGATGTCAGAGGATGCGTCAGAGGTTTGGTCTCTGTAACCCTCTAAAACCCGTGGTCAGAGCTCCACATTGTCATGTAACAGACAAGTCCCACTCAGGGGACACCAGCCATAGCCCTGGTGTCTGAGCATGGGGCATGTGGCATTCAGCCACTTGGTTTCTTCTTTTGCAACCTTAAGCCCCGTGCTAATCTGTGCTTTATCTACTGATGCAAAGATAATTCACCTTATGGAATGTTAAGCAAGCTTTCGCTGAACTGTATGGGACTCTTAAAAATCAGCCACTGGACTTACAAAGGAAACTAAAGCAGAGGAGAAAATATAAAACCGAGTAACTGATACTGTACTTTCAAATATTGACATGTGGATAAGCTTTTATACTACTGGTTGGATACTTTCCTAATATAAAACCATTTTTTGTCTCTTCCCCCCCCAAATAAATCAAAACAAAGCAAATGCTAGAGACACAGACCATTCAGTTCCCACTAAAACACCTGCTTTGAAATTACTGGGCAGTCCCACCTGTCCTCCCAACCCCCCTCTACTGTGTTCTGAAGAGGTTGCTTACTCATGGATTCCTAATGCTTTGAAAATAAATGTCTTACAAATTTCATTAACAATGCTTGAATCATATACTTCTTCATTGACCATAAAAAAAATGGAATGGCTATAATGCAATTATATACGTAAGCACTGATGAATAAATTAAATATATAAGTTCTAATAAAATCCATAATTTATTGTAGTTTAAAATTGTGTGTGGAGAACAAATAAAGTGTCGCTTTAATGATGCTGGTGCATCTTTGGGAAGTCAGGTTGTGGCAGGTTTTCAGGGACTGTATGAGCCACCATGGAAAGAAGGAATTTGTTTTTCCCTTAAAGAGGGAACGCAGTGTTTCGACCGGTAAAGAAACACTGAGAAAATAATTAGTTTTCAATGTCTGCAATAGTACAAATTCATTATAAGCAGCTTTTCTTACAGATGCAGCCTACATTAGACAAGAACCAGGAATCCTTTCCTCAAATATAAATCATTTATTTTCTCTATCCTCCTTCATTAAACTCAGCCCCTGTGGAAGAGAGAGGGCCCCACCACTTACTCTGTGAAATGACTCGTTCCTTCACCTGTCCACACCGGGGAAACCAGAAAGAACC
Organism: Otolemur garnettii; assembly: GCF_000181295.1. Taxonomy (NCBI): domain Eukaryota; kingdom Metazoa; phylum Chordata; class Mammalia; order Primates; family Galagidae; genus Otolemur; species Otolemur garnettii. The sequence continues at coordinate 998,401 of NW_003852583.1, forward strand.
ACAGTGACAAGAATAGCCATTGTCTCCATGATACCCTTCCTCTACTCCCTGCATGGAGGCCAGCGTCCGTTAGATCAGGGCTGGCACACGGATACGCCCAGAGCACCCAGTCTGACCCTCAGTGATCAGGCCCTTCCTATCAGTCACCCCCACCCAGCTGTTCAACCAGACATCATAACCCCCAGGGGACACCTGCTATGTACCATGGTGGCTGCTGTGAGGTGGTCATTACAGCCTGACCACCCTGGGGCCACCCCCATTGTACCCCCAGACCACCGAACCCCATGGCTCCAGGGGCCCCACCCCTAACACTTGAGGCCGTCACAGGGATTCTAGCTCTCGCTGGCTCTGGAAGCCACCGCCCCTTTCTACCTCCTCACATGCCTTGCCGCCTCTGAGATGTGGCCTGCCACAAGGAACACATACCGGACGGCCACTATGAGGTGTCCACTCATCCCAGCCACATGTGGCCACAATAAGCACTGTTTTTGCTGAGTAGGGCGGGTGCTTCTGGAAAAGATGGGCTCCCGGGTGTGAGCAACCATCATCCCATCCACTGAGGCCTGAAGAGAACAAGGTGGAGGAAGGAGGACGTGGCACTTTGCTCTGTCCTGGCTCACGACTTGAGCTACAATGTCTCATCTCATCTTCTCCTGCCCTCTACCAGGATTCGCATCACAGTTCTCAGTTCTCAGGTCTTCAGATTCTAATGATCACACGACCAGGTCCTGGACCTCCAGGTGGCAGGTGGCAGAACATGGGACTTCTCAGCATGAGCTGCATAAGCTCATGAGCCAATTTCTCAGTCAGTCTCTCTCTGCTGTCTCCATCTCTCTCTCTTTGCACAGATATTGATTTCCCATAGATAAAGACATGTGATATCTGTGCAATGAAATATGATTGGAATGGAATGTGCAGGTACCCATATAGTAAATATGGGTAGAGATAGATAAATTATCCTACTGGTTTTGCTTGTCTGGACATCCCTGACTAGTACACTTAGTATCTATCCAGCTCTGTTTCAACACTTCTCATTTTACTTTCTTAGTAACTTTATTTTGCAGGTGAGGAACCCATCACAGAGGAGGGAAAGCCTTCTGTTCTCTATTGCATAAGGGACTATTTCTCCTCCAGTCTTTCTGAAACCCCCCGGGCTGTGTGGAAAGTGGTGCCCCAGACTCTGCCCACCGTGGCCTCACAGGGACACAGGCAGGCAGCTGAACACGCCCCTCACTCAGGGATGGTTCAGCCTCAGGTGGCCCCGTCTCACCACCAGGCACTCGGGACACGTAGCTCATCACTCCCAGGGCCAATCCTGCAGCCGTGCTAGTCCCCGTCTCCTGTGGTCGTACTTCTGGACCAGGTCACCCCTGAACTAAACCTCGTGGAATATTTCAGATGAAGCATCTCACTTCAGCTCGACACTTTTATCTTTACAGCTCGACACTTTTATCTTTTTAAATGATGCTTTCACCCAACCAGTACTGTAGTCTATGGATCCTCTGACTTAAAAAAAATTCCCAGGTTAAGATTTTAATTTAAGGGCGGTGCTTGTGGCTCAAAGGCGTAAGGCACCGGCCCCATACACTGGAAGTGGTGGGTTCAAACCCAGCCCCAGCCAAAAAAAAAAAAAAAAGACTAATTTAAAATGAATAAAAATTAACAGAGCCCATGTAAAGACCTCCCTCTCATACGCTCTTCTCTCAGCCCTGTTTTCACTTAAAAGCCTCTCAGGCAGGAGTGTAGTTAGTTCCCTGAGTAAACTTCCAAATCCTCTCTCTGCATATTGTAATAAATGCAAGCAAATATTCAGAATATGCACATTTTCATTCAAAAGATAGAATGCACACACGCTATTTTTCAGCTTCCTTTTTTAGTTTAACAGCAAAATATTAAGATATTTTAAAATAGGATGTAAAAAGCCTTGCCTTTTTTTTCTACTACATCATCCATTTGCAATACAGCTGGGAAGTGCTAAATATATTCACATTGTTGTGCAACAGATCTCTAGGGCTTTTTCCATCTCGCAAAACTGGAACTCTGTACTCATTAGACAACTCCCCATAGCCCTCCGCCCACCCAGGCCTGGCAATCCCACCTCCCTTCCTGTTTCAGTGAGCTTGACTCTTCTAGATACATCATGCAAGTGGAATCAAGGAGAATCTGTTCTTTTGCAGCTGGTTTATTTTACTGAGAAATCGCTTCTCATGGCTCATCACTGTTGAAACACGTAGCAGGGCTCCCTTCTTTGCAAAGGTTAAGTCATATTCCATTGTGTACAGATATCACATTTCTTTATCCCTCCACTCGTCAGCAGACACTTGGGTGACTTCCACTTCTTGGCTGTCGTGAGCAGCGCCCTGATGAACGCGCACATGCAAATATCTAAGTCTCATCTTTCAGTTCTTTTGACGACATACCCAGAAGTGAGGCTGTTGGATCACATGAGCATTCTGCATTTCATCCATCGAGGAATCTTCGTACTGTTTTCCATGGAGCCTACGCCATTTCACAGGCTCGCAGTGAGCAAAAATTCCAATTTCTACAAATCTTTGCCAAAGCTTGTTACGTTCTGTTTGTATATTTGCTTATTTACTGATCGTGGCCATCATAACGGGAGTAACGTGATCTCTTTTTGTGGTTTTGTTTTGCATTTCCTTAATGATAGTGACGTTGATAATCTTCCCACATGCGCGTGGCATATTACTTATCTGTGGTGCGATGACGCTTCGAGTCCTATACCTGTTTTTTAATCGTATTTGTTAATTTGCTATTGAATTGAAGATGCTATTTAAAATATATTCTGACCTTACCCCTTACCAGATACGTAATTTGGAAATACTTAGCTTTTTCTTTTCACTCTATTGTCTGTTTTCTTTGATGCTCAGAGGTTTTTAAGTTTGTATATTCATAGTTCCATTTGTCTGTTTCTCCTTTTGTTGTCTGTGCTATTGGTATTTCATCCAAGAAATCATCTGAAAGCCCGTATTATGAAGAATTTGTCCTATATTTTTTTCTAGAATTTTATAGTTTTAGGTCTTCTATTAGGTTTTTAAATTCACTTTGCATATACAATAAGTGCCCAATTTCATTCTTTTGTAAACATGGATATCGGTTTTTCTCAACACCATTTGTTGAAGGAGTATTTTTTTCCACAAGTGCTCTTGGTACCCTTGTCAAAGATCATTTAACTGTATACAAAAGGGTTTGTTTCTAAGCCCTTTATTCTGTTCTCTTTTTTTTTTTTTTGAGACAGAGCCTCAAGCTGTCCCCCTGGGTAGAGGGATGTGGCATCACAGCTCACAGCAACCTCCAACTCCTGGGCTCAAGCGAGTCTCCTGACTCAGCCTCCCAAGTAGCTGGAACCACAGGTGCGCGCCACAACGCCCGGCTATTTTTTTGGTTACAGCTGTCATTGTTGTTTGGCGGGCCCAGGCTAGATTCGAACCTGCCACCTTGGGTGTACATGGCTGGCGCCTTAGCCGCTTGAGCCACAGGCACTGAGCCTCTCTATAGAGTTCTATCTTTCTGTGTGTCTGCCTTTAAGCCAGGACCACACTGCCTTGCTTGCTGAAGTCTTGTAATACCTTGAAAATCAAGAAGCATGTGGCCTTCTATTTGGTCTTCTTCAGGATTGTTTGGCTATGCAGGGTCTCTTGAGGTTCTGTATGAATTTTATATTTATGTTAAATTTGTCTGGGAAAAAAAAAACTGTTGCCATTTTGATAGGATTGCACTGGCTGCCAGATAGCTTTGGGCCATGTGAGCATATTAACAGTATCCGTGTTAAGTGTTCCAATTCATAAACACAAGATATTCTGTTATTTGTGTTCTCTGGTTTTTTTTCCCTTGGGTAATATTCTGTTGTGTCACATACTGATTTATGTAACCAACAATTTAATTACTCCATGCCTAATGGATGAATGTTTGGATTGGTCCAATAGCAGTCTGGTAAATAACCACACATGGTTTTCCAGTTTTGCAAAGTTGTGTCCAGGATAAATTCCAGAATGTGGAATTTCTGAGACAAACTGTATAGGCTTCTGCAATTTCGATAGATAATGCCAAATTGCTCTGCCTGGAGGTTGTAATAAGCCACATAGATAAGAGTGCTTCCTCTTGAAATGCTTCAACAAGAGAGTATGTAACTGAACTTTCAGATTTTTGCAATATGACAGGCAGAAAGGCATCACAGACTGATTTTTATGTACATGTTCACAGTAAGAGTGAGATTACTCAGTATCTTTTCTTATGTTTGCTTTTTTTTCCCCTGTAAAATCTGTTTTGTCTCTTGACCAGTAGTTGTTGATTTTCTCCCCACTTGAGGAACTCTGTGTTCTAGGGAGAAGGATACTTGGCTTGTGAGGTGTCCTGCAAATAGCCTTTTCTGTCTGACAGTTAGCTCTTGACTTCATTTGTTACACTTTTCTCTCTTTGTTTCGTTGTTAGTTCACACAGAAGATTTTGGCTTTTGCAGTCAAATTTAGCAACTTTTTTCCAAATGCGGTCAGTTAGATTTATTTTCCTTTGTCCAAGGTTATAATTTGGCCAATTCTCTAGTTATTTGATGATTTAGCTTTTGTAACTAAATCTTTGAACCATTACAATTCCTTCTGGGGTGTTCTTTGAAGAATGAGTCCCACATTCTCATTTTCCTACGTCAGCCTGGTTATTCCAGCACTGTTGAAGCCTTCAACTTTATCCTCCTTATTTTAATTGCCACATTTGTTATATTCCAAAGTCCCAATCCATTTTAGTGAATTTTCTTTCTCTCTCTCTTCCTGGCCAATACCACACTATTTTGATAATAACATTTTTATCATATGCTTTAAGATCTGGGAGGGCCACATATTTCTGAATCTTCCTATTCCATTCAAAATTTCTGTGGCTGTATTTTACAGGCATTATTTAAAATTTGTAAATTAAATTATGGAAGTTTTATTGGTCTTTGGTTTTGAGTATTCTTATGCAAGATCTTGGTGTTTCTTTTCCTATCTTTGGTTCTTTCTGTGGTTTTGAATAATATTTCTAAGTTCACTTCAATACCATGTTGCTTACTTCCCCTTACATTTATTCTTATTATCTTATTTTTGGAGTGTGTTACTGTAGATGGCAAATTTACCTTCATTGGAGCTATTTATGCATGCTAATTAATTTTCTGCATCGTATGATTTCTAAATTGATATGGTTCACAACAGTATTTTAACTGATTCTCTATTTTTTTCTAGATACCATATCACCATACAGCGATGGAGTTAGCTTATCTCTTCCAAGTTTTACATTTCTATTTGTTTTCCTCTTATCTAAATTGTATGCTCTATTGTTAAATTATGCTGTTAAAGGAAACATAATATGATAGCAGAATAATTTCACAAAGAAATTTATCAGCAATCTCACTTACAAATGGTATTGCATAATTCTAAATGAAAAACAAGCAGGCATACTCAAAGAGCACTTTAAAACTACAAGCATTTAATAATTAAGTATAATAATTCCAGATGCATGGATAGTGGATTCCTAGAAAATGTACTGATCTGATCCATACAATTAAAATGTCTGGAGAAATTCTTCTATGCTGATCTCCACAGATGCTCGACAACTATTCATTATGTTAGAAAAATTAATAAATCAAGAATAGGTGGCTATTTTCTAATTGATAAAATGTAATGTGTCTATCTCTATCCAAAACCCAGGATTAGACTCAATTGTGAAACACAAGAACTGAAAATTCTGGTGTTTTATTTGAGCCCAATTTACAAGCAATTTTAGTGAACATTTCAAGGCCTCATGACAGATGATATTGTCTCCATTTTCAGAAGATGACATCTGTTCTGTAAAAGGCAGATTTCATCTATCAATTATATTACTAGGATTTTTATGCATTCTTATTAAAACTAGTTCTCCCATGAATGCAGAGAATGAACTGAAATGACCACCACACGTCTCTCCACAGTTGGTCTGTTCAGCCCCTGCTGTTCCCGCTCCAGGCGCACAGCTCCTGTCCCCTTCATGGACAGATGCTTCTAACTGGGACCCCATGTCTGTCCAACGTTTATTCTTAGGTTTTGACGTTGGTTTTAGAGCCTGTTCGGCCTGTGTTAGACGACCCAGTGTCTGTCCAGTGTTTATTCCTAGGTTTTGACGTTGGTTTTAGAGCCTGTTCGGCCTGTGTTAGACGGCCTCTGGTTTTGTTCTCTTTGTCCAGTGTCACATCGCCTCGGCTTCAGCTTTTCAGTCTTTATAGAGTTACACAGATTGAGGAGTAACTCACTGAATAGCACAAATCTGCAGCTAATTTTGTGATTGCATTTTGAAATGTGCTTATGTACATGTATTGAAATAAAAATACATTTAGCCTTAGTTTTCTATATTATATTATGTAGGTCCCAGTCTCACTAGAACTTTTAAATTGTCTTTATTAAAAATCCTTAATTTGGTTCAGTTTTCTTTGTGCTTTCATTTTGGTGAAATTTTTTATGAAGGCTCGCAATGCTAGTGCTGTTTTTCGACCTGTTGCGTGTATAATTATAACTTCATCCAGCACCCTTTATCCTGTAATCACTCAGGGAATTTCTGTCAGTTCCCTCTTAGAAACAGTGATAAAGTTAGTGTGCTTTCTTTCCCTTCCCTGTTCTCTATCAGCACCAGTTTAGGTCGAATAATGTTTACCATTTTTAGCGCCATTATTACTGTGTTAAATATCTTCGTATTTTTCTTGATTCTGCACTTGAAAGGCACCATAGTCATGCAATATGGTTAATCACTTTGCATCTTCCCATCGGCCTCTGTTCTGCGTTGCACACCGTGTGCATCACACACCGCGGGAACCTCTCACTGTGCTCAGTCACCCTAATTAGTCATCACTTCCTACTTCCAAATTCCACTTTTGACAGTTGAGTTTCCATAGTTATTACCTGATTGGCTGAAGTTCCATGTGTGACGCTTCAAGGGAAAACACATCCAGTTCGTCTGTTCTAAACACAATCATTTTGTCAGGAGAGATTTCTATTTTTAGTCCATTTTTTTTTCTGGCTCCAAAATGTGTCCTTTAAAAACATAATTACAAATTTTCTTCATGTCAGAAAAAATATTCTTGAAGTGGACTTGTGTATAGAAAGCGACTCCCTCTGTGGCAAAAATCTTCACATTTCTGAACTCTGGACAGTCCCTTCTCGCTGCAAAGAAAATTTTATTTTGTTTTATTATTTTATCTTGTACTTTGGGGGATTTTAAATATGAATATATTGGATCTCCATATAAATTTTGGTTAGGATTATTTTAAACCTATAAATCAATATGAGAAAATTGACATCTTAATAAAATCGAAGATTCCAATCGATGAATCCTGTCATTTGTTTTATTTAATCCTCCTTGGATGTTTCTTTTCAAAGTTTATAATTATAGTAACAATATCTTACATTTTCTTAGATCTATAACTATTTAAAGTTTTTTTGGTCTTAAAAAATGTGCTTCTTTAAAAAATTCAAAATTTGATGGTGCAATGCTACCATATAAAATGCAATGGAATTCCACATATTGGCTTCTGTGAGTGACATTGCTGAATGCACACATCATATTCAGGAGAGGTTTTTGAGAATTTAGACATAGGTAATCACATACATGATTATGTGATGGATTATTTCTTTTTTAATCTTCTATATGTCTCTCTCTCCCTTTTTTCTTTTTCTTGTTTTATTCTATGAGTGAGCTCCTCCACCATGACATTGTGGAAAGCAAAATAATCATCCTTCATAAAAATAGAGATGCCTACACCTTAATCCCCAGAAATTGTAAATAATACTATGCATCATTAAATAAAAATGAAGACTTTACTTCTTTTATGTTTACATGGATGGAGCTGAAAAATATTTTTCTTAGTAAAGTATCTCAGGAATGGAAAAAAAATATCCAATATACTCAGTACTACTGTGAAACCAATTTACAATCACTCACACTTGCATATGAAAAATGAAACACAACTATAGCCTAGGGTGAAGGATGGAAGGGGAAGCGGAGAGGAAGGGAGGAGGTGGACCAATGGAGGGAGGGTTAGTAGGGGATCAGTAGTAGAGGGTTAGCAGTAGAAAATAAATTCCCCCTAAGACTTCCAATATGCAGCATATTGCAAGTACAAGTTGGATCTATCGGGTATAGGACACAAATGTCTTAATCCTGTAATTGGGTAAATGAGGTAAAGACTATGTTTATTAGTAGGATGTAAACACTCAAATTTGTACAAATAATCAACACTTTGAATCATGTAATTGCATAAATGTATTTATGATGTATGTACAAATGACTTAATTTAAAAAAAAAGGAAAAAAATAGGCTATATGGGTGGTGAAAAGAACTTCTCAGATGTGAACAGGTATATGGATTCCAAAACAAGAGGTTTGTCCTGAATTATCCATGTTGACTAATCTAATTGCAACTCCTTGAAAATCACAGAGGTCTTTTTAGGTAGGATAACCCCAGGTGAGAAGGGAGAAAGGAGGAGAAGAGATTGAACAGGTGAGAGGACTTGGCTCCCCACTGCTGGCTCTGAACAGGGAGGGAGGGAGGAATAAGGGCGTGAGGAGTGTGGGCAGCTGCAGACAATGTGGGAATGGTCCTGGGCAGCTGCAGACAATGTGGGAATGGTCCTGGGCAGCTGCAGGCAATGTGGGAATGGTCCTGGGCAGCTGCAGGCAATGTGGGAATGGTCCTGGGCAGCTGCAGACAATGTGGGAATGGTCCTCCATTTGCTCCCAGAAAGGAGATGGATCTCAGTCCTACATCTCAATTCTGCCAACAAATCCAATGAACGGAAAATAGATTCCCCCTAAGACTTCCAGTTTAGATCAGGGAGACCTGTGTCCGACTCCTGGGCTCCTGAGCTACAAACAAAGAAAATAACAAATATAGATTCTTCTAACCCATGAAATTTGTGGTAACTTGTTACAACAGAGATAGAAAACTAATATGGATATTGAATATATTGAATAAGAATGATAAGGAAGAACCCCTCCCTGTATTCTCAATGTCCTTACATTTCAGAATATTACAAAAATAGAAATGTTTAGGTTATATGGATTGCTTTTGTGCAATTTGAGTCAAAATTGTAAGTGTTCCCATCACCAAGAGAGCACCCATGGCACCCACTTGGTGTGAGTTAATCCCTTCCCCTCCCTGCCCCTCCCCGACCTGCTTTCTGTTGAGTTTCACTACCAGATGTGCACATGGGTATGGATTGGTTAGTTCCAATTTAACAGTAAGAACATGTGGTGCTTGTCTCTCCATTCTTGTAAAAAATCCCTTCTAAGAATAGTCTTCAGTTCCATCCAGGTTGCTCCAAAAGTTATCAGTTCACCGTGTTGTTCATGGCTGGGTAGCACTCCATTATACACATACCACATTTTATTAACGCACTCATGTATTGATGGGCACTTGAGTGGACTCCACATCTTTGTGGTTGTGAATTATGCTGCAGTAAACATTTGAGAGTTGGTGTCTTCTTGATAAAATAATTTCTTTTCCTTTGGCCAAATACTCAGTAGGGGGATTCCTAAATCAGTGGCAGGTCCACCTCGAGTTCTTTGTTTTCTGCACAGCCTGCACTACCTGCAATCCCACCAGCAGTGCACAAGCTGTCCTTTCTCTCTCATGCATGCAAGTGTCTATTGTTTCTGGACTTTTTAGTAAAAGTCATTTACATTTCTCATATTAATAATTTGTATCTTCCCTCTCTTTTTTTTCTACCTGTTCACCCTGTGGTTAATCAATTTTATTGATGTTATAAAAATAGAGTACTTCAATTCCAATATTTTTTTTGCTTTTTATTTCCTTTTAATTCTATTGCTTTCTGCTATTATATGTATAACTTTCTCTTTTTAAATAATTAAGGTTTATTTTTCTTTCTAATTTCCTAATATAAAAGTCTTAGCAATTGGCTTGAAGTCTTTTATGTTTTTAAGTCCTTAATGCTATCATTTTCTCTCAAAACACTGCTTTATCTACATCTTGCATATTTATATAAAAATGCTTTTATTGCAATTCATTAAAAAAATTTTCCAGTTTCCCCTGAGATTACTTCCTTGACATATATGTTATTTACTAGTGTGCTGTTTGTTCTTTAAATCTGGAGGCATTGTACAGATATCTGATATTGGTTTCTAGTTTCTTCATTATAGTCAGAGAATACACTGAGCACAATTGCAGTTATTTTAAATGTTTGGAAATTGAAGTAGTTAACTTTATAGGTTCCTTGTTAGTTTCCTCACTGGGATTTCATAATCTATTTTCCCACTATTTAAAAATGCTATCATATACATTAATTTCATATATTATTAAATCACATAAATACAAAGTTGCAATGTTTAACCAAATACTACAGAAAACATATTTAATTTTCATCTTAGCTTTTTCACATATACTGCATTCCCCAAAACAAATTCATCACAGGCAGAAAACCATGGGAAATTCTACGGACAAATTTGTTCTTCCATATGCCTTTGAATCAAACTGCAGAATTTTTCAGGGATTTAGTCACATCCTTTTAAATGTATGTATATTGCCAGGTTCATTTAGTTAACATAATTTTAGATATTCTGAGTTCTTTTATCCAATGTGAATTCAAAAGTTTTTATATAATTAAGGGAGCATATTATTTTTGATCTTGGCTCAACTTACAGGATTATAAATGTCAAGATCATGAAGATACCCCTGATTTAAGATTTCACAAGTTGCTATGGCTTGTGCTATACTCAGAAGGAATGTTCAAGTAATACTTTAAAATTCAAGGACAAAGGTGAATTTTTTTTTCAAAAATTTCTAATCATTTATTTTTTAAAGCGCTTGACAAGGGTAGTCAGTCACAAAAGCACGAGAATACCTCCACCTGCCCTGGGGGAACACCAGACAGAGAGGCTGTAAAGCAGAGCGGAGGCGGCTGTCTCTGCTCTTCCGTCTCTCTCTTTCTGTGTCTGTGTCTACCCGCACACACGGGGTACAAAGCACCCCTCTGAAATAAATCCTCACTGTGAAAGAATGAGAAAAAAGAGTGAGAAAAAGTTTCCCAGAGAAAGCACTTTCAAATTCATAGTAGCTCAGGGAGCCTTAGAGAATTTACCTTAAGAGAGAAATGCAAGCTCTTGGCAAGGAGAAGAAAGAGACAGAGAGCTGGAAATCGGTTTCTTTAGGGCTGAACTTTTCCTCCTAGGAAACAGGTGTATAAAGGAAGAAAGATGTGCACAAAGAGGAGTGTCCCTCTCCTAAGTCTTTAATTTTTATTGTAGGATGCAGTGAAGAAAGCAGGTAAATAGCAAGTGAGCCAAAACAGGGCGTAGACTCCCGAAGCCTTTTACTGATAAAAGATCCCCAATGAGGAGTCGACCTTTCAAGTTGTTCTCCGGAAAATTGCATTTTATTTATTTATTTTTTGAATCACATTTCCTACAGCTTTTCCCATCATTCACATACATTTTGAATATGTAAATACATGTACATAGACCCATATAATTTTTTTTTTTTAATTCAGGAAAACCTCTCTGCCCCTAGATGACATTTCATGTTGACAGTGCCTTCCAGAGTATCTGCTCATTGACAATCGGGAGCCTGTATTTATGGAAGAAATATTTTCTTTACATACCTCAAGGCATGACTATCTTGCATCTTTGCAAACTGCCCAGGGCAGAGGACTCTGGCGCTATCTGTTAATACCAGAAGGTTCCACATTACATATTTTATGTTAAGATGCAAAACGCTGTCACCTGGAGGCCTCAGATCTTGGAGGGAAACGGGATTTTTGTAATGAGTGTGTCCTTTTCCTTCATCAGTCACTTTTCTCAACACGAAAAGATGTTAATTTTTTGACCCTTCTTCCATAGTCATACTAAGAGGAATTTTCCAAAAAGGATTTATTGGGTGTATTTAAAGTGAAGTACATGCATGAATTAAATGCAAATAGAGCAGAAAGTGCTGGCTCTGAGTTCCCTCATAATTAATATCTAAACACATTTCAGGTAGCAGGGCTCCGTCTCATCTGTTATTGTGACTTCAGAAATGTTGGTGACCAGCGTCCTGATTGGTTTTAACTATGTTCAGAGTCCCGCTCCTCACAGGGACAGGACGAGGAAGAAATGGCATTCTGCTGTTGTGTACAAAGCAGACGTCTACCGACCCCTGGATAGTCACAATTTACTATTTTATTCTAAATATAATATCACTGGTGCAAAAAAAAATGTATTATTGGGTAGGGGGAGTCTAAGGAAGCCACAGATGACAGTTATTTCCGACTGTCAATCCACATGTTTAATGAGAAACTCTGCCGGATTTAATGAATCCTGGGGCTTCACTCTGGCATCATTTTAAACAGAACTTACGTCTCCAGCTCGGCGGTGTCAGTTCTCGGCCTCCATTATGGCAGGTGGATGTACCTCTAATAGAAGGAGTTTTCCTAGCGAACTATTAAGCACAGATAAGCAATCACTACTAATTTACTCAGATTGGAGGAGGCAAGGCAGTGTGTGTGTGTGTGTGTGTGTGTGTGTGTGCGTGCACGTGCAGAGAGAGAGAGAGAGGTGCATGACTGAGGTAGCAAGATGGGAAAATGCTTAATCAGGACGTGTCCTGTGTGCTCATTAGCAAAGGTTATAAAAACAAAGAGAGAGAAAAGCTGGTATTTTATGTCACCAGCACGTGTCATCACCACCTAGCAGGGTCGCAGGTGCGGGCAGCCGGCACCCCTCCTCCCGCCCATCCCGCACACGGGGGCTCATCCTGCATGCGGGGGCTCATCCCGCACGTGGGGGCCATGGGTGCTCTCGCTCTGATTTCACCTACTGCCTGGTGCTCACGGCCCAGGGAGCTGCAGGGAGGAATCTGGCCCTGTTTCCTCTCTCTTTACTCCCTGGAATCAGTAGAACTTTCACTTCAATGTGCCAGATTGGGTTTATCTTTTCCTTAATTATGAGAATGAAACTCAACTGTCCTTTCTGAATATTACCCAGCATCAGATGAATAACAGGAACCAAATGTCTTCCATCTCCATCACTACAAAGAGAGAGAAGGAGGGAAGGAGAAACAAAAGGAGAAGATTCTATTCCCAGCCTGCATGAGGTTACCCCAGTCTCAACACTAAGGCCATCGAGAACTGACCCTACATTTATTAACTGCTGTTTATTCTTCCCCTCTGCTTCCTTCTCTCACACTCCGTTTTGCCACCTGTATTTGTGTTTTGTTTTGCTTTGCCTTTTTAAGCCATGAGAGACAGTGGTGTTTTCTCTGTGGTCCCCAAGGCATCAGTCTGGCAAATTCGAGGTGAAAGCATTCAGATTGTCTCATGTAGTCAGAACAGAGAGTCAAGCACATAATTCAGACAAGTTAACTCAGTGGTGGGTGGCTCTAAGGACCAGGCTTGGGTGCAGGCCACATGGAGCCTCATGGAGGCTACAATAAATTCACAAAAGGTCCAAGTACCCTCCTGGTCCCAAACTTCCCATGGGACGCAAGTGTCCCTGTCAGCTCAGCCGGGTGCAGGCCTATGACAACACTGCCACCTGCTGCTGCAGGAGTCTGGGAAGGCCAGGTAGTGCCCGTGCCTCCTCTGGGCTGGGCTGACAAGCTGCTTTTGTTTAAGGCGGCTGCAGAGCTGGAGGATGAGCTTATCTCAGCCTGCATCAGATTCATGGGGGTGCTGGAATGTGCTTTGTAGGGAGGGGCTGTTTTAGAGGACTCCCCCTTATGCCAGGGCATTAGTTCTGCTGATAACCAGATAAGCAATAGGAGCTGACCTGGCACACGCTCATTAGATATACAGCATCTTTCCGAAGGTACGTGGCCTCCTCGGCATGTTATGAAGTGAGTGGCTCTGCTCCTTGGGCCGTGTGTCTACAGTCTCGGCTCTGTCCCCGAGCAATTAAACAAAGTGATAGAAACAGAATGCGGAGGCGGCTGGCGTCTTCGTTCTCAGCAAGGCGGAAGAAAAACTTGAGGGAGTTTGGCTCTGGCTGCCTTGTGATGAGACAACGCGGCCATAAATAATGAGACTTTGTGTAATTGTGTCGTCTGTCAGAAGGCATCTGAGAGATGAGCTCCCGGGCAGGGTGGAAGCTAAGAGCCTCCCCGATGTACACTTTGCGTGCGGCGTGCTCCTCTGCTCACCTCTGCTTCAGAACAAATATCCCTTCTCTCCCGGCATCATTAGATTACTCATCCAGCAATTCCCTGGCTTCCTTTTATGGTCTGCTTGCTTTAAATTGTCAAGATTTGCTATCAACAAAGTCAGGTCCTTTTGACAAATGATCATCTTCAGTGATTTTGCAATTTTTTAGAATTGTGTTTGGAAAAGTGGTTCTCAAATACATAAATATTTCTTACCACTGTATTTAGGGCCATCCCCATTTCTCGGTTTGGTTTAGAAAAAAAGAAGTTGCTATTCCTTGCCAACGGTGAATGAATGAACATCATTTGGATCATCTTCCCAATTCACTGCGTTAGAAATGGCTTTGCACTCACTAAAGGGTGATTTACCTGTCTGCCACCAGGGCTACAGAGAAGGGAGGAGAGTGTGCTAAGTGGATGGTGCCAGCGGGTACACAGGAGTTAGGTGGGCCAGTGCCGGGCAGGACAGAGAGCATTCTGAAAACATTAGCACAGGCCAGGAGCAGGGAGGTCTTGCGATCTCCCACCTCTGAAATAATATAAAATCACAGTAAATATTTGTGATCAATTTTATAATATTAAATTGGAAAAAAATTTTTTAAAAATTATTATCTGAGTAAGTCAATTGCTGGGAAATCTTCCTTTCACCTGCTTCCAACACGACGGGGTTGTGAGTCCTTCACCAGGTCAGAGGATTCCCCACAGCTCACGCATTTCCAGGGACCACAAACACTTCCTATGAAACTCACTTCCGAAAAAAACACTGGAACATGTGAAATATTTTTCTAATTTCTGGTAAAAGTGAATGCTCTTCAATGGGTTATGTTCAAGAAATATATGTTGATAATTTTAAAGAGAATATTCCATGCAAGTTAGGGGTCTCAGATACATTATGTTTCTTCTAAATCAATAGTTTAATTCTTGATTATTACCTAAAAAAATCTGCTAGAGGGGAATTTTAGTAATGGATTTTATGTTAGCCCTCATCTTTCCCCCGTACTTTACAATATGCAGCGGACCATTTCCAAAATCCTAACGGCCTGCAGACTCTCACTGAAAAAGGAACCTTTTTCGTCTTCTGTGATCTCCTGTGTTTTTAAAAACAACCCCCTCACCTCACACACCCTTTAACAATTGCTAATCAAAGGTTTTACTTACAAAACACATAAAATCTAATGTAAATGTCATCACACCCTGGCGTTCGGGTGATCATCAACTCCCCAGCGTGGCTACAGTCACAGTGGGCAGGCACTGTCCTATGTGTTGTTAGAAATTGGTCCCTGGCCTTGTCACTGTTAGCAACCGTGGGCACTTGGCTGGCACAAACAAGTTTATCCCTGAGTCAGCTCGCAGAAAAGGGTCTGCAAAAGGGGGCAAAGGGAAAGCTCATTGGAGGGAAATTATGATAAATTAGTGGAAAGCACTGTAAGCGTCCCCTGTGACCCAGCCGTGCACCTTAGTAGGTAAGGAGGGTTTCCTTTGTTTGCTGATGTCAACAAATACCAAGCCCCAGTTGATATTTACTTTATTCCCAGGGGCCAGACTGTCAAATAGTTATCCTCTATAATGAAGTGTGGGGCTGAGATTACAGAAAGGGGAAACGCACAATTGCTCCTCGCAGTCCGCACAGATTCCCTCTGATCCCAGCGTTCTGTCTGCTGAGTCCCCCTCAGATTTAACGTGTAAGGTTCTGACTCCTCAGATAATTCACATCCTAACATGTGTTAGGATTTCCATACACTATTGATTCTATTTTGAATTGGCCATTTGTGATGTAAATAGATGGTGTTACTTTACTTTTTAAGTTCAATATTGTTCTGAAACAGACCGCCTGCCAGCCTCCAGCAATGCCTTTATTACTTTTAGAACCATGGTATCAAACGAGGCATCTCCCCATTTTATCCACCAAATGATGTCCTTTTCTATTTATTCCTTTTCACTTTCTCCTAAGTTTTTATCCTCACTAAGGTTCAGCCCTTTATTGTTTTCCAGAGATTTTTCCTCTGAGTTCCTCTGCCAACACCCCTGTTTAGATAATTCCCTGAAAGCGTTACATAAGACAGACAAAATGTGATTCACTGTTATCTATGGTTCCTTTTATTCTTTCTCATAAATCAATCCTTTCAGCTCCTTTATCATTTTTTGCTTCTTTTCTTTGTGCTTCTGAGCACATCAACATCATTTTGATAATGAAATGCCCCAACTCAATGTGGGTCTATTTGAGAGATGGATGCCAAGGTCTCCCATCATGGGAGCACGGGGTAGGGCTCCAAGAGGTCTCTCTCTCTCTCTCACACACACACACATGCACACTCATTCCAGCAGCCCAGGCAAATCAACAGAGGCCCCTACACTCCAGCTTGATGCCAGAGGGCTGCACATAAACCCTGCCTGACTTGGGAATCAAAGAGAGGTGAGAAGAGTTCACATTTTCTCATGCTGAGGCGTGAGGCTTGCCAAGAGACAAGTCTGGACTATAAGGTCTGGAACTGGCTTTATCCAGTTAATAGCAGCCTTTGACATCACAGGACAGCATGCTATTTCCTTGTGTTTATGTCCTTAAGAAGTGCCACAGTGAAATTGAACATTAAAGGTTTTAATCAGTGCACAAATGCATCTAATAAAAACATGGGGTGAAAGTAAGAAATGGTGCACCTGCTCCCGGCATCACAGGGGGAGGTAAATTGGCAACGTTGAGACCGTTGTTAATAAATGTTTTCCATGGGCACTTTGCCTCTGACGTCTCACCTGTATCTGAAGTAATGAATTGCCCTTCAGGGCTCTGTCAGTTCTTCCTAAAATATGGTCCATCCCAGTCGCATCGGCCATTTGCTGAAGGCCTCTCTGGACACAGGGTTTCCAGAGAACAGCCGGCAGAGTCTGGCTACTTGCTCCCGTCTGTATGCAGCTCTTAGTTTGAATATAAAGTGACTGAGTGTTGCAGATAGCCCAGAAGTCTCCTTAACACTGAACCTGCAAAACAAGGCTTCCCTTCAACCCGGCACTTCCAGAATGGACAAAGAATCACAATGGCTTGCGGTAAGAGTCAACTTAATTGAATTTGGCCAATATTTATTTCATGCCCACTGTGTGTGATACATCGAGTTGCCCTCACTAAATACTCTTCCAGCCTCATTGGGGGGGGGGGGGCAACACAGAAGGACACAGTAACGACAGCAGCAGGATGACAGCGAGAGTTTACAAATGAGTGAAGTTATTCCCCAGAATACTTTAAACAACGTGTCAGGCATTCACTGATTCTTACATGTGTCATTCACACTTGTGTTTGTTCTCCTTCTGGTATTGAACTTGTTCTATACTGAAGATAATGTAGAAATTCTGGGATTAGAGACACTTGAGTGACACACTCACACACACATGCACACACACAAACTCTGCCCCAAACACCTGCAGCAGCAGGAGTGTGACATTGGACAGCTGCCCCACGGAATTCTTGCCCCGGCCCCAATGTTAAGATGCCCATTGTAATGGGAAGCCCCGGATGTAACCCCAGGGAGGTGATGTGCTCACAAGCCCCATGGGAGACCAGGGCATGTGTCAGGTACAGCAGTGAAAATTTGGCTACCAGAGCTCAAAGGTGTGTTCCCACCCCCAACCTCACAACTGCACTGCTGTGTGATGCCAAGCAAGTTGCTTAACCTCTCTGTCTTGGTTTCTTCATGCTTCAAAAGTGTGTTGGGATCATTAAATAAATTAATCCTTGTGGGGATCACTTTGCTAGATCCAGCATATCATAAATTCTTCTGGAATCTTTACTTGTATTTTAATTTAGAAAAACATTAAGCCACTCAGTTCCTAACCACTGACTTAGTAGAGGAAACTTTTTTCCCCCCTTTCTTCTAATACTGTTTTCTTTCCTTCCATCTCTCCTTCTCTTTCCCTTCTGGTTGCTGTGGTGGTGGTTGTCGAACTCTCCTGCCCCCACACCCCCTCCAGCTACCCCTTGACCCCATCCTCTCTCCCTCCATCCTCCTCCCCACTCCTCACACTTCTTTTGAATCCTCAATGTGCGTAGTAATTATTCACCTCCCACAGCAGCAGAATTAAGAGGCAACTGTGTTATTTACCTTCATTAGCTCTCACTCTAATTCATTAAGAACTTAGCTCTGGGAAGGGGAGGTAAGATCATAAAAATTTAGGATAGAAATGATTCAAACCTGCCGCCTTGCCGCATTCTGTATTTTTTGAGAACTATTTTCAGGTATGTGCTCAGTAAGGCAACAGAGCCTTCAAATGGCAGCTGATCTGAATGTTAATTCCAGTGAACAAGTCATCAATTTCTGGTATACACGTGTTTCTTTTAACATGGTTAAAATTTCTCCAATTAATTTTCTTTAGATTTTTTTTTACCCAAGGAAAATCAGATTCATTTAATGTTAGATGAAAGCAAAATGCCAACAGAGGCATCTGCTTCGGAAAGCCCTCGGAATCACGCCCTGCCATTGGGTAGCACAGGAACTTCAGGAGTTGCAAAGTGTCAGGTGGTGTTTGTCCAACACAGGGGCCACTGTCTCCCAAGTCCCCAAGGACACATGTGCCATCCTGTGTCCAGCCAGTCTCAGACTCAGCCGTACTCACGTGGGAATAACCTGTGTCTCCAGCTGATGCTGTGAAGGTCGGATTGTCAGCACTGCAGCCTACTCAGACATCAGCAGCAACTCCTGAGAAATCTCACACTTACAGGAAAACAGTGAACAAAGTTTGTATTTTTTATAAGTATATACACTTGAGGACAATTTTATGAAGCAGGTGAATGTTCAAAGCATCTTACTATTGGAGGTAATAACATCCTGGTACCGGGTTAGCAAAGAATCTTTGGTTTTGGTGAATTATTTTAAGTAAAACATAATTTGATCCACTGAATTGAACAGCTGTGAAGGTAAGCCCATACTATCAATGAGAAGCACAATCTCTAACAGTTATTTATAGAATAATAAGTACTAAATTTTTCCTGTGCATCTTACTTGTAAAGTATGGTATAATCTCAATATCACCAGTAGGAGCTAACAAATTAACCAAGATAGTTCAAGTTAGAATATGGTTACCTGTTAATGAAAATGCTTAATTTCAATAACGATCATTTCTTCAATGCCACATAAGAATTATTTATAATAATGCTGCTACAGCAACTACTGTCTTTCATCATTTGGTGATATTTTAAAGCTGACATTCCTAACTAAAAAGAATAATTTAATTGTTAAAACTCAAATCAAAAAAGTAAACTTTGTAAAGTCATGAGCAGCCTAATTAATGTCAATGTTTTTGATATAATGCATTATTAAAAGACTAAGCATATTAAAATAATACATAATTATGCATAAGATGGTATAAGTTGGAAATCTGACAATTTACGACACAATGTTCTTTACTCAAAAACTTAATTGTCTATATGTATATTTAAAACATATGTAGGTCCTTAATTTTCAAAAGTAGTTTAAATACTATTTATAAAATACGTAGCCAATTTTCTATCATAGGCAGAAAGGCTAAGAACAGGTAACTTTTTGTGAACCAGCAAAAATCAAGTTATAATATAGTTAATAATTTCTATTAATTTTATATTATTTGAAAATTTTACCTCTGTAAAAACAGTCATCACTAATTTTATTTAACAAATTGAGATTTTATTGTCAAAAAAATTATTTATGTCAACTTCTCTTTTGTGTTAAATTTTAAAACTGCACAGGAAATTAAAGAAAACCCCAAGGAATTTCTATTTGTGCCATCCCCCCACATATTGCGTGCTGAGTCTCGTCTCATAAGACGAGCTGTCCTTTAAAATAATGTCACTGCCAAAACTTACAGTAGAAACCACAAAATTGAAAAGGACCGGTGAGGAGATTTATGTTGCACCAGCACCTTTCACAGTTCCCTGCCATTCTTTTTCTTCTAACTAGTCCAACAACCGGGATTATGCTAACATCTAGCCTGGTTATTGGGTAACTTTACAATCAAAAGGTCATCAGAATAACCTCCTAATTAAAAAGCACAAATCATACCCCTATAAACAGTCCCCATGGTGGAGGGCTCAGCTAATTTGGGGCTCTTCCACACTGCTTTTGTAGTCCTGTGGGGTGTAGATTGCGTGTGAAATGGAGCCGTTTTTCCGGCCCAGTACAGTGGCAGTGGCCCTGCTGGGAGTGACGTTCCTGAAGCCTTCTCGGGATCTGGGAACTGCTGTCAGCATGAGGACTTTCCCAGCATTTCAGTGCCCTTATTGCTCATTTCTGAATTCAAGTATTAGCAAATACCAGTCAACAATCACAGGTAGCATTTTACCCAGGCCTATTAACAGGAATGAGATGTGGGACAAAATTGGTGAGAAGAAGATGGAGATGGTGAAAGGATGTTTCTAACTGGAAGAAAGAGCCCCGCCCGTCCTGAGAGTGATGTGCTGGGGAGAGACAGCTCACAATGACAAGAGGAAAGGCACCTGGCATTTGCATCACCCCGTCCACCTGCAGCCCTGCCTGGTAATTAGAGCAGCTCTGTGCCGGGAACAAAGGGCTGTCACCGGCAGGGAAGCCCCAGGAAGCAACCCGGACAGCCAGCCTTTCAGTTTCTTCTCACTGCCTTGAAAAGAGGAAGTATAAGAAAACAGGTTTTCCTACTGTTTGGAATGGAGAGATGCCCCTTCTGTTAACATTCTTACAGAGAGCAGTTACCCCGTTTTGAGTTCAGAGAACAACCCGGCACTCATGGGGTCAAGCGCTGTGGTAACAGGATCAGGAGAGGAATCTCGGTGCCTGCACGGACTCTGTCTCCCTCTGTCTTGTTAATCCTTTCAAGACACTGAGTATGGCATTAAGTAATTAGTCCTGGGAGGTAGCTTGGGGTTTGGGGTTTGGGCACCTCCGAGACAGACAGCAGTGTGAACCTCTCTGCCATTTTTTCCCTTCAGTGATTCAAAACCCAGGAGAGCAGAAACTACGGTGACTGGTGAAGTCGGCCTGCTCAAAACAAGACTTCCTTTACTTGTAAATAACAGCCGAGGGTGCTGCTCGGAGAGTTCTGGGGTCTGCTGGAGGCACAGGTCACTATCTGCCTCAATTTGTCTTATTTCATTGATCCTTCAAGGCCAAAGTCTCTTGTCCGCAGTGTGTAGCTATTGCTGTTGAGGTTGAATATTTACATTTCTCAGTTTAGTAGAGTTCATGAGGAAAAGCGTATTTTTAGGGGACCAGATTGTTAGACATAGTTTAAAGAGAGCCATCGCAAGTCAACAATTTGGGCGATAGCTTGTCCTAGCTTTCAGTGGCATGAATAATTTGACAATCGGAGCATACAGTCATACATTTTCACTATGTTCTAAACTCACTGCCCACCCCGAGCAACACACAATTGACCAAATTTCAAACTATCATACATGAGAAATATAATAATACAAAAAGGACATCAAGGGCTTGGAAAACCTGCACACCAGTGGGCTCACCACACATTACTGCTCACTTGTGTGTGGGTGTGCGCGCGTGTGTGTGCACGTGTGTGCGCGCGTGTGTGTGCACGTGTGTGCGCACGTGTGTGTACGTGCACATGTGTGCGTGTGTGTGTTCACGTGTGCGTGCGCGTGCTTGCCTATCAGACTCCTCTCCTGCCAAAAGAGCAACTTCTCACTAACTTCCATCACATCATCCTCATCTGGTTTTGAGAACACTGACTATTGTGAAACAGATAACCTACAAAAACCTAGTAGTGGATGTTATCTGTATATATTTAATTACAGAATTTCTGTATTTTGGCCCACACACGAAACCCCTCTATGCATGCATGCATCAATTTCTTTGGCAATACCCCTAGGTGGCAGGGTAATATTACAATACTTTAGTTCTGAAGACACTGGGTAGACTAATGAGAGAGAGAATATGAATCTGAAGCAAATTTCTAGGATTCTTAATCTTGAATATCAACATCTCCAAAAATAGATAGCAGACAGAGATTGGTTGGTATCTGGCTAGAAGCACTTTGTAGCCCCAATATAGAACCATGAAATGTGTTTGAGTATTCTAAAAATTCTGTTAATAAGAACAAGTTTTTCTTTCACATTAAAGAAGTGGGGACAAGTGGGTGTTTCAAAGGCAATTCTCTCCTCATGAAGTCAAAAGTAATTTATTGGATTGTAACTTCTTTACAGAATATTCCGTATTAAACTGATTAAACAAAACCTAACAGAACACTATCCAGGGCACAGGGCACAGCTATTTTTAATTTTGTCAAAATAAAATGTTAGAACTTAGTGTGAAACGTTTTTCATTTATGGTGTGGGGTAACAGGCCTCTTACCCTGCCTTTATAAACCAGTGCACTCATTTACAAAATCAGTTCGGACAAAGAAACTAAAAATATTTGGGAACTTTGCCAGGGTGCTCCCACTTTATAAATTGATCTTGAGGAAATTATATTAAATGTAAAAAAAATAATAAAAACCCATATGAGTGCTGATGTTCTAAAGTTATGTACAATTAGTTAATGAAAGGAACCATATATGATGAAATAGTATATAAATATCAAAATTGTATTTTTAAATAATATTTAATATGCTGAGAATTATTATAAAAAAATTTTCAGGTAAAAAAAAAATCTTCATTCCACTCGCAAAAGTGTCAATTAAAAATATATTTAAAATAAAAATGCCAGCATGATATCTCAAAATATTTACAAGAGTTACCTCTCAGTAATAGAATTAGGGGTAATTATTTTCTTTTTTTTTTTTTTTT
>NW_003852583.1:1022366-1026572 GCF_000181295.1 Otolemur garnettii
TGTCTCTGTATCTGCGTGTACATATGTTTCTGTGTGTGTATATGTGTGTATATATGTCTTTTTGTGTGTGTATATATGTGTCTCTGTGTGTGTATATATGTGTCCCTGTGTGTGTATATGTGTCTGTGTGTGTGTGTGTATTTGTGTCTTTCTGTGTGTGTATATATGTGTGTCTCTGTTATATATATATGTGTGTATGTGTGTGTATATATGTCTCTGTATCTGTATGTATATTTGTCTCTGTGTGTGTATATGTGTCTCTGTGTGTGTATTTGTGTCTTTCTGTGTGTGTATATATATGTGTGTCTGTTATATATATGTGTGTGTATGTGTGTGTGTATATATGTCTCTGTATCTGTGTGTACATATGTTTCTGTGTGTGTATATGTGTCTCTGTGTCTCTCTGTGTGTGTATATGTGTGTCTCTCTGTGTGTATATGTGTCTGTGTGTGTATTTGTGTCTGTGTGTGTGTATATATATGTGTCTCTGTGATATATATATGTGTGTGTGTGTATATGTCTCTGTATCTGTGTATACATATGTTTCTGTGTGTGTGTGTATATGTGTCTGTGTGTGTGTATATGTGTCTGTGTGTGTGTATTTGTGTCTTTCTGTGTGTGTGTATATATATGTGTCTCTGTGATATATATATGTGTGTGTGTGTGTATATGTCTCTGTATCTGTGTGTACATATGTTTCTGTGTGTGTGTGTATATATGTGTCTGTGTGTGTGTATTTGTGTCTTTCTGTGTGTGTGTGTATATATATGTGTCTCTGTGATATATATATATGTGTGTATGTGTATGTGTATATATGTCTCTGTCTGTGTGTGTATATGTGCCTCTGTGTGTGTGTATATTTGTCTCTGTGTGTGTATATGTGTCTCTGTGTGTGTGTATATGTATCTCTCTGTGTGTGTATATATATGTGTCTCTGTGGTATATATATATGTGTGTGTGTGCATTTATTTGTGTACATAGGAGTGAGAAAATTTCTGATAATTTCTTTGCCAACATTCAGTCCAAAGAAGATCAACAAACACTTCTGAGATGGCTTTTTTCACTGTTTTTTTTTAAATTTGCTTTTGTTTTGTAGTATATAGATTTTTAAAAGTCTAGACAGAATGAAGGTAAGGCGAGATAATCTTTATGATTTTAAAATTCAGGATTAACAGTATAGTGTAATGCAAATCTATAAAGGAAGTGTCAGCCCATCGAATCTGAGTGGTCACCCATAACCAAAGTCCAGGTTAGCAGGTGTCTAGATGAACCCACATTGTCCTTGGCACAGTGTCATGAGCTATACACTCCTGCTTAACATATGTGTACCTTAGTGACTGTTAATGACAAAACTCACTTAAGTTTTCACACATTAGCAAAATGTTATGAAATAGATTTTCCGCCCAGTGATAAGCCTCACCTTCTTGAATGGTCATGTTTACGCGTGTTTTGAGAAAATATTCCACGAGTGCCTCCTGTGTGCTAATGTCATGACCCACATGAGGACAGAACTGAGGAAAGGGAAGAAAAGGACCAGTCCTGGGAGCTTCCCAAGGGCTCAGAGGCTACTGTGGTGGGGAGCCCCTCAGCATCTGGAGCAGACACCTGCTGTGTTGGGGCTTCTGGCCGTGACTCACCCCGAGCAGTGGCGGTGAAGGTGGCCCTGCGCGTGGTGGGGTCAGTGCTAATCAGTCTTAGTCACCTCCTGCCATGTGTGGAGGGTCAGCCACCTTCCTCAGAGAGCTGTTTTGAGGATTAAGGTGCAGTAACAGAAAGCACTCTGAACAGTGCCTGCTACGGAGTAGGAACACAGGAGAGACCTCAGTGCTGTGCCAGCAAGGAAGAAGAATGGAGAGAGTCACACACACTGGGATCAGCCCACGTTCCAGATTCACTCAAGGACCTGGAATAAGTCATTATTTTTTTATTGTTTGGGACTCATTAAGGGTACAAAGAATTACACTGACAGCATTTGTTAGGTAAAGTCCTTCTTATAATTGTGTCCCACCCCCCAAGAGGTGTGCCACACACCATGACCCCCATCCTCTCCCTCCTCCCCTCTCCCCACCTTGTATTAGATCATCTCTGCCTTCATATTAGAATTGAATACACAGGATTCTTGCTTCTTCATTCTTGTGATGCTTTACCAAGAAGAATGTGTTACAAATGAATCCAGGATCCTACAGTCCCATTACGAGGCATCTACTCAGAAGGGGAAAAAAATCATTTTATTATAGGATATTTTCACTAGACTGTTTATCACAGCTCAATTTACAATGGCCAAAATGTGGAAACAACATAAATGCCCAGCAGCCCAGGCATGGGTTGACATGGTATGTATACCATGGAATACTGTTCAGCCACTAAGACGGCTGGGATGAGTTACTGCACCTGAGCCACACTCAGGCAGGTGAGCCGGAGCAGTGCTTGCTGGAATCTGCTTGGAGGTGACCACCCTGGTGGTGATGGGCAAGGGACTCCCAGAGTGGCGGTGGTGAGAAGAAGGAATCTCAGAAACAAACAGGAAGGGGGCCATGGAGGGAGGAGAGCAGTGTCTCAGCCACTGTCTCTGAAATAACCAGGTCTGTCCCTGGGCCATGCAGAGAGGGCCTGGGGGAAGGAGTCAGAGACGGCACTGGGTTGGCTCCGATGTGGGAGGTGTTGGTTAGTAGATCAGAGGGGCCCCCTGCAGCAGCAAGTGGGCTAAAGGGGGGTCACCTGGATAGGGACAAGGGTCCAAAATGCAGCATTGAAGAGAGGTCGCAGAAATGCTCGGGAACTCCAGAAGCAGGAGGGATCGGGGTAAGCTTGGGGACCACAAACATCCACAGGACAGGAGGAGGCACAGACACTCGTGGTCGGAAGGGGACACAAATGCGTAGGACTAAGCTGGGCCAGCGGGCACACAGAGTCACAGAGGAGAAGGGGAGACGGTGAGAAGAAGGAAGGATGACCGCACCCACTGCAGCGGAGAGGCCGCAGGATCAGGGATCAGGGACGGAGAGGAAGTCCCTGAGGACGCAAAAGGCCTCTCTCACCGCCGACTCCATGCTGGGGGCATCGAGAGGGCAGTAGGAGAGAAGGACGTGTACCACGTCTGCCTCCATCTGTGTCTGAGCCTGTCTGTGTCTACAGCACGCGATGCCCTCCTGGTTCCGTCTGTCCCCTGCCCGTGCCTGCAAAACGGGGCAGAGGGACCCTCAGGGTGCTCCTCTCATTCCTCTCCTCTCATTCCGCATGTCGGGACGGCAGAGACGCGTCCTCATCAGCCCGGTCACGGCCGCTGCCCCTTTTCTGTCACTGGTTCTGTTTCCTTCCCCTTTCTGGGCTCTGTATCCAGCTCGGAGTCAAACTGGTTCCCTAAACCAGGGAAACAAGGGACCAGGCCTCGCTTTCTGCTCATGTCAGACCAGCCTCGTTCCTGGCTCCGTCCCCAGTCCCTAACTTTACCCTCCTCCTCCCCACAGCCTCCCAGTGACCTGAAATGTACATTAACATGCAGTCTGAGTGTGGTTTTAAATCACTTTGTGTATTCCCTGTGTAAAGGAGGGACAGGTAAGTGAATTAGGAAGATTATAGCTGAGGTCGTCAACCCAAAATGTGTATGAGGTGAAACACAGTGAGAGCGTCCACTTCTTTCTTCTAATTAGCAGCAGGCTGTTCCCCTGGGGGCACCCAGGGACTCGCCACCTCTAACTCACAGTGTCGAGGCTGCCAGGGTGTGGCCGGCACTCACAGGAGGAAAGGCCCCGGAGGTCACCTGTGAGAGGTGGGACGGGCCAGCCTGGGTGCAGCAGGGACCAGGCAGGCCAGCTGAGGCCCGAGTGGGCAGATAGGAAGTTGGTGAAAGCTAACAGGTCCTCTGACCGCATGTCACTGACCAGGCCGGCTGCCCCACAATAGAGCCTGGAAGCTCCACTCGCCCATTTCTTCTGCCTGGAGTCTGCAGTTGTAAGTGGGAGACTAGGAAAGTAGCCAGTTCCTCAAATGTGTGGTTCCACAGGAGAGCCAAAGAGATACGGCCAAAGGACACATGCACCAGGGACCTTCCACGGTCAGTGTGAAGCAATGAGACAGGTGGGGCTTCCATAGTGGAGGCCATCTGTGGGACCAGGACACGTGCACCAGGGACCTTCCACGGTCGGTGTGAAGCAATGAGACAGGTGGGGCTTCCACAGTGATGAGGCCATCTGTGGGACCAGGACA
>NW_003852583.1:1027470-1043918 GCF_000181295.1 Otolemur garnettii
GGGCTTCCACAGTGATGAGGCCAGGAGACAACAACTAAAGAGACTTGGAGGAGAAGGGGAAGCTGCCGGGGTGGGGACAAGGACCCGAAATGAGCACTAGAGACAGGGAGTGGAGGGCACAGAAACGGTGGGCAAGGGCTTCCAGCCCCCAGAGGACCAAAGGCCGATTTTCCATGAAATGAAAAGAAACGCTACTGTAACCAGCAGGCAGCAGGGAGATTAAACTCCGTCCTTCCCAGGAGGTTGTCAGGGCTCCACACCCTCAAGATCAGAGAATGTATGATGCACTTCACTAATTCAGAAACCATAAAAAGTGAAATGTTCTTAAAAGAAAGGAGTTAGGAGTCCCTGAGTCTGTTCTCAACTTTACAGTGCAATGTTCCCAAAGATCCAAAGAGGCTGTTTTCTGGACAGAATGAAAGAAGTGCCAGGTCACCTTATTTTCTATAATCTCAAAATGTAATGCTCATTTTCATCCTGCTCTATTTTGCTGAAATAGAATTGGAAGGTATGTTGTACGTACAAGCCGATAGGATGAATATATGGAAAATCGTCATATAATAATATTTGTCCTTTTAACTGGGAAAAAGTTGAGCTTTCAACAAATGATGCTCATTCAACTGACCAGTATTTATAAAAGAAAAAATAAAAACTTTGAAAATTTCCTTTTCCCTTATGTGGGGAGAAAAACTCAAATGAAAATTCACAAATTTTATGTTCTGAAATGTATGTTTTGTGTTGAATAAGAAGGGCAAAAATTATGTTTGGGGCATGTTATAACTCAGTATTTGTTAAAATAATAAAAAGTTTATGCTTCTAGAGTAGAGATGGGTTGTCTCGTAGAGACCAAGAATTATTCCTTTTCTGAAAATAATAACCAAATAAATAAATAGAGGAAAAGACATTATATTTACCTATGGCAAAAACAACTAAATCAAAATTAAAAGGCAAGAAGGTAATTAACAAAAATTGAAAAAAAAAAAAAGACAATAGGCTCTGTAAATTAGATTTAAAAACCTCCTCAAAACCTCACTGACTCTCCCACCGGCTCTGTCCAGCTTCATTGAGCAATATTGCTGCCTAATTTCAGGAAACATTTGACTTTGTCTTAAGGGATTTTGATACCTTGCTGAGGTACCAGTGCTTTATTAAATGTGGAAAACTTAAAAAGAATTGACACACAAAACAATAAAGATTTATTTCACTCCTTTCCAAATTATACTTACACAACAATAAGAAGAAATCTCATGTGTGTCCAGGCCCAGTGGCTGACACCTGTGATCCCAGCACTCTGGGAAGTAGCTCACACCTATAACCCTAGAACTTTGGGAGGCCAAGGCAGGAGGGTGAGCGCAAGAATTGGAGACCAGTCTGAGCAGGAGTGAGACCTCATCTCTGCCTAAAATAGAAAAACTATGTATGGCACCTATCGTTCAAGCTATTGGACAGGCTGAGGCAAACGGGTTGCTCAAGCCCAAGAGTTTGAGGTTGCTGTGAGCTGCTGTGACATCATGGCACTCTACCCAGAGTGAGACTCTGTCTAAAAAAAAGAAAAAAGAAATCTACTGGTGAGGAAAGTGCACCAACGGACAAGGTGTTCACGGAAAGATGATCAGCTCAGTGGTAATTCAGCAAATGCAAATTAAAATAAGGAGATATGTTCTGCTTTTCATGTTAGCAAAGGTTAAAAATGGTGATAAACAGAATAGCATTGTTAAGGATAAATTTATTTATTCAACAGTATTTACTGAATACCAATATTTGCTGGGCGCTGTGGGAGCACTGAGATCCATGGGGCACAGTACCGTCTGCTGGGAACAAACCCAGCTCTGTACCCACCACTGACCTGGCTACAAACATGTGTGGCTGTGTGAAAAGGCGTCTCAGGGCTATGAAATGTGAATAACCTTAGATTAAAAAAATGTCCTTTCAAGAATGTATTCTAACAAAATGTGCCAAGAAGAAAGCTATAACCCCATTATAGCCTAAGAAGAAGGGGAAAGGGGAGAGGAGGGGAGGGGGCAGGATGGGTGGATGGAGAGTAACTGGTGGGACCACACCTACCATGCATCTTACAAGGGTACATGTGACATTTACTAGGTATAGAATATAAATGTCTTAACACAATAACTAAGAAAATGCCATGAAGGCTGCATTGACCAGTTTGATGAAAACATTTCAAATTGTATATAAAACCAGCACATTGTACCCATGATTGCATTAATTACATAGCTAAGATTTAAAATAAAATAAATAAATAAAATGGTGCCAAAAAAATGCCAAGAAATTTCATCATAAAGTTGGTTAAAATGTGAAGACTCATCATCATAATAAATACGCACAGATAAATGATTCACTAAGTTACGTAATACCTATAAAATGTAACTGTATGTAACTATATGCAGTCATTAGAAACAAAGTGATGGTTTTGTTTTTATTTTTGTAACTATTGAAAGATGGATATGATACATAATAAAATAAGTCCATGATTGAAGAGAAGAGGCGTTGTAATTAGAGGCGCTGTGATTAGAGGCGCTGTGATCCTTCCCAGGTCTCTGTGCTGGGCTGTGGTCTCAGCATGAGCTAAACATCCACAGCAGACACGTCAGAGGGGTCCACTTCAGTTGGCTTTATTTCCTTTTTATAAATACTTCTGATCTGCCCCTTTGCCATGAGAGCAAGGGAACACAAGTTTTATTGATTGAAAAAGTATGCTTTTATTTGGAAGAAATAAAATAATAATGACAGAAAAATATCATTCTCGTTTTCAGTAATTTCAGTTTTGTTGTGTCAACCCCCAAGACGAGACTGTGTGTGACACACTCCTTTGGTGGTGTTTGGGGATAACTCTGGGCCTGCAGCAACTCCTTGGACTGTGCGATTCTACCCTTTGGGAGGGGAATGATTTTTCCTCAGATTTAAAACTCGTACCAGGTTAGGTGTGGTGGCTCACACCTGTAATCCAGCCCTTGGGGAGGCTGAGGAGGGAGGATTACTCAGGACCATGAGTTTGAGACCAGCCTGGGTGACATGGTGATAGCCTATTTTTTTTACTGCCTCTCTCTAAAAACCTAACTGTGGCGAGGTTCTGGTCAGATCACTGTTGCCCTCCTGACTGCACTTTTCTAGACTTGCAGGTACAATACAAGCGAAAAAAACAGAGCTGGTACCTACTCTGACGGTCTGTAGATTATAAGTTGATGGGACGTGATTTTCCACACTTGTATTACTGGTTTCAGTATGTTTTCCACTCTTGAAATCCATGTTAAGCCACATACCCTCCCCCCATTCTAAAATGTACTGAAAGCTTAGGAGGGCAGGGATGGAAATCAAAGCATCAAACCAGTTCAACCAGTGGAAAAAGTTCATGTAAAACAGCCCAGGGGGGACACCAGACTGTCAGTCAGGAGGTTTTCCTCTGCCTCGGAATGGCTTGTTCTGTAAACAGTTTTGCTGAGGGCTTTGATCCTTTCATTTCAACATTGTTGATACAGCAGTTACCATGACTGAGCACTGCAAAGCAGGAACACACTTTATGCACTTTATTCTTCACCAAACTGTGTGAGGTTGATGTTATAATCTCGGTTAATCACAAGGAACCCAGAACTGGAGAGATTAATTCTACCTCCATCACATCCTACTGGTGACACCCGGGTACCACGCAGAGTATCACTCCCCATTGCCAGAGACCCTTTATGTGCTGACTGCAAGTAAATATTCTGAGGATTTTAATTCCAACCTGATCACCATGGATCATTTTCTTTTAAATTTTCATGAATTTTTGTTACTGTTGTTTAGAAGGAGAAATTTTATGGAAATAAGTAGAACAATTGTTGCTCTGGGCCATATTTCCCTGATTTTCATAAAATTATTGTTATAGAGAACACATTACTAAATATCTCTAGATACTGTTAAAAGGTTATATGGCCAGATTACCTATGAGAACATGGTAATCATTTTAAGAAAAATCGTGTGTTGAGATACTGATTCCTCTCATAAAAGCGATGACCAAAACAAGTTTGTTTTTTCTATAAAAGCAATTATCTGAACATCTTGGTGATTTTTTGAGTTCTGTTAACCATATATCATGCTTGAGAATATCTGGAGAGTCAGGGGATTAGCAAATACAGTCCCTGAGATTAAAGCTTTGAGTAGCGGCAGGGTTCTGGGCATGGAATGGAAACAGAAGCAGAACCTGAGAACGTGGACAGTGAAGTTGGGTGGACTCAACTCAGGACAGTGCTGACCATCACCACCGTCACCTCTGAAGGACTCGCCTTGGGCGGCTGGGCAGTGACACCAGTGCCTGACCACCCTTCCAAACACTTTTTCTAGAATGAGTTTGAGATTTTATTTGACCTCATGTTGTTTTTCAATTTTGTTTAATTTTAAATCAAAGAACACACAGTTGGGGTGTGATTCTGTGCCCCTGTTAGCGCTCTCCAGGTACACAGCCTCCCTGCCTGGCAGGGGGCCTGGTCTCTGGGACGTGTCCCAGGCTCCCCTCCTGACAACCAGAGGATCTGCCCTGTGTGACTTGGGCAGCTGAGAACTGGTGCTGGGGCCAGAGGGCAGCCAGAGCTATTTCGTTTCCCCTGACACTCAGCTCCCCCAGTAATGTGTGAATGAGGAGGAATTTCACACCCTCTTTTGAGAGGAAAAATAAAACAGGACACTTCTGAAGTCAGACCTCTTCTCTCTGAGGGCTGATGTGCCCTGACAGACCCGGGAAGGCCTGGGCTGCCACAGACGCCTGTTATGTGACCTTGAAACACTGTGGGGAAGCTGGAGAGAAAAGCAATTTCATCTTTGAAATTACACACCGCTGTTCTCATTCATCTTGATAAGCACTTTTAAGGAATCAAAAAAAAGTAAAAAAGAGGTGGGAATATTGCTTCTGTAAGGGCTGTGGAGGCCTCCGTCTGCAGAGTCAGTTTAAAGTAAATTTAGATGTTCAAAGATGTATTTGATTTCTATTGTGAAGCTAAATTGGCCACTTTACAAGGTTAAAAGAAGAAGAAAAAAACAAAAGGGAAAAATGGAAGAAAATTTGTTTAAAAGCCAAAATTATTGTGTATTCTGTTTTTAAAACAGAAACACATTCTGATTATAATGTTTAATTAAGTATAAAGCTAGCCATTGCTTTATTCTCACGTTTGCAGTTGGGTTGATTTCGTTGTGTGTGTGTGTGTGTGTGTGTGTGTGTGTGCATGGGGTGGTCTTTGCCTTGAGAAGGGAGCTCTCCCCACTCACCAGTATACTCACTGGCACTGAACCCACACCGCTTGGGTCTGCCTCAGACATTCACAAACACACACCTTCCACTAAATCTGATCTCCCACAGTCTGGAACATTCCACTGTTATAGGAGCAGTGTGTCCCTCTTTTAAACCCAACACTCCACAATACCCTCTCCCTGTGATCATGACCGCTTCTGAGGAAGGAGGTGAGAGCCCAGGAGGAGCAGTGCCAGGCGGCCGCCAGGCGGGCCCACCAGGCAGGTTCTGCCCCAGGTACAAGAGGGAAGAGCAAGCTCTGGCCTCACACTGCACCGCCCTGGGCTGCCACCTCCCTCTCATGACAAAGGCAACAGGGACTATCTGGGGAAGTTCCCAGCCGTCAGCAGATAGCAGAAAAGAAAAGCTGTTTCAAAGAGCACCTTGTCCCTTTACTGATGGTCCCTCAGGGAACTACTGGAGGGACCTGAGTGGACCTGCCAAGTTAGCAGGCCTGCAGTGAGCAGGGAAGCCTCCCAGAACCCTCCTGCTGCTCCATGAGGCTCCCACATCCCATCTCCAAAGGACAAGGGCATACTCAGTGACAGCTGCTTGTGAATGAGGGCAAGAACAGAAGGCCTACTGAGTGCTGGAATCTCCCCATCTCGTGCACAAAGTTAGGAAGGCAGCAGAGCCTCCCCCATGCTCATCTCCCAGCTCGCCCTGGTGCCGGCCTGGCACATCCAAGGCCTGCACCCCTGCGTTGTGCAAGCACACTAGGTTTGCTATTGCCATGGCCGGAGGGAGGGCAGGGCAGCCAGGACACCAGCAGGCCAGCCGGCCAGACCCTCAGCAGAGGACATCCTCCAGAGACTGTGAGGCCTGCAGGAGTCTTCACATGCCTCAGCTGCTGCCAGCCACACACTTTAGGACGCAGGGCAAGGTGCACAACCTTCCTACACTTTCCCCTTGTTCTGGGATTGGGATGAGATAATCCGTGGCATGTGAGGTCCTGCAGACGTGAACGGCTTGGAGCGACATGCATGCACGCTCGTCCTGAGGGCCAGGTCTTTCTTACAGAGGCGCACCGGCCTGGAGCAAACCTGCATGGGAACTTCCTTCCAGCTTCCCTCATCTTCTGACACTCAGAAGCTCCAGTCTGAGGATAGTAATAGTGAAGAGAGATGTTCCCAGACGCGACTGCAGCTGTGCACGGGGACCTCAGCCGTTTTACTCTCTCCCGGCTCTGGAGCTCTTTATGGGGTCACCATTCCTGGGCATCACCATTCTGCTGTGCCAATGCACAGGCAACACCCACTATTTGTGGGGAGTGCATGGGCAGTGGACTTATATTCCTGCACAAACTTGGCCAAGAGGTAACACATTCACTACTCCAAGGTAGTGAGAAGAATTTAATCAGCTCTTACACTCAGGTTCTCCCTGTCTGTCCACTGAGGCACTCTAGATGTGAACGGACAAAAATAGTGGCTGAAATTCATCTAATGAGAATTGATATCCTCTAACACGCTGAGATGGAATTAAGTCCCTGCTTGCATGAGGGGAAGTTGATGAAACAGGTAATAGTGTGGCCTTTAGCCACTTCCCAGCTCACTCTGGGAATTCCCCAATTGCTTTGTCTGGGATTAGTTTTGACACCTCCGAATTTCCAAGCAAATCTCCTCACAGGAGAAAAGAATAAAGGCTATTTATTCTTGGTGAATATTTATTTCCCCTTTGAAGGTAATTATCCTTTTCAAAAGATAAGGATCTGCCCTCTCCTTTAAAATCACTGAACACCCTTCCAAGGGTTTCCCAGCCATGGCTGGTGTGTGGCAGACGTCCATCAGTGAGTAAATCATTCTCAATTAACAGCCTCCAAGGTGAAGAGCAGACTGTTTCACCCTCAGAACCCTGGAGCTGGGGGACGAGCACTTCATTAGCTGAATGAAGAGATAATCTAGGGGTGGAATTTGAGAGATTAGAACTTCTTGGGCAATAGTGTATTAATTTAAAATTACTGAAGCATGTTTAATGCCAAAAGAGATATTTTCAGCAATATTTTAAAAATTAAGTTCTCCAGTTGATTCACTCAGCCAGAAATTCATTCTTGATGAAGGATTGGGGGAAAGCCTTGGGCACCTGATTTCCCATAAAGCTGGGCAAACGTTCAGAGTGAAGAAAGCAGGATTGTTCCTGAAGATTCGTCCTCATGTGACACAATCCTGGTGCCAACTGTGCAGACCCTGGCTCAGCATGGAGCGTCACTGCTACGGTGGCCCAGTGATGACTCGGGAGGAAATACCATGGAAGAGAATAGACTTGGGGGTTGCTGTTCGTGAAGGCCACACAGACTCTTCGGTTGTATGCAAAGAATTTCTCATCTCTTAAAAAGAATGGAAAGAAAATGGTAAGGAGTCGATCTGGGCCATGATAGCCAATTCGCTGAATTTCAAAAAAAGTGTATAAATGTCCAACCAGAACTGGTTTGATCTGCCAAGATCAGACCCCTGGGTGAAGCTGCTGGCCCTGGCCCCACAGGCAAGATTGCTCTTATGGTGCTCCCACAGGTTTTACCTCCCCAAACACACTGAACCCCCAGTCTGCAGAGTACGGGCAGTTCCCAGTGTGTCTACTGAAGCCGTGCAAGGACCCAGGACTCCCTCCCACCCCAAGCAGCTGCTGCTCCTTCATGGCCTGATGCCTATGTCCCCTCAAATCCATATCATGGAATCCTCCCCCCAAAGTGATAGTCTTAGGAGGTGGTTACACCATGATGGCAGCGTCCCCATGATGGTATTAGTGCCCTGAAAGCAGAAGCCCTGAGAGCTGCCTGGGTACCTCTGTGCACCAAGAAGCAGACCCACCAGGACCCACCTGCCAGGGCCTCCACTCGGGTCTTCTCAGCCTTGACCTTGGGCCTCCCAGGCTCAAGCTTAGGCTTCCTAGCCTCTACCTTGGGCCTTGCAGGCTCTAGTCCCAAGAGCAGTCTGTTGCTTTTAAGCTCCCCAGTTTATGGAGTTCCAAATGCATGAAGTGCCTTTGGCTCCATCACCCCTTTGCACACTGCTTAGCCTCTGACTGGGGCTGATTTCCAATGCAACTTACCTGGAAAGTTGTGCAGTGGGCCTTCAGCATTGTAGTCTTGGGTGAGGATGTCTCTCCTGCTCAGAAACATCTTCATTTCTGACTCCTACCTCCAGAGCTACCAGAAAATACATTTCTGCATCATGAACCACAAGGTAGCCTGACAGTAGCTACAGCACTGACAGGAAACTCACACAGAAGGGCAGGGACTACATCCCAAAGGATCTCTGCAATCACAGCAGCCCCCACCAGCAGGAACGAGGGGCACAGCCAGGACTGGATCGGGAAGCTGCTTCATCAAGGGACCCAAGACATAAATTTACACGGAACAGTAGTATTTTTCAAAAATGCAGAATTTACCACCTTTTTAAGGTCACCAGGAAAATGTGCAAACTTCCTACTAGGATTACCCGTAGAAACCTGCCCAAAGTGATGTCCCGGTCTGCAAATCACTGAAAAGCCAGACTGCTGTGGCTGACCAGGAGAGAGAGACCAGAGGCTCAGCCAGTGAGTGGGCCGAGGGCGTCTGCTGCCTACGGCAGGGAGACCCACCGTCTTTCCAAGTCCAGGGACTTGCCCCTTCTAAAGCTGACAAGGACACGTGTCCATGAAACTTTCTGTGGCAGCTCTCACCTGGGCAGATGCAGAGGATGCCACAGGGCTTCCGTCACTGTAACACTGAAATGGCAGGCCCCTGAGACAGCAGAGGCAATGTGCGGGTGCCAGTGACTGGTACTTTCTTCACCACTAGGAACACTGAGGCAGCATCCCAGAGACCAGACCCTCAGAGGGCTGTTGAGGTGGTAAATTTAATACCAAATCCCCAGATGGGCTCCTGGCAAGGCACCAAATCAGCTTCTGACAGCAGAAGGCAAGTAGATTCCGCCTGGAAGACTGGAGACACTTGTCTCCAAAAGTTTCTTATTCCCTTGTCCGTTTCCATATCTGGGTCTGTTTCAGACCTGGAACCCACTGGCTATAGAAGTGTCCAGTCTCCAGGAGCGAAGACCCTACACCTTGGAGCACTCATGGGTGTGATTCTTCCTGTCTGTCCTCAGAGGCCTGTGGCCATCCACCCAGGATCTGCCTATGACTAGGGATCAAGCGGGGCATGACTTACTGGCAAAGTCCCACAGGGAGCTCGGCCTAGGGAACTGTACTTAGAGGAGAGGGAATTGCCCAGCCATTCCAAGTGTAGCTGGCCCCAGTATCTGAGACCATATTGATGTCAACAGACCCCAAATGTCACTGTGCTTCCCTGATCAGAGGGGCTGCCTGTGCTGCTCATCACCTAACACAGCCGTGTCCCCGACATGAAGCTATCGAGTCCACAGACACACTTGGTGCTTGGTTCCTTGTGGACTGAACCTATAACTGGGATCACCAGTCCCAGCAGTTGGTTCAACCCTCCACTTCTGTAGTGAAAACTGCCGTGATGAGGCAGGCTGAGTGACAGCCAGTCCTCACACCCCGAGCAGGATGGACATAGTTAGCCGAGACTGCAATGCTGCATGATGACAGAAATCAATGCCAACATCCAGGGTCCAGAAGATGCAGGGTCAGGGCTCCCCTCGCAAACCCACCGTGGACCAGTCTGGCCTGTGTGGAGTGGATGCAGAGAATGACACGGACCACCACCAGCTCACCCGGCAGTCACCCTGACCTGGGCCACTCCACCAGGTAGTCTGCTGGCGCAGGTTCACGTGGCCTCAGGCACACTGCCCCTGGCCACTGATCTGGCAAACCTCTTTTTTGTGTTTTGTTTTCCATTTTCCATCAGTTAGAAAAATAGGGTGAGAAATACCTGTAGTTTGTTTTCAATTGGAACTGACAAAAATATGCATTTACATTCTTGCCCCAGGGCTATTTCCACTATACCATCTATCATAATATAGTTCAAAATATTTTGATTGCTTTGACAGAGATCTATTACATGGATGCCATTATGGTGATCAGGCCCAGTGAGCAAGAGGGGGCCAGCCCGCTTCAGCCTTGGTGCGGGGTGTGCTCTCCTGAGGTGGGTCCATAAACCTTGCAAAACTTCAGAGCTGGAGAAAGCTCAAGTGCTGGGCAGAAACATGTGGTGACTAATTGAATCCTTCAGGTAATTTGCATGGAAATTCTTAAAAATATAAAGCAGTATGGAGACGAATAATGTAGACTAAAAGGTGTTTTCGACACAATCAGTAAAGCACCATGCAGTCATGCCCATCCCTCTGAAATTTCCACGTGATCCCGGCCGGCCGGTGTGGGACTCATCTTCAGGTCCTCCACTACTGGGCAGTGCAGCACTGAGCAGCAGCCATCGTGGGTCTGAGTTTTATAGGTGAGGAAAAGAAGGCACAGTGAGGGGAAGAAAGTCACTGGAAGCCACTCTGTCTGGCAGAGCCGGGATCAGCCTGCAGGCTGCTTGGTGCTGGGTGTGTTCCCTGCTCCCCTGAGCTGGAGCACATGTCTATGGGGGCTGGAAAGCCTTAGTATCCTCACATAGGTGCTTGCAGGGACCCCACAGTTGTCTCGGGGGCAGCTGCTAAGTTTTCTGACTCTGCATCTCATACCCCAAAATTCAAGATACGTTATTTCAATTTGACTTTCATTTGGAAATTATTGAGTAGTTCTAATCTCACAGGGTTTGATGAGATTAAAAGATGTTGTGTCTATTATAACTAGCATATTGTCTGTGTCCAAGGATTACAATTTAAAATATAATACATTAGTAAGAGCAGTATTTGAAACATAGTAAGTAAACTCCCTGCACATGACCCTGGAACCAGATACAGTGGCTTCTTCTGCACAAAACATCACACGTGGAAGCTGAAGCTGGCAAACCACCCTTTACTTACCATATGATTTTCTTTAATTAAAAAGCTACAGTGAGTTACAATCTATTTTCATATATTTCTTTCTGTCAAAGCCTTTTGTGTGTGAACATTTCCTCTTAGCTTTTGTCTCTTGCACAGGGCTCAGGCCAACCTTCCCAGGTACACCCCACCGCCCCTAGGATGGGAATCCCACAGTGACCAGGATAAGCTGGACACCTGGGAGCCGGGAGGGCAGAGCCCAGCACACCCCACTCACCCACTGGAGTCTGCTGCACTGTTCTAAGTGGAGCAGGAACGTGCTCTGCCCGAGCACAGGGTCAGCCAGGCCAAGGCAGGGGAAGTGGGGTCAGTGCCTCCTTCTGAAAATAAAACGGTGTCTTCCTACACACCCAGGACTAGAGGTCGACTTCTGAGCCTTTCCTGAAATCTATGATAACATAATTAAAACACAGTCAATGAGCAAGGCCTTGAGTGGCAGGGTCCCTTCCTCACCATTTCCCAGTATTTCTGAGTCATCTTTCCCCACTGGCTTCATGGTCTGGTGAAGTTGGACCAGAGCAGAAAGTTATTGACTGAGACCAACACAGGGCAGGCGGCTGACCAGGCTGCAGCTGGCGACTTGGGGCTCGAGGGTTTTTCTGCCCAGAATCCCCTCACTGGACCACAGAGCCCTTCTCTGACACTCTTCCCAGGTACCTGGGAAATACCACCAGGTGTCCCCTGGGAGAATCCTCTCCAATTAAAAAAAAATCAACTTTGAAGAAAAAAGATCAAATGAAATGATTGTGCATGGTTTGGTCAAAAACTACGGCCACAAACACGATCCAGGTAGAAGAGAAGCAGGTTTACGTTAACGGACAGTAGAACACCCTCTACAACGTGTCCATCCCATGCCTGTGGGGACGACAGCCCCGCACATCCTTTCTTAAAACTAGATAAGGCCGAATTCCAGCAGGCCTGTTCATCAGCCCCTGCTCTGAAGAGCTGACTCCAGATTTAAAGTTTAGACAGCATGTTTTCCAAAGGAAACCAATCCCTTCTGATTTTACTGCACACCAGGGAGCTGTGGTCACAAAGGGCTTCTTTCACAGACAGGAAGAGTTTTCACCTGGAAAAATAAACTGAGAAAGACAACATTTACATATCGCAGAGGCTCAGCCAGTGGAGGAAACCCCACACCCTGCTAGCTAATGGTGCATTCCAGAGAAGGAAGTGCTGGGACAGACCGTGACAGAACCGCTCTGCTTCCCGTCCGGCGGTCCCACCAGTGGCATCCAACCTCTCCTTGGGAGAACAAGCCTCCTCACCCTCCTAGTGGTTCTCTAAACCCACAGCCTTGTCCACTGCTTGCAGACTTCCTCAAAAGGCTGTGCAGAGATTTTTGTTATTGTAAAAGGTGAGAAAAAATAAAACAGAGGAAAGAGACACAGTGGTGTGAGCTCTGCGAATAGAGAGAACTTCTCCCGCTCCACTCGGGACAGCAAAGTCCATGCTTGATTGTCTACGAGAGATTAGCTCTTCCATAACAATTGTTGTCTTACTCACGTTTGCAAACCCAGGCAGCTTCGTAAGTAATGAATGACTCACACCAACCAGAGAACCATCTGCTTTGGCTCGCAACTGGGAACTTGGCTGGAATCAGGGTCCGTAGGGTAGTGTGGAGAGAGGAGCTCCTTGTGAATATCCAGGATCCATAAAAGAGGAAAGTGAACGCTTCCCTCTGCTGCTCCCTCCCTCTAATTCTAATCCCGCTCTGCTGCAGGTAACGGAGATGGGGCCATCATTTATCTTGAACCAACCTCATTCATGAAGACAGTTCTGCGATTTCACAGTTGCACCAGAGGATGGGGGGCATAGAGTTGTCCCACAGGGCAAGGACATCCTCCGGGGGATCTGCTGAGCACTTCCCCCCCACAGTCACCAGCCACACAGGAGAGTAGAGCGGGATTTTTTAAATTTTTTAATTTTTTTTGTAGAGACAGAGTTTCACTTTATTGCCCTTAGTAGAGTGCTGTGACATCACGGCTCACAGCAACCTACAACTTCGGGGCTTAAGTGATTCTCCTGCCTCAGCCTCCCAAGTAGCTGGATCCACAGGTGCCCGCCACAACGCCTGGCTATTTTCTGGTTGCAGTTCGGCCGGGGCCAGGTTTGAACCCGCCACCCTCAGTATATGGGGCCGGTGCCCTACTCACTGAGCTACAAGTGCCTCCCTGGAGTGGGATTTTTAAGGCAAAACACTAATGACATCAATATTCCTCAGTTTTTTATGTTAACACTAATAATCTCCAGGCCTCATTAGTACAAAAAATACTATGTGGTCTTTTGAAAAGGGCCCCCAGACTTAACTCATTTCTGTTCTAAAATGCCGAGATTTGTTGCTGGCAAGCTTTGAAGAGGAAAAGAGGTGTAACCACCCTGCAACCCCAGTGGCCCAACATTGACCCCAGGAGGCCCAGCTACCCTCCTCTCTGGCATTTTAAGTCAATGCTTCTTGTCAACGTGCAGACGGGCTCAGCCTGGACCAACACAGGCCCTGCGGGAAGCCTCTGGAAGCTTTCAGCACTTACATCAAAAGCACAGGTTAAAATCCACAGTGCATCTTTCCAAAGTGGCAACAAAAGTTCTTTTTATCCCTTGATCAGTGGAGCTCACCTGTAGGAAATGTTACACCTTTTTATTAAACCGATGAATTGTCTCTTCTGTATAAACTGGAGACATTCTTGACAGGCTTAAAGTCATTAACACCTCCCAGGAATGCGGGAGAGCCCTGAGCACTTGCCCTCCCTTGCCTCTGCATGTTTGGAAACCTGCAGCTCAAAACCCTCCAGCACATTCTCCTCTAGATACTTATGTGGCTGATTTATTGAAATGAGCAAAAGCTTGTGTGTTGGCAGGATGGTCCCTGACACAGATGTGTACAGTAAAACACATCTGATGTTTTCAAATAAAGACCTTGCCTTAAATTAGCAAACTATTGGATTACTCTGACAGGTTGGCAAAACACACCGTCAGTCAACAGTTGTCACAGCCTATCTGGAAGCATCTTACTGGGGTCCCGCCAAGACACAGTGGAGGGGAGGGCGGCGGTGACAGAGACCTCGAGGCCCACACTGTGCCTTTGTCACTTCCCTTTAAAGACACTGCGGAAACCAGGACTTGCTTTATTTTAAAGAACTTGCTGAAAACAGACATTTTATTTTTACTCTAGTCTCATCAATAGAGAGCAGTTTGTTTTCCTTCCCTGACCTCCTTCCTTCCTTCTCCCTTTATAAAAAAAATCCAAACCTTGAATAATTTCCAAAGAACGATGATCTACCACTGTGGAAAATGACTCTCGCCCTTTTTTGATCTAAAACTCATTTAATTAACAAATACATGTGTCAATTTGACTGTCAAATATTCAGTTCAACAGGTGGGGTTGGCCAGTTTCTCCTAACCTCGAACATATTGAAATTGATTGGAACCCTTCTCTTTAATCGGAAATTAATTGAAGTAGTAATTAATATTTTTGGAAAAGTTAAATATTTATTAATGGCATAAAAGTTTACCTTTTCTGCTCCCTTGCTGGCTGTTTCATCTCAGTATCTCCAAGTGTACCTTTCCAATTTGTTTCTTGAGTTTATGTAGTGGGTGAAATTATTTGTTGTTGGTGACAGAGATGACAAGTGGCATCATTTTTGACATTACCTGGTCATATTTTTTGGACGGTTTCTTGTTCTTTCTCTGTGCACTGATGTGGGTTAAAGGTTTACTCTCCCTAGCTCAGAGGTTCACAGGATGTATTTACTGACTGAGTAAGAACATCCCGGGATCCACCAGCAGGCAGCCCCGGGGAAACTTAGCCACTGTGCTCCCCGCGGAGTGTGATGAAGGACATCTAACCCCGAGGCCACCATCCCGGCAGGGCTAGGGCCTCCCTTCCCACCCAAACGGGAGTGGCTCCCACACCTGTCTGCTGCTGTGAGACGCAGTGTCTCCAGAGACTCACGGGGCTGGGCGGCAGGGGAGGCGGCTGCCCACAGGACAGCACAGAGAGGCTCATAGAGTGAATCTGAACATGACACCCACACGCGGAGAACAGCAGGTTTATACGTAATCTGCCTTTCTGAGGACACAAGTATTCACAGGAGTCCTGAACAGCTGAGCAGGTGACTGTGGCTTGTACTTCGAGGGCACAGCACAGTCCCTAACAGGTGAGCAGGTGGCTGTGGCTTGTACTTCCGAGGGCACAGCACAGTCCCCAGGACATCCCCAGGAGCGGCTTCCCGCTCCTCCTTGGGAGAGGCGCCTGCACCCGCCCTGTGCGCAGGCTGCTGGTAACTGGAGACGACTTTCGGGAGTTAACTCAGACATTTAAGTAACTGCAATGAATTCATTTGATTGTCAGATCTGGGTCCATTTACTGAAATAAAAAAAGATCATCTCAGCAAGCTGTTACCATCCGGAAACATCTTTAAAGACATCCAGTGTTACCCACCCCCCACCCCCATCACGCACAAAACGGATGATGGATTTAAAATAACAAGGTAAAGCGTTGTAGCAGTCTGAGAGTGTGACAGTGTCTTCCTCTGAGTGTTTTTCTTTTCCATTTCCCCAGCTCAGTCTACTGAGAACGGTCTTAGGGTGCGCACCCCCAGGGCTGGGCCCGAGGCACCCGGCAACCCCGGGGTGTTAATTTCTCGCATCCCGAGGTCAGTCCTTGAGCTGATGTCCCCACGCCAGTTCCATGGCTCAGCGCCACCTTCTGCTCCCGGCAGACGCCTTGGAAGGGAAATGCCCCTGGTTTGGGTGACTTGATAAGGTTATTTAGGAGAAGAGGGTGTCGGGAGCACGTGCCACAAGACCGTGGGGGACACAGTGAGCTCTGCCCTCAAAGCTGCGCTCAGGTTTGATGCTGTTTCTCCGCAGTGCTGGTGGCAGTTTCTTCGCTGGGACACATTCTTTCTCTTTATATCTTTGTTATTTGTGCCCTCCCCCCTTCTTTCCAGTCTCTGTTTCTAGAATCCAAACCCAACAGGAGAGGGAAACTTTAGCCTGTGCACTGTTCTTTTTGGAGAGGCGAAGCTGATAGCAGCACTTAATAAATATTCAACAGCTGCAGGAATACGGACCAGGTGGCAGGCTACATCTTAAACCCAAGCTAAGAGTGAGTTTCTAGTAATATCTTTGCATAAAGAAGACAAGCTATTTTAATCACCAGGTTGTGTGTGTTGAAAAAAAGAGAGAGAAAGTCAAAAGAGGAGATGGTGGAAGAGGAAGGGGAAGAAAAGAGAAGCGAGGAGGGAAAGAAAAGCGGGGGAGGGAAAGAGAAGCTGGGGAGGGAA